>NC_140019.1:600000-1047500 GCF_964263955.1 Coregonus lavaretus
TTTTCATTCAGCAGTGGAAGTAGGAGGCGCGCTCTACAATAGGCAAGGGTTTTCAAGTCTGCAAGTACGTTTTAAGCTGAGTTCCATGAACATTGTCCAAAATCATGTTTTAACCAAAATCCACAATGCGACCAGTTCAGCATATGAGAGGAGACACTGTTTGAGTGTAACAAACGTGAAACATTTCTTTTAGCCATTTTGCATGAAAACAGGGTCCAAAATCATGGGTTTTCATTCAGCAGTGGAAGTAGGAGGCGCGCTCTACAATAGGCAAGCGTTTTCAAGTCTGCAAGTACGTTTTAAGCTGAGTTCCATGAACATTGTCCAAAATCATGTTTTAGGCCAAATCCACAATGCGACCAGTTCAGCATATGAGAGGAGACACTGTTTGAGTGTAACAAGCGTGAAACATTTCTTTTAGCCTTTTCGCATGAAAACAGGGTCCAAAATCATGGGTTTTCGTTCAGCAGTGGAAGTAGGAGGCGCGCTCTACAATAGGCAAGGGTTTTCAAGTCTGCAAGTACGTTTTAAGCTGAGTTCCATGAACATTGTCCAAAATCATGTTTTAGGCCAAATCCACATTGCGACCAGATCAGCATATGACAGGAGACACTGTTTGAGTGTAACAAACGTGAAACATTTCTTTTAGCCTTTTCGCATGAAAACAGGGTCCAAAATCATGGGTTTTCGTTCAGCAGTGGAAGTAGGAGGCGCGCTCTACAATAGGCAAGGGTTTTCAAGTCTGCAAGTACGTTTTAAGCTGAGTTCCATGAACATTGTCCAAAATCATGGGTTTTCATTCAGCAGTGGAAGTAGGAGGCGCGCTCTACAATAGGCAAGGGTTTTCAAGTCTGCAAGTACGTTTTAAGCTGAGTTCCATGAACATTGTCCAAAATCATGTTTTAGGCCAAATCCACATTGCGACCAGATCAGCATATGACAGGAGACACTGTTTGAGTGTAACAAACGTGAAACAATTCTTTTAGCCTTTTCGCATGAAAACAGGGTCCAAAATCATGGGTTTTCGTTCAGCAGTGGAAGTAGGAGGCGCGCTCTACAATAGGCAAGGGTTTTCAAGTCTGCAAGTACGTTTTAAGCTGAGTTCCATGAACATTGTCCAAAATCATGTTTTAACCAAAATCCACAATGCGACCAGTTCAGCATATGAGAGGAGACACTGTTTGAGTGTAACAAACGTGAAACATTTCTTTTAGCCATTTTGCATGAAAACAGGGTCCAAAATCATGGGTTTTCATTCAGCAGTGGAAGTAGGAGGCGCGCTCTACAATAGGCAAGGGTTTTCAAGTCTGCAAGTACGTTTTAAGCTGAGTTCCATGAACATTGTCCAAAATCATGTTTTAGGCCAAATCCACAATGCGACCAGTTCAGCATATGAGAGGAGACACTGTTTGAGTGTAACAAGCGTGAAACATTTCTTTTAGCCTTTTCGCATGAAAACAGGGTCCAAAATCATGGGTTTTCGTTCAGCAGTGGAAGTAGGAGGCGCGCTCTACAATAGGCAAGGGTTTTCAAGTCTGCAAGTACGTTTTATGCTGAGTTCCATGAACATTGTCCAAAATCATGTTTTAGGCCAAATCCACATTGCGACCAGATCAGCATATGACAGGAGACACTGTTTGAGTGTAACAAACGTGAAACAATTATTTTAGCCTTTTCGCATGAAAACAGGGTCCAAAATCATGGGTTTTCGTTCAGCAGTGGAAGTAGGAGGCGCGCTCTACAATAGGCAAGGGTTTTCAAGTCTGCAAGTACGTTTTAAGCTGAGTTCCATGAACATTGTCCAAAATCATGTTTTAGGCCAAATCCACAATGCGACCAGTTCAGCATATGAGAGGAGACACTGTTTGAGTGTAACAAACGTGAAACATTTCTTTTAGCCTTTTCGCATGAAAACAGGGTCCAAAATCATGGGTTTTCGTTCAGCAGTGGAAGTAGGAGGCGCGCTCTACAATAGGCAAGGGTTTTCAAGTCTGCAAGTACGTTTTAAGCTGAGTTCCATGAACATTGTCCAAAATCATGTTTTAGGCCAAATCCACATTGCGACCAGATCAGCATATGACAGGAGACACTGTTTGAGTGTAACAAACGTGAAACAATTCTTTTAGCCTTTTCGCATGAAAACAGGGTCCAAAATCATGGGTTTTCGTTCAGCAGTGGAAGTAGGAGGCGCGCTCTACAATAGGCAAGGGTTTTCAAGTCTGCAAGTACGTTTTAAGCTGAGTTCCATGAACATTGTCCAAAATCATGTTTTAACCAAAATCCACAATGCGACCAGTTCAGCATATGAGAGGAGACACTGTTTGAGTGTAACAAACGTGAAACATTTCTTTTAGCCATTTTGCATGAAAACAGGGTCCAAAATCATGGGTTTTCATTCAGCAGTGGAAGTAGGAGGCGCGCTCTACAATAGGCAAGGGTTTTCAAGTCTGCAAGTACGTTTTAAGCTGAGTTCCATGAACATTGTCCAAAATCATGTTTTAGGCCAAATCCACAATGCGACCAGTTCAGCATATGAGAGGAGACACTGTTTGAGTGTAACAAGCGTGAAACATTTCTTTTAGCCTTTTCGCATGAAAACAGGTTCCAAAATCATGGGTTTTCGTTCAGCAGTGGAAGTAGGAGGCGCGCTCTACAATAGGCAAGGGTTTTCAAGTCTGCAAGTACGTTTTAAGCTGAGTTCCATGAACATTGTCCAAAATCATGTTTTAGGCCAAATCCACATTGCGACCAGATCAGCATATGACAGGAGACACTGTTTGAGTGTAACAAACGTGAAACATTTCTTTTAGCCTTTTCGCATGAAAACAGGGTCCAAAATCATGGGTTTTCGTTCAGCAGTGGAAGTAGGAGGCGCGCTCTACAATAGGCAAGGGTTTTCAAGTCTGCAAGTACGTTTTAAGCTGAGTTCCATGAACATTGTCCAAAATCATGGGTTTTCATTCAGCAGTGGAAGTAGGAGGCGCGCTCTACAACAGGCAAGGGTTTTCAAGTCTGCAAGTACGTTTTAAGCTGAGTTCCATGAACATTGTCCAAAATCATGTTTTAGGCCAAATCCACAATGCGACCAGTTCAGCATATGAGAGGAGACACTGTTTGAGTGTAACAAGCGTGAAACATTTCTTTTAGCCTTTTCGCATGAAAACAGGGTCCAAAATCATGGGTTTTCGTTCAGCAGTGGAAGTAGGAGGCGCGCTCTACAATAGGCAAGGGTTTTCAAGTCTGCAAGTACGTTTTATGCTGAGTTCCATGAACATTGTCCAAAATCATGTTTTAGGCCAAATCCACATTGCGACCAGATCAGCATATGACAGGAGACACTGTTTGAGTGTAACAAACGTGAAACAATTATTTTAGCCTTTTCGCATGAAAACAGGGTCCAAAATCATGTGTTTTCGTTCAGCAGTGGAAGTAGGAGGCGCGCTCTACAATAGGCAAGGGTTTTCAAGTCTGCAAGTACGTTTTAAGCTGAGTTCCATGAACATTGTCCAAAATCATGTTTTAGGCCAAATCCACAATGCGACCAGTTCAGCATATGAGAGGAGACACTGTTTGAGTGTAACAAACGTGAAACATTTCTTTTAGCCTTTTCGCATGAAAACAGGGTCCAAAATCATGGGTTTTCGTTCAGCAGTGGAAGTAGGAGGCGCGCTCTACAATAGGCAAGGGTTTTCAAGTCTGCAAGTACGTTTTAAGCTGAGTTCCATGAACATTGTCCAAAATCATGTTTTAGGCCAAATCCACATTGCGACCAGATCAGCATATGACAGGAGACACTGTTTGAGTGTAACAAACGTGAAACAATTCTTTTAGCCTTTTCGCATGAAAACAGGGTCCAAAATCATGGGTTTTCGTTCAGCAGTGGAAGTAGGAGGCGCGCTCTACAATAGGCAAGGGTTTTCAAGTCTGCAAGTACGTTTTAAGCTGAGTTCCATGAACATTGTCCAAAATCATGTTTTAACCAAAATCCACAATGCGACCAGTTCAGCATATGAGAGGAGACACTGTTTGAGTGTAACAAACGTGAAACATTTCTTTTAGCCATTTTGCATGAAAACAGGGTCCAAAATCATGGGTTTTCATTCAGCAGTGGAAGTAGGAGGCGCGCTCTACAATAGGCAAGGGTTTTCAAGTCTGCAAGTACGTTTTAAGCTGAGTTCCATGAACATTGTCCAAAATCATGTTTTAGGCCAAATCCACAATGCGACCAGTTCAGCATATGAGAGGAGACACTGTTTGAGTGTAACAAGCGTGAAACATTTCTTTTAGCCTTTTCGCATGAAAACAGGGTCCAAAATCATGGGTTTTCGTTCAGCAGTGGAAGTAGGAGGCGCGCTCTACAATAGGCAAGGGTTTTCAAGTCTGCAAGTACGTTTTAAGCTGAGTTCCATGAACATTGTCCAAAATCATGTTTTAGGCCAAATCCACATTGCGACCAGATCAGCATATGACAGGAGACACTGTTTGAGTGTAACAAACGTGAAACAATTATTTTAGCCTTTTCGCATGAAAACAGGGTCCAAAATCATGGGTTTTCGTTCAGCAGTGGAAGTAGGAGGCGCGCTCTACAATAGGCAAGGGTTTTCAAGTCTGCAAGTACGTTTTAAGCTGAGTTCCATGAACATTGTCCAAAATCATGTTTTAGGCCAAATCCACATTGCGACCAGATCAGCATATGACAGGAGACACTGTTTGAGTGTAACAAACGTGAAACAATTCTTTTAGCCTTTTCGCATGAAAACAGGGTCCAAAATCATGGGTTTTCGTTCAGCAGTGGAAGTAGGAGGCGCGCTCTACAATAGGCAAGGGTTTTCAAGTCTGCAAGTACGTTTTAAGCTGAGTTCCATGAACATTGTCCAAAATCATGTTTTAACCAAAATCCACAATGCGACCAGTTCAGCATATGAGAGGAGCCACTGTTTGAGTGTAACAAACGTGAAACATTTCTTTTAGCCTTTTTGCATGAAAACAGGGTCCAAAATCATGGGTTTTCGTTCAGCAGTGGAAGTAGGAGGCGCGCTCTACAATAGGCAAGGGTTTTCAAGTCTGCAAGTACGTTTTAAGCTGAGTTCCACGAACATTGTCCAAAATCATGTTTTAGGCCAAATCCACATTGCGACCAGTTCAGCATATGACAGGAGACACTGTTTGAGTGTAACAAACGTGAAACAATTCTTTTAGCCTTTTCGCATGAAAACAGGGTCCAAAATCATGGGTTTTCGTTCAGCAGTGGAAGTAGGAGGCGCGCTCTACAATAGGCAAGGGTTTTCAAGTCTGCAAGTACGTTTTAAGCTGAGTTCCATGAACATTGTCCAAAATCATGTTTTAACCAAAATCCACAATGCGACCAGTTCAGCATATGAGAGGAGACACTGTTTGAGTGTAACAAACGTGAAACATTTCTTTTAGCCTTTTCGCATGAAAACAGGGTCCAAAATCATGGGTTTTCGTTCAGCAGTGGAAGTAGGAGGCGCGCTCTACAATAGGCAAGGGTTTTCAAGTCTGCAAGTACGTTTTAAGCTGAGTTCCATGAACATTGTCCAAAATCATGTTTTAACCAAAATCCACAATGCGACCAGTTCAGCATATGAGAGGAGACACTGTTTGAGTGTAACAAACGTGAAACATTTCTTTTAGCCATTTTGCATGAAAACAGGGTCCAAAATCATGGGTTTTCATTCAGCAGTGGAAGTAGGAGGCGCGCTCTACAATAGGCAAGGGTTTTCAAGTCTGCAAGTACGTTTTAAGCTGAGTTCCATGAACATTGTCCAAAATCATGTTTTAACCAAAATCCACAATGCGACCAGTTCAGCATATGAGAGGAGCCACTGTTTGAGTGTAACAAACGTGAAACATTTCTTTTAGCCTTTTTGCATGAAAACAGGGTCCAAAATCATGGGTTTTCGTTCAGCAGTGGAAGTAGGAGGCGCGCTCTACAATAGGCAAGGGTTTTCAAGTCTGCAAGTACGTTTTAAGCTGAGTTCAATGAACATTGTCCAAAATCATGTTTTAGGCCAAATCCACATTGCGACCAGTTCAGCATATGACAGGAGACACTGTTTGAGTGTAACAAACGTGAAACAATTCTTTTAGCCTTTTCTTATGAAAACAGGGTCCAAAATCATGGGTTTTCGTTCAGCAGTGGAAGTAGGAGGCGCGCTCTACAATAGGCAAGGGTTTTCAAGTCTGCAAGTACATTTTAAGCTGAGTTCCATGAACATTGTCCAAAATCATGTTTTAACCAAAATCCACAATGCGACCAGTTCAGCATATGAGAGGAGACACTGTTTGAGTGTAACAAACGTGAAACATTTCTTTTAGCCTTTTCGCATGAAAACAGGGTCCAAAATCATGGGTTTTCGTTCAGCACTGGAAGTAGGAGGCGCGCTCTACAATAGGCAAGGGTTTTCAAGTCTGCAAGTACGTTTTAAGCTGAGTTCCATGAACATTGTCCAAAATCATGTTTTAGGCCAAATCCACATTGCGACCAGATCAGCATATTACAGGAGACACTGTTTGAGTGTAACAAACGTGAAACAATTCTTTTAGCCTTTTCGCATGAAAACAGGGTCCAAAATCATGGGTTTTCGTTCAGTAGTGGAAGTAGGAGGCGCGCTCTACAATAGGCAAGGGTTTTCAAGTCTGCAAGTACATTTTAAGCTGAGTTCCATGAACATTGTCCAAAATCATGTTTTAGGCCAAATCCACAATGCGACCAGTTCAGCATATGAGAGGAGCCACTGTTTGAGTGTAACAAACGTGAAACATTTCTTTTAGCCTTTTTGCATGAAAACAGGGTCCAAAATCATGGGTTTTCGTTCAGCAGTGGAAGTAGGAGGTGCGCTCTACAATAGGCAAGGGTTTTCAAGTCTGCAAGTACGTTTTAAGCTGAGTTCCATGAACATTGTCCAAAATCATGTTTTAGGCCAAATCCACATTGCGACCAGATCAGCATATGACAGGAGACACTGTTTGAGTGTAACAAACGTGAAACAATTCTTTTAGCCCTTTCGCATGAAAACAGGGTCCAAAATCATGGGTTTTCGTTCAGTAGTGGAAGTAGGAGGCGCGCTCTACAATAGGCAAGGGTTTTCAAGTCTGCAAGTACGTTTTAAGCTGAGTTCCATGAACATTGTCCAAAATCATGTTTTAACCAAAATCCACAATGCGACCAGTTCAGCATATGAGAGGAGACACTGTTTGAGTGTAACAAACGTGAAACATTTCTTTTAGCCATTTTGCATGAAAACAGGGTCCAAAATCATGGGTTTTCATTCAGCAGTGGAAGTAGGAGGCGCGCTCTACAATAGGCAAGGGTTTTCAAGTCTGCAAGTACGTTTTAAGCTGAGTTCCATGAACATTGTCCAAAATCATGTTTTAACCAAAATCCACAATGCGACCAGTTCAGCATATGAGAGGAGCCACTGTTTGAGTGTAACAAACGTGAAACATTTCTTTTTGTCATGAGCACTCTCTCTCCCTGGTAGCAACATTAATTGCATTCAATTCTCTGCCACTCTGCTCACTCTCTCCCTACTCTGCCTAACGAGCTCCACCTGGCTCCGCCCTGCTCTGCTCTTGTTACCTGGCCAGCTGCACTGCATTTCCCACTCACCATCCTCACCTTGCCTCACTCTGTTCTAATTACTCTGCCAGCTGAACTGCATTTCCCCACTAACCTCTCCCAGTATATCAAGCCCTGTTTTTCAGCCAAGCCCTGTCAGATCGTCTTCAAACCCGGACCAGTAACCTGCCTGTCTGCGCTCTGACTCCTGTTTGTGATACCGATCCTTTCTTGACTGCCTCCTTGTTCTACTGCCCCGTCTATCCCGACCTGCCTTCTGGACCTCGACTACTCTCCGATCTTCAGCCCCTCCGGTACCCACAGGACCCTGAAAAACCCCAGAGCCCCAAGCACCCCTGGAACCCCTGACACCCCTGGCACTCCTCTTCCCGCCTGAAACCTTCAATAAAGAACTCTGAATTTGAACTTGCGCTCTTGGGTCCTCTTCTGTCCGTGACAGAACGATCTGACCATCATGGACCCAGCGCACTCCCTGACCACGATGGAAGAAGAGCCAGAGATGACTGCCCTACAGCGACTGGAACGCTCTGAGGGAGACATAAATCGGATGGCTGGCGACATCGCTTCCCTTCTCCAGCTATTCAACCAGCAGCAACAACAGTTCCAACTGCAGCAACAACAGCTAGCCCAAGCCCTGCAACTACTCTCAAACCCGGCTACTCCACCTGCACCCCCCCCTGGTCCTTCTGTTCCTGTACCACCGACACTCCTTCATCCCTCCGCTGGAGGTCCCAATGCTGCAGGCCCGGCAGTGCTGCCACCAGATCCCCACGCTCCTGAACCAAAGATTGGGAACCCGGAACGTTTTGATGGCAACCAGAAGCAAGTAAGACCATTCTTGAGCAGCTGCCGAATCCAGTTTGCACTACAGCCCAGGACTTTCTCAACAGAGGGAGCCAAGGTGGGGTATGTCATCACACATCTCACCGGTCGAGCTCGGTTGTGGGGAACGGCGGAATTCGACCGGCAAACCCCCGCCTGTGCCTCCTTCAGTGCCTTTGAGGAGGAGATGTTAAAGGTCTTTGACCTAGGCTCGCCAACAGCCGAAGCGTCACAAGCTCTGCTCACCATCCGTCAGGGCAATCGGACAGTGGCAGACTTCTCCATTGACTTTCGTACCCTGGCCAGTCAAAGCTCGTTTAACCCAGAGGCACTGGTGCAAGCCTTCCTCCATAGCCTGGCGGACTATATCAAAGACGAGCTTGTTTCCCATGACCCGCCCTCAACGCTTGATGCCGCCATTGACCTTGCCGTCCGCATTGACCGCCGTATACAGACCCGGAGGAGGGAGAAGGGCCGTCTCAGTCAACCTGCCATCCGCACTCGGGTCGATACCGCTTCTGTCCAGCCCCTGCCTGTCAAGTCCCATAGCCAACTCAATCAGCCTGAGCCCATGGAGATTGGCCGTGCCTCTCTGACTCCCGAGGAGCGTCGGCGCCGTCTAAGCTCCAACCTTTGCCTCTACTGTGGTGGCGAAAATCACCGTGTCGCCACTTGTCCGGCAAAAGCCGCAGCTCACCAGGTGTAGGGGAGATCCGGGTGAGCTCAACAAGCCTTCAGTCTCCCTCCATCCGAAAGACCCTGCTTCATCTCCGCCTTCAGCTTTCTGACAAGACTCATACATTGGCCGCCCTTGTGGATTCCGGAGCCGAAGCAAACATCATGGACCCTGAGCTTGCACAGCAACTGGGCGTGAACCATCATCAACTGACACAACCCATTCCTGCACGAGCCCTGGATGGGCATCATCTTGGCACTGTCACTCATATCTCCGCCCCTGTGACAATCCTGCTGTCAGGAAACCACCAGGAGTCCATCCAGTTTCACCTCCTACACTCACCTGGCCAACCACTCATTCTTGGATACCCGTGGCTCCGTCAGCACAACCCCCACATCGACTGGGAGACAGGAACAGTCCGTGAGTGGGGAAGGAGTTGTCACCAGACCTGTTTAAGGGGGGCCACCCTGCCCGTTCACCGGGAAAGATCTAGCGCTACCCCCGACATATCCAATGTTCCGGCCTGTTACCACAGCCTGAAAGAGGTGTTCAACAAATCCAAGGCGACATCTCTACCCCCACACAGACCCTATGACTGCGCGATTGATCTCCTGCCTGGCACAGCACCTCCCAAGGGTCGTCTGTATTCACTGTCAGCCCCGGAAAGAAAGGCCATGGAGGACTACATTAATGACTCTCTTGCCGCCGGGATAATTAGACCGTCATCTTCCCCCGCAGGAGCGGGATTCTTCTTTGTCGGCAAGAAGGACGGTTCTCTTCGTCCATGCATAGATTACCGGGGTCTGAACGACATCACGGTTAAGAATCGCTACCCACTGCCCTTACTTTCGTCTGCCTTCGAACTGCTGCAGGGAGCCACTGTATTCACAAAGCTGGACCTTCGCAATGCCTACCATCTGGTGCGGATGAGGGAGGGAGACGAATGGAAGACAGCGTTCAACACACCAACCGGCCACTATGAATATCTCGTCATGCCCTTCGGCCTCACCAATGCCCCAGCAGTTTTTCAAGCCCTAGTGAATGATATCCTCAGGGACATGCTAAATACGTTCGTATTTGTGTACCTTGACGATATTTTAATATTCTCAAAGACTCTGTCAGAACACACGCACCACGTCCAGTTGGTCCTGCGCCGCCTGCTGGAGAACTCTCTTTTCGTGAAGGCAGAGAAGTGCGAGTTCCATGCCAAAACCGTTTCATTCCTGGGGTATGTGGTGACCGAGGGCAGCATTCAGATGGATCTCACGAAGGTGTCGGCTGTCACTTCCTGGCCAGTTCCTGAGTCTCGGAAAAAGTTGCAACAGTTCCTGGGCTTTGCCAACTTTTATAGGAGATTCATCAGAAACTATAGCACAGTGGCTGCACCCCTCACGGCGCTAACCAGCACTAAACAACCGTACCAATGGACATCAGCTGCTGATAAGGCCTTCAATATCCTCAAGACATGTTTCACTTCTGCTCCCATCCTCCAGATGCCAGATGCAGCAAGGCAGTTTGTGGTGGAGGTAGATGCTTCGGACGTGGGAGTGGGTGCAGTGCTTTCTCAAAGAGCAGCTGAGGATGGCAAGATGCACCCCTGTGCCTTCTACTCCCGTCGGCTAACCCCTGCCGAATGCAACTACGACATTGGGAACCGCGAGCTGTTGGCTGTCAAGCTCGCCCTTGAAGAATGGCGGCACTGGTTAGAGGGGTCAAAGGAACCATTCGTAGTGTGGACAGACCACAAGAACCTGGAGTATATCCAAACAGCCAGGAGGCTGAACTCCCGTCAACAGCGGTGGTCTCTGTTCTTTACGCGCTTCAATTTCACGCTCTCCTACCGCCCGGGATCTCGCAACATCAAACCTGATGCTCTTTCCCGGATGTTTCAGAAGGACGAGACCACCGCCATGACAGCCCCCATTCTTCCCAGCCACTTGGTCGTAGCGGCCCTCACCTGGGAGATCGAGAAGCAGGTCATGGAGGCTCTTCGGGACCAGCCAGGTCCAAGCACCAGCGCCCCCAACCGTCTGTTTGTTCCAGCAAATCTCAGGTCACCTGTGATTCAGTGGGGGCACGAATCCCGTCTGGCCTGTCATCCCGGCATCACTCGCACCCTTCATCTGGTCCGCCAGCGGTTCTGGTGGCGGCGGATGAGACGGGATGTCCGAGAATTCATCCGAGCTTGTCCCACTTGTAACCGAAACAAGACCCCCAACCAGCCTCCTGCTGGGTTGCTGCAACCCCTACTCATACCCAAGAGGCCCTGGTCCCACGTTTCACTGGACTTTGTTACGGGCCTTCCGCCCTCTGACGGACACACAGTCATCCTTACCATTGTTGACCGCTTTAGTAAGATGACCCACTTCGTGCCCCTTCCCAAACTACCCTCTGCTAAAGAGACCTCCCAGGTGGTCCTGGAACATGTGTTTCGTATCCATGGCCTACCCCAGGATATAGTGTCAGACCGGGGCCCGCAATTCTCAGCAACCTTTTGGAAGGAGTTCTGTCATCTCCTTGGGGCCACCGCCAGCCTATCGTCTGGATTCCACCCGCAGTCAAACGGCCAGACTGAACGCATGAACCAGGAGCTGGAGAAGGCACTGAGGTGTGTGGCTTCCCAAAATCCCCGGGCCTGGGCTCAACACCTGCTCTGGGTGGAATATGCCCATAATTCACTCACCAGTTCCTCCACCGGGCTCTCCCCCTTTCAGTGTGTCTACGGGTATCAACCTCCACTGTTTGCCAGCCAGGAGGCGGATGCCACCTGTCCGTCTGCTCTTGCGTATGCCCGCCGCTGCCGCCGCACTTGGGCCCAGGCTCGCACTGTGCTCCTGAAGTCTGGAACCAGCTACGCCGTCGGTGCCAACCGACGGAGGACCCCAGCACCTACTTACCGGGTTGGTCAGAAGGTCTGGCTGTCTGCCCGGGATCTGCCGCTGCGGGTTGAATCACGAAAGCTGGCCCCTCGCTTCATTGGTCCTTTTCCTGTGCAGAAAGTCATCAGTCCAACGGCGGTCCGACTTCAGTTGCCCGCTTCCATGCGGGTCCACCCCACCTTCCACGTCTCCAAGGTCAAGCCGGTCCATGAAAGTCCCCTGGTCCCTGCAGCTCCGGCGCCACCTCCTCCGCGCCTCGTAGATGGCGGTCCTGTCTTCACCGTCCGGCGGCTGCTCCGCTCTAGACGAAGGGGTAGGGGTCTCCAGTACCTCGTTGACTGGGAGGGATATGGTCCAGAGGAGAGGACCTGGATCCCGGCCAGGAGGATAGTGGACCGGACCCTTATCACTGACTTCCACCGACTACATCCTGATCAGCCTGCAATCCGTAGGGGCCGTCCAAGAGGGGTTCCTAGCCGTCCTGCCCGCCCTGCTTCCTGTCCTGTGCCTGACCCTGCTCCTGTCTCAGTGCCTGTCCTGTCTCCCGACCGTGACCCTCCAGCTCCTTCTGAGGATGAGGAGATTCACTCGGACCGCTCGGAGGAGTTCTGACCCGCCGCCTGCTCCCCTCCACCCTCCCGGCATGATGTTGTTCTTGGGACTTCTGGGGCCGTCCCTTGGAGGGGGGGTCCTGTCATGAGCACTCTCTCTCCCTGGTAGCAACATTAATTGCATTCAATTCTCTGCCACTCTGCTCACTCTCTCCCTACTCTGCCTAACGAGCTCCACCTGGCTCCGCCCTGCTCTGCTCTTGTTACCTGGCCAGCTGCACTGCATTTCCCACTCACCATCCTCACCTTGCCTCACTCTGTTCTAATTACTCTGCCAGCTGAACTGCATTTCCCCACTAACCTCTCCCAGTATATCAAGCCCTGTTTTTCAGCCAAGCCCTGTCAGATCGTCTTCAAACCCGGACCAGTAACCTGCCTGTCTGCGCTCTGACTCCTGTTTGTGATACCGATCCTTTCTTGACTGCCTCCTTGTTCTACTGCCCCGTCTATCCCGACCTGCCTTCTGGACCTCGACTACTCTCCGATCTTCAGCCCCTCCGGTACCCACAGGACCCTGAAAAACCCCAGAGCCCCAAGCACCCCTGGAACCCCTGACACCCCTGGCACTCCTCTTCCCGCCTGAAACCTTCAATAAAGAACTCTGAATTTGAACTTGCGCTCTTGGGTCCTCTTCTGTCCGTGACACTTTTAGCCTTTTTGCATGAAAACAGGGTCCAAAATCATGGGTTTTCGTTCAGCAGTGGAAGTAGGAGGCGCGCTCTACAATAGGCAAGGGTTTTCAAGTCTGCAAGTACGTTTTAAGCTGAGTTCAATGAACATTGTCCAAAATCATGTTTTAGGCCAAATCCACATTGCGACCAGTTCAGCATATGACAGGAGACACTGTTTGAGTGTAACAAACGTGAAACAATTCTTTTAGCCTTTTCTTATGAAAACAGGGTCCAAAATCATGGGTTTTCGTTCAGCAGTGGAAGTAGGAGGCGCGCTCTACAATAGGCAAGGGTTTTCAAGTCTGCAAGTACGTTTTAAGCTGAGTTCCATGAACATTGTCCAAAATCATGTTTTAACCAAAATCCACAATGCGACCAGTTCAGCATATGAGAGGAGCCACTGTTTGAGTGTAACAAACGTGAAACATTTCTTTTAGCCTTTTTGCATGAAAACAGGGTCCAAAATCATGGGTTTTCGTTCAGCAGTGGAAGTAGGAGGTGCGCTCTACAATAGGCAAGGGTTTTCAAGTCTGCAAGTACGTTTTAAGCTGAGTTCCATGAACATTGTCCAAAATCATGTTTTAGGCCAAATCCACATTGCGACCAGATCAGCATATGACAGGAGACACTGTTTGAGTGTAACAAACGTGAAACAATTCTTTTAGCCCTTTCGCATGAAAACAGGGTCCAAAATCATGGGTTTTCGTTCAGTAGTGGAAGTAGGAGGCGCGCTCTACAATAGGCAAGGGTTTTCAAGTCTGCAAGTACGTTTTAAGCTGAGTTCCATGAACATTGTCCAAAATCATGTTTTAACCAAAATCCACAATGCGACCAGTTCAGCATATGAGAGGAGACACTGTTTGAGTGTAACAAACGTGAAACATTTCTTTTAGCCATTTTGCATGAAAACAGGGTCCAAAATCATGGGTTTTCATTCAGCAGTGGAAGTAGGAGGCGCGCTCTACAATAGGCAAGGGTTTTCAAGTCTGCAAGTACGTTTTAAGCTGAGTTCCATGAACATTGTCCAAAATCATGTTTTAACCAAAATCCACAATGCGACCAGTTCAGCATATGAGAGGAGCCACTGTTTGAGTGTAACAAACGTGAAACATTTCTTTTAGCCTTTTTGCATGAAAACAGGGTCCAAAATCATGGGTTTTCGTTCAGCAGTGGAAGTAGGAGGCGCGCTCTACAATAGGCAAGGGTTTTCAAGTCTGCAAGTACATTTTAAGCTGAGTTCCATGAACATTGTCCAAAATCATGTTTTAGGCCAAATCCACAATGCGACCAGTTCAGCATATGAGAGGAGCCACTGTTTGAGTGTAACAAACGTGAAACATTTCTTTTAGCCTTTTTGCATGAAAACAGGGTCCAAAATCATGGGTTTTCGTTCAGCAGTGGAAGTAGGAGGTGCGCTCTACAATAGGCAAGGGTTTTCAAGTCTGCAAGTACGTTTTAAGCTGAGTTCCATGAACATTGTCCAAAATCATGTTTTAGGCCAAATCCACATTGCGACCAGATCAGCATATGACAGGAGACACTGTTTGAGTGTAACAAACGTGAAACAATTCTTTTAGCCCTTTCGCATGAAAACAGGGTCCAAAATCATGGGTTTTCGTTCAGTAGTGGAAGTAGGAGGCGCGCTCTACAATAGGCAAGGGTTTTCAAGTCTGCAAGTACGTTTTAAGCTGAGTTCCATGAACATTGTCCAAAATCATGTTTTAACCAAAATCCACAATGCGACCAGTTCAGCATATGAGAGGAGACACTGTTTGAGTGTAACAAACGTGAAACATTTCTTTTAGCCATTTTGCATGAAAACAGGGTCCAAAATCATGGGTTTTCATTCAGCAGTGGAAGTAGGAGGCGCGCTCTACAATAGGCAAGGGTTTTCAAGTCTGCAAGTACGTTTTAAGCTGAGTTCCATGAACATTGTCCAAAATCATGTTTTAACCAAAATCCACAATGCGACCAGTTCAGCATATGAGAGGAGCCACTGTTTGAGTGTAACAAACGTGAAACATTTCTTTTAGCCTTTTTGCATGAAAACAGGGTCCAAAATCATGGGTTTTCGTTCAGCAGTGGAAGTAGGAGGCGCGCTCTACAATAGGCAAGGGTTTTCAAGTCTGCAAGTACGTTTTAAGCTGAGTTCCATGAACATTGTCCAAAATCATGTTTTAGGCCAAATCCACATTGCGACCAGATCAGCATATGACACGAGACACTGTTTGAGTGTAACAAACGTGAAACAATTCTTTTAGCCCTTTCGCATGAAAACAGGGTCCAAAATCATGGGTTTTCGTTCAGTAGTGGAAGTAGGAGGCGCGCTCTACAATAGGCAAGGGTTTTCAAGTCTGCAAGTACGTTTTAAGCTGAGTTCCATGAACATTGTCCAAAATCATGTTTTAACCAAAATCCACAATGCGACCAGTTCAGCATATGAGAGGAGACACTGTTTGAGTGTAACAAACGTGAAACATTTCTTTTAGCCATTTTGCATGAAAACAGGGTCCAAAATCATGGGTTTTCATTCAGCAGTGGAAGTAGGAGGCGCGCTCTACAATAGGCAAGGGTTTTCAAGTCTGCAAGTACGTTTTAAGCTGAGTTCCATGAACATTG
Organism: Coregonus lavaretus; assembly: GCF_964263955.1. NCBI lineage: Eukaryota > Metazoa > Chordata > Actinopteri > Salmoniformes > Salmonidae > Coregonus > Coregonus lavaretus. The sequence continues at coordinate 615,882 of NC_140019.1, forward strand.
TCCAAAATCATGTTTTAACCAAAATCCACAATGCGACCAGTTCAGCATATGAGAGGAGCCACTGTTTGAGTGTAACAAACGTGAAACATTTCTTTTAGCCTTTTTGCATGAAAACAGGGTCCAAAATCATGGGTTTTCGTTCAGCAGTGGAAGTAGGAGGTGCGCTCTACAATAGGCAAGGGTTTTCAAGTCTGCAAGTACGTTTTAAGCTGAGTTCCATGAACATTGTCCAAAATCATGTTTTAGGCCAAATCCACATTGCGACCAGATCAGCATATGACAGGAGACACTGTTTGAGTGTAACAAACGTGAAACAATTCTTTTAGCCCTTTCGCATGAAAACAGGGTCCAAAATCATGGGTTTTCGTTCAGTAGTGGAAGTAGGAGGCGCGCTCTACAATAGGCAAGGGTTTTCAAGTCTGCAAGTACGTTTTAAGCTGAGTTCCATGAACATTGTCCAAAATCATGTTTTAACCAAAATCCACAATGCGACCAGTTCAGCATATGAGAGGAGACACTGTTTGAGTGTAACAAACGTGAAACATTTCTTTTAGCCTTTTTGCATGAAAACAGGGTCCAAAATCATGGGTTTTCGTTCAGCAGTGGAAGTAGGAGGCGCGCTCTACAATAGGCAAGGGTTTTCAAGTCTGCAAGTACGTTTTAAGCTGAGTTCCATGAACATTGTCCAAAATCATGTTTTAGGCCAAATCCACATTGCGACCAGTTCAGCATATGACAGGAGACACTGTTTGAGTGTAACAAACGTGAAACAATTCTTTTAGCCTTTTCTTATGAAAACAGGGTCCAAAATCATGGGTTTTCGTTCAGCAGTGGAAGTAGGAGGCGCGCTCTACAATAGGCAAGGGTTTTCAAGTCTGCAAGTACGTTTTAAGCTGAGTTCCATGAACATTGTCCAAAATCATGTTTTAGGCCAAATCCACAATGCGACCAGTTCAGCATATGAGAGGAGACACTGTTTGAGTGTAACAAGCGTGAAACATTTCTTTTAGCCTTTTCGCATGAAAACAGGGTCCAAAATCATGGGTTTTTGTTCAGCAGTGGAAGTAGGAGGCGCGCTCTACAATAGGCAAGGGTTTTCAAGTCTGCAAGTACGTTTTAAGCTGAGTTCCATGAACATTGTCCAAAATCATGTTTTAGGCCAAATCCACATTGCGACCAGATCAGCATATGACAGGAGACACTGTTTGAGTGTAACAAACGTGAAACAATTCTTTTAGCCTTTTCGCATGAAAACAGGGTCCAAAATCATGGGTTTTCGTTCAGCAGTGGAAGTAGGAGGCGCGCTCTACAATAGGCAAGGGTTTTCAAGTCTGCAAGTACGTTTTAAGCTGAGTTCCATGAACATTGTCCAAAATCATGTTTTAGGCCAAATCCACAATGCGACCAGTTCAGCATATGAGAGGAGACACTGTTTGAGTGTAACAAGCGTGAAACATTTCTTTTAGCCTTTTCGCATGAAAACAGGGTCCAAAATCATGGGTTTTCGTTCAGCAGTGGAAGTAGGAGGCGCGCTCTACAATAGGCAAGGGTTTTCAAGTCTGCAAGTACGTTTTAAGCTGAGTTCCATGAACATTGTCCAAAATCATGTTTTAGGCCAAATCCACATTGCGACCAGATCAGCATATGACAGGAGACACTGTTTGAGTGTAACAAACGTGAAACAATTCTTTTAGCCTTTTCGCATGAAAACAGGGTCCAAAATCATGGGTTTTCGTTCAGCAGTGGAAGTAGGAGGCGCGCTCTACAATAGGCAAGGGTTTTCAAGTCTGCAAGTACGTTTTAAGCTGAGTTCCATGAACATTGTCCAAAATCATGTTTTAGGCCAAATCCACAATGCGACCAGTTCAGCATATGAGAGGAGACACTGTTTGAGTGTAACAAACGTGAAACATTTCTTTTAGCCTTTTCGCATGAAAACAGGGTCCAAAATCATGGGTTTTCGTTCAGCACTGGAAGTAGGAGGCGCGCTCTACAATAGGCAAGGGTTTTCAAGTCTGCAAGTACATTTTAAGCTGAGTTCCATGAACATTGTCCAAAATCATGTTTTAGGCCAAATCCACATTGCGACCAGATCAGCATATGACAGGAGACACTGTTTGAGTGTAACAAACGTGAAACAATTCTTTTAGCCTTTTCGCATGAAAACAGGGTCCAAAATCATGGGTTTTCGTTCAGCAGTGGAAGTAGGAGGCGCGCTCTACAATAGGCAAGGGTTTTCAAGTCTGCAAGTACGTTTTAAGCTGAGTTCCATGAACATTGTCCAAAATCATGTTTTAGGCCAAATCCACATTGCGACCAGATCAGCATATGACAGGAGACACTGTTTGAGTGTAACAAACGTGAAACAATTCTTTTAGCCTTTTCGCATGAAAACAGGGTCCAAAATCATGGGTTTTCGTTCAGCAGTGGAAGTAGGAGGCGCGCTCTACAATAGGCAAGGGTTTTCAAGTCTGCAAGTACGTTTTAAGCTGAGTTCCATGAACATTGTCCAAAATCATGTTTTAACCAAAATCCACAATGCGACCAGTTCAGCATATGAGAGGAGACACTGTTTGAGTGTAACAAACGTGAAACATTTCTTTTAGCCTTTTCGCATGAAAACAGGGTCCAAAATCATGGGTTTTCGTTCAGCAGTGGAAGTAGGAGGCGCGCTCTACAATAGGCAAGGGTTTTCAAGTCTGCAAGTACGTTTTAAGCTGAGTTCCATGAACATTGTCCAAAATCATGTTTTAGGCCAAATCCACATTGCGACCAGTTCAGCATATGACAGGAGACACTGTTTGAGTGTAACAAACGTGAAACAATTCTTTTAGCCTTTTCTTATGAAAACAGGGTCCAAAATCATGGGTTTTCGTTCAGCAGTGGAAGTAGGAGGCGCGCTCTACAATAGGCAAGGGTTTTCAAGTCTGCAAGTACGTTTTAAGCTGAGTTCCATGAACATTGTCCAAAATCATGTTTTAACCAAAATCCACAATGCGACCAGTTCAGCATATGAGAGGAGACACTGTTTGAGTGTAACAAACGTGAAACATTTCTTTTAGCCTTTTCGCATGAAAACAGGGTCCAAAATCATGGGTTTTCGTTCAGCACTGGAAGTAGGAGGCGCGCTCTACAATAGGCAAGGGTTTTCAAGTCTGCAAGTACGTTTTAAGCTGAGTTCCATGAACATTGTCCAAAATCATGTTTTAACCAAAATCCACAATGCGACCAGTTCAGCATATGAGAGGAGACACTGTTTGAGTGTAACAAACGTGAAACATTTCTTTTAGCCTTTTCGCATGAAAACAGGGTCCAAAATCATGGGTTTTCGTTCAGCACTGGAAGTAGGAGGCGCGCTCTACAATAGGCAAGGGTTTTCAAGTCTGCAAGTACGTTTTAAGCTGAGTTCCATGAACATTGTCCAAAATCATGTTTTAGTCCAAATCCACATTGCGACCAGATCAGCATATTACAGGAGACACTGTTTGAGTGTAACAAACGTGAAACAATTCTTTTAGCCTTTTCGCATGAAAACAGGGTCCAAAATCATGGGTTTTCGTTCAGTAGTGGAAGTAGGAGGCGCGCTCTACAATAGGCAAGGGTTTTCAAGTCTGCAAGTACATTTTAAGCTGAGTTCCATGAACATTGTCCAAAATCATGTTTTAGGCCAAATCCACAATGCGACCAGTTCAGCATATGAGAGGAGCCACTGTTTGAGTGTAACAAACGTGAAACATTTCTTTTAGCCTTTTTGCATGAAAACAGGGTCCAAAATCATGGGTTTTCGTTCAGCAGTGGAAGTAGGAGGTGCGCTCTACAATAGGCAAGGGTTTTCAAGTCTGCAAGTACGTTTTAAGCTGAGTTCCATGAACATTGTCCAAAATCATGTTTTAGGCCAAATCCACATTGCGACCAGATCAGCATATGACAGGAGACACTGTTTGAGTGTAACAAACGTGAAACAATTCTTTTAGCCTTTTCGCATGAAAACAGGGTCCAAAATCATGGGTTTTCGTTCAGTAGTGGAAGTAGGAGGCGCGCTCTACAATAGGCAAGGGTTTTCAAGTCTGCAAGTACGTTTTAAGCTGAGTTCCATGAACATTGTCCAAAATCATGTTTTAACCAAAATCCACAATGCGACCAGTTCAGCATATGAGAGGAGACACTGTTTGAGTGTAATAAACGTGAAACATTTCTTTTAGCCATTTTGCATGAAAACAGGGTCCAAAATCATGGGTTTTCATTCAGCAGTGGAAGTAGGAGGCGCGCTCTACAATAGGCAAGGGTTTTCAAGTCTGCAAGTACGTTTTAAGCTGAGTTCCATGAACATTGTCCAAAATCATGTTTTAACCAAAATCCACAATGCGACCAGTTCAGCATATGAGAGGAGCCACTGTTTGAGTGTAACAAACGTGAAACATTTCTTTTAGCCTTTTTGCATGAAAACAGGGTCCAAAATCATGGGTTTTCGTTCAGCAGTGGAAGTAGGAGGCGCGCTCTACAATAGGCAAGGGTTTTCAAGTCTGCAAGTACGTTTTAAGCTGAGTTCCATGAACATTGTCCAAAATCATGTTTTAGGCCAAATCCACATTGCGACCAGTTCAGCATATGACAGGAGACACTGTTTGAGTGTAACAAACGTGAAACAATTCTTTTAGCCTTTTCTTATGAAAACAGGGTCCAAAATCATGGGTTTTCGTTCAGCAGTGGAAGTAGGAGGCGCGCTCTACAATAGGCAAGGGTTTTCAAGTCTGCAAGTACGTTTTAAGCTGAGTTCCATGAACATTGTCCAAAATCATGTTTTAGGCCAAATCCACAATGCGACCAGTTCAGCATATGAGAGGAGACACTGTTTGAGTGTAACAAACGTGAAACATTTCTTTTAGCCTTTTCGCATGAAAACAGGGTCCAAAATCATGGGTTTTCGTTCAGCACTGGAAGTAGGAGGCGCGCTCTACAATAGGCAAGGGTTTTCAAGTCTGCAAGTACATTTTAAGCTGAGTTCCATGAACATTGTCCAAAATCATGTTTTAGGCCAAATCCACATTGCGACCAGATCAGCATATGACAGGAGACACTGTTTGAGTGTAACAAACGTGAAACAATTCTTTTAGCCTTTTCGCATGAAAACAGGGTCCAAAATCATGGGTTTTCGTTCAGCAGTGGAAGTAGGAGGCGCGCTCTACAATAGGCAAGGGTTTTCAAGTCTGCAAGTACGTTTTAAGCTGAGTTCCATGAACATTGTCCAAAATCATGTTTTAGGCCAAATCCACATTGCGACCAGATCAGCATATGACAGGAGACACTGTTTGAGTGTAACAAACGTGAAACAATTCTTTTAGCCTTTTCGCATGAAAACAGGGTCCAAAATCATGGGTTTTCGTTCAGCAGTGGAAGTAGGAGGCGCGCTCTACAATAGGCAAGGGTTTTCAAGTCTGCAAGTACGTTTTAAGCTGAGTTCCATGAACATTGTCCAAAATCATGTTTTAACCAAAATCCACAATGCGACCAGTTCAGCATATGAGACGAGACACTGTTTGAGTGTAACAAACATGAAACATTTCTTTTAGCCTTTTCGCATGAAAACAGGGTCCAAAATCATGGGTTTTCGTTCAGCAGTGGAAGTAGGAGGCGCGCTCTACAATAGGCAAGGGTTTTCAAGTCTGCAAGTACGTTTTAAGCTGAGTTCCATGAACATTGTCCAAAATCATGTTTTAGGCCAAATCCACATTGCGACCAGTTCAGCATATGACAGGAGACACTGTTTGAGTGTAACAAACGTGAAACAATTCTTTTAGCCTTTTCTTATGAAAACAGGGTCCAAAATCATGGGTTTTCGTTCAGCAGTGGAAGTAGGAGGCGCGCTCTACAATAGGCAAGGGTTTTCAAGTCTGCAAGTACGTTTTAAGCTGAGTTCCATGAACATTGTCCAAAATCATGTTTTAACCAAAATCCACAATGCGACCAGTTCAGCATATGAGAGGAGACACTGTTTGAGTGTAACAAACGTGAAACAATTCTTTTAGCCTTTTCGCATGAAAACAGGGTCCAAAATCATGGGTTTTCGTTCAGTAGTGGAAGTAGGAGGCGCGCTCTACAATAGGCAAGGGTTTTCAAGTCTGCAAGTACATTTTAAGCTGAGTTCCATGAACATTGTCCAAAATCATGTTTTAGGCCAAATCCACAATGCGACCAGTTCAGCATATGAGAGGAGCCACTGTTTGAGTGTAACAAACGTGAAACATTTCTTTTAGCCTTTTTGCATGAAAACAGGGTCCAAAATCATGGGTTTTCGTTCAGCAGTGGAAGTAGGAGGTGCGCTCTACAATAGGCAAGGGTTTTCAAGTCTGCAAGTACGTTTTAAGCTGAGTTCCATGAACATTGTCCAAAATCATGTTTTAGGCCAAATCCACATTGCGACCAGATCAGCATATGACAGGAGACACTGTTTGAGTGTAACAAACGTGAAACAATTCTTTTAGCCTTTTCGCATGAAAACAGGGTCCAAAATCATGGGTTTTCGTTCAGTAGTGGAAGTAGGAGGCGCGCTCTACAATAGGCAAGGGTTTTCAAGTCTGCAAGTACGTTTTAAGCTGAGTTCCATGAACATTGTCCAAAATCATGTTTTAACCAAAATCCACAATGCGACCAGTTCAGCATATGAGAGGAGACACTGTTTGAGTGTAACAAACGTGAAACATTTCTTTTAGCCATTTTGCATGAAAACAGGGTCCAAAATCATGGGTTTTCATTCAGCAGTGGAAGTAGGAGGCGCGCTCTACAATAGGCAAGGGTTTTCAAGTCTGCAAGTACGTTTTAAGCTGAGTTCCATGAACATTGTCCAAAATCATGTTTTAACCAAAATCCACAATGCGACCAGTTCAGCATATGAGAGGAGCCACTGTTTGAGTGTAACAAACGTGAAACATTTCTTTTAGCCTTTTTGCATGAAAACAGGGTCCAAAATCATGGGTTTTCGTTCAGCAGTGGAAGTAGGAGGCGCGCTCTACAATAGGCAAGGGTTTTCAAGTCTGCAAGTACGTTTTAAGCTGAGTTCCATGAACATTGTCCAAAATCATGTTTTAGGCCAAATCCACATTGCGACCAGTTCAGCATATGACAGGAGACACTGTTTGAGTGTAACAAACGTGAAACAATTCTTTTAGCCTTTTCTTATGAAAACAGGGTCCAAAATCATGGGTTTTCGTTCAGCAGTGGAAGTAGGAGGCGCGCTCTACAATAGGCAAGGGTTTTCAAGTCTGCAAGTACGTTTTAAGCTGAGTTCCATGAACATTGTCCAAAATCATGTTTTAGGCCAAATCCACAATGCGACCAGTTCAGCATATGAGAGGAGACACTGTTTGAGTGTAACAAGCGTGAAACATTTCTTTTAGCCTTTTCGCATGAAAACAGGGTCCAAAATCATGGGTTTTCGTTCAGCAGTGGAAGTAGGAGGTGCGCTCTACAATAGGCAAGGGTTTTCAAGTCTGCAAGTACGTTTTAAGCTGAGTTCCATGAACATTGTCCAAAATCATGTTTTAGGCCAAATCCACATTGCGACCAGATCAGCATATGACAGGAGACACTGTTTGAGTGTAACAAACGTGAAACAATTCTTTTAGCCTTTTCGCATGAAAACAGGGTCCAAAATCATGGGTTTTCGTTCAGTAGTGGAAGTAGGAGGCGCGCTCTACAATAGGCAAGGGTTTTCAAGTCTGCAAGTACGTTTTAAGCTGAGTTCCATGAACATTGTCCAAAATCATGTTTTAACCAAAATCCACAATGCGACCAGTTCAGCATATGAGAGGAGACACTGTTTGAGTGTAACAAACGTGAAACATTTCTTTTAGCCATTTTGCATGAAAACAGGGTCCAAAATCATGGGTTTTCATTCAGCAGTGGAAGTAGGAGGCGCGCTCTACAATAGGCAAGGGTTTTCAAGTCTGCAAGTACGTTTTAAGCTGAGTTCCATGAACATTGTCCAAAATCATGTTTTAACCAAAATCCACAATGCGACCAGTTCAGCATATGAGAGGAGCCACTGTTTGAGTGTAACAAACGTGAAACATTTCTTTTAGCCTTTTTGCATGAAAACAGGGTCCAAAATCATGGGTTTTCGTTCAGCAGTGGAAGTAGGAGGCGCGCTCTACAATAGGCAAGGGTTTTCAAGTCTGCAAGTACGTTTTAAGCTGAGTTCCATGAACATTGTCCAAAATCATGTTTTAGGCCAAATCCACATTGCGACCAGTTCAGCATATGACAGGAGACACTGTTTGAGTGTAACAAACGTGAAACAATTCTTTTAGCCTTTTCTTATGAAAACAGGGTCCAAAATCATGGGTTTTCGTTCAGCAGTGGAAGTAGGAGGCGCGCTCTACAATAGGCAAGGGTTTTCAAGTCTGCAAGTACGTTTTAAGCTGAGTTCCATGAACATTGTCCAAAATCATGTTTTAGGCCAAATCCACATTGCGACCAGATCAGCATATGACAGGAGACACTGTTTGAGTGTAACAAACGTGAAACAATTCTTTTAGCCTTTTCGCATGAAAACAGGGTCCAAAATCATGGGTTTTCGTTCAGCAGTGGAAGTAGGAGGCGCGCTCTACAATAGGCAAGGGTTTTCAAGTCTGCAAGTACGTTTTAAGCTGAGTTCCATGAACATTGTCCAAAATCATGTTTTAGGCCAAATCCACAATGCGACCAGTTCAGCATATGAGAGGAGACACTGTTTGAGTGTAACAAACGTGAAACATTTCTTTTAGCCTTTTCGCATGAAAACAGGGTCCAAAATCATGGGTTTTCGTTCAGCACTGGAAGTAGGAGGCGCGCTCTACAATAGGCAAGGGTTTTCAAGTCTGCAAGTACATTTTAAGCTGAGTTCCATGAACATTGTCCAAAATCATGTTTTAGGCCAAATCCACATTGCGACCAGATCAGCATATGACAGGAGACACTGTTTGAGTGTAACAAACGTGAAACAATTCTTTTAGCCTTTTCGCATGAAAACAGGGTCCAAAATCATGGGTTTTCGTTCAGCAGTGGAAGTAGGAGGCGCGCTCTACAATAGGCAAGGGTTTTCAAGTCTGCAAGTACGTTTTAAGCTGAGTTCCATGAACATTGTCCAAAATCATGTTTTAGGCCAAATCCACATTGCGACCAGATCAGCATATGACAGGAGACACTGTTTGAGTGTAACAAACGTGAAACAATTCTTTTAGCCTTTTCGCATGAAAACAGGGTCCAAAATCATGGGTTTTCGTTCAGCAGTGGAAGTAGGAGGCGCGCTCTACAATAGGCAAGGGTTTTCAAGTCTGCAAGTACGTTTTAAGCTGAGTTCCATGAACATTGTCCAAAATCATGTTTTAACCAAAATCCACAATGCGACCAGTTCAGCATATGAACGTGAAACATTTCTTTTAGCCTTTTCGCATGAAAACAGGGTCCAAAATCATGGGTTTTCGTTCAGCACTGGAAGTAGGAAGCGCGCTCTACAATAGGCAAGGGTTTTCAAGTCTGCAAGTACGTTTTAAGCTGAGTTCCATGAACATTGTCCAAAATCATGTTTTAACCAAAATCCACAATGCGACCAGTTCAGCATATGAGAGGAGACACTGTTTGAGTGTAACAAGCGTGAAACATTTATTTTAGCCTTTTCGCATGAAAACAGGGTCCAAAATCATGGGTTTTCGTTCAGCAGTGGAAGTAGGAGGCGCGCTCTACAATAGGCAAGGGTTTTCAAGTCTGCAAGTACATTTTAAGCTGAGTTCCATGAACATTGTCCAAAATCATGTTTTAGGCCAAATCCACAATGCGACCAGTTCAGCATATGAGAGGAGCCACTGTTTGAGTGTAACAAACGTGAAACATTTCTTTTAGCCTTTTTGCATGAAAACAGGGTCCAAAATCATGGGTTTTCGTTCAGCACTGGAAGTAGGAGGTGCGCTCTACAATAGGCAAGGGTTTTCAAGTCTGCAAGTACGTTTTAAGCTGAGTTCCATGAACATTGTCCAAAATCATGTTTTAGGCCAAATCCACATTGCGACCAGATCAGCATATGACAGGAGACACTGTTTGAGTGTAACAAACGTGAAACAATTCTTTTAGCCTTTTCGCATGAAAACAGGGTCCAAAATCATGGGTTTTCGTTCAGCACTGGAAGTAGGAAGCGCGCTCTACAATAGGCAAGGGTTTTCAAGTCTGCAAGTACGTTTTAAGCTGAGTTCCATGAACATTGTCCAAAATCATGTTTTAGGCCAAATCCACAATGCGACCAGTTCAGCATATGAGAGGAGACACTGTTTGAGTGTAACAAGCGTGAAACATTTCTTTTAGCCTTTTCGCATGAAAACAGGGTCCAAAATCATGGGTTTTCGTTCAGCAGTGGAAGTAGGAGGCGCGCTCTACAATAGGCAAGGGTTTTCAAGTCTGCAAGTACGTTTTAAGCTGAGTTCCATGAACATTGTCCAAAATCATGTTTTAGGCCAAATCCACAATGCGACCAGTTCAGCATATGAGAGGAGACACTGTTTGAGTGTAACAAACGTGAAACATTTCTTTTAGCCTTTTCGCATGAAAACAGGGTCCAAAATCATGGGTTTTCGTTCAGCACTGGAAGTAGGAGGCGCGCTCTACAATAGGCAAGGGTTTTCAAGTCTGCAAGTACGTTTTCAGCTGAGTTCCATGAACATTGTCCAAAATCATGTTTTAACCAAAATCCACAATGCGACCAGTTCAGCATATGACAGGAGACACTGTTTGAGTGTAACAAACGTGAAACAATTCTTTTAGCCTTTTCGCATGAAAACAGGGTCCAAAATCATGGGTTTTCGTTCAGTAGTGGAAGTAGGAGGCGCGCTCTACAATAGGCAAGGGTTTTCAAGTCTGCAAGTACGTTTTAAGCTGAGTTCCATGAACATTGTCCAAAATCATGTTTTAACCAAAATCCACAATGCGACCAGTTCAGCATATGAGAGGAGACACTGTTTGAGTGTAACAAGCGTGAAACATTTCTTTTAGCCTTTTCGCATGAAAACAGGGTCCAAAATCATGGGTTTTCGTTCAGCAGTGGAAGTAGGAGGCGCGCTCTACAATAGGCAAGGGTTTTCAAGTCTGCAAGTACGTTTTAAGCTGAGTTCCATGAACATTGTCCAAAATCATGTTTTAGGCCAAATCCACATTGCGACCAGATCAGCATATGACAGGAGACACTGTTTGAGTGTAACAAACGTGAAACAATTCTTTTAGCCTTTTCGCATGAAAACAGGGTCCAAAATCATGGGTTTTCGTTCAGCACTGGAAGTAGGAAGCGCGCTCTACAATAGGCAAGGGTTTTCAAGTCTGCAAGTACGTTTTAAGCTGAGTTCCATGAACATTGTCCAAAATCATGTTTTAACCAAAATCCACAATGCGACCAGTTCAGCATATGAGAGGAGACACTGTTTGAGTGTAACAAGCGTGAAACATTTATTTTAGCCTTTTCGCATGAAAACAGGGTCCAAAATCATGGGTTTTCGTTCAGCAGTGGAAGTAGGAGGCGCGCTCTACAATAGGCAAGGGTTTTCAAGTCTGCAAGTACATTTTAAGCTGAGTTCCATGAACATTGTCCAAAATCATGTTTTAGGCCAAATCCACAATGCGACCAGTTCAGCATATGAGAGGAGCCACTGTTTGAGTGTAACAAACGTGAAACATTTCTTTTAGCCTTTTTGCATGAAAACAGGGTCCAAAATCATGGGTTTTCGTTCAGCAGTGGAAGTAGGAGGTGCGCTCTACAATAGGCAAGGGTTTTCAAGTCTGCAAGTACGTTTTAAGCTGAGTTCCATGAACATTGTCCAAAATCATGTTTTAGGCCAAATCCACATTGCGACCAGATCAGCATATGACAGGAGACACTGTTTGAGTGTAACAAACGTGAAACAATTCTTTTAGCCTTTTCGCATGAAAACAGGGTCCAAAATCATGGGTTTTCGTTCAGCACTGGAAGTAGGAAGCGCGCTCTACAATAGGCAAGGGTTTTCAAGTCTGCAAGTACGTTTTAAGCTGAGTTCCATGAACATTGTCCAAAATCATGTTTTAGGCCAAATCCACAATGCGACCAGTTCAGCATATGAGAGGAGACACTGTTTGAGTGTAACAAGCGTGAAACATTTCTTTTAGCCTTTTCGCATGAAAACAGGGTCCAAAATCATGGGTTTTCGTTCAGCAGTGGAAGTAGGAGGCGCGCTCTACAATAGGCAAGGGTTTTCAAGTCTGCAAGTACGTTTTAAGCTGAGTTCCATGAACATTGTCCAAAATCATGTTTTAGGCCAAATCCACAATGCGACCAGTTCAGCATATGAGAGGAGACACTGTTTGAGTGTAACAAACGTGAAACATTTCTTTTAGCCTTTTCGCATGAAAACAGGGTCCAAAATCATGGGTTTTCGTTCAGCACTGGAAGTAGGAGGCGCGCTCTACAATAGGCAAGGGTTTTCAAGTCTGCAAGTACGTTTTCAGCTGAGTTCCATGAACATTGTCCAAAATCATGTTTTAGGCCAAATCCACATTGCGACCAGATCAGCATATTACAGGAGACACTGTTTGAGTGTAACAAACGTGAAACAATTCTTTTAGCCTTTTCGCATGAAAACAGGGTCCAAAATCATGGGTTTTCGTTCAGTAGTGGAAGTAAGAGGCGCGCTCTACAATAGGCAAGGGTTTTCAAGTCTGCAAGTACGTTTTAGCTGAGTTCCATGAACATTGTCCAAAATCATGTTTTAGGCCAAATCCACAATGCGACCAGTTCAGCATATGAGAGGAGCCACTGTTTGAGTGTAACAAACGTGAAACATTTCTTTTAGCCTTTTTGCATGAAAACAGGGTCCAAAATCATGGGTTTTCGTTCAGCAGTGGAAGTAGGAGGTGCGCTCTACAATAGGCAAGGGTTTTCAAGTCTGCAAGTACGTTTTAAGCTGAGTTCCATGAACATTGTCCAAAATCATGTTTTAGGCCAAATCCACATTGCGACCAGATCAGCATATGACAGGAGACACTGTTTGAGTGTAACAAACGTGAAACAATTCTTTTAGCCTTTTCGCATGAAAACAGGGTCCAAAATCATGGGTTTTCGTTCAGTAGTGGAAGTAGGAGGCGCGCTCTACAATAGGCAAGGGTTTTCAAGTCTGCAAGTACGTTTTAAGCTGAGTTCCATGAACATTGTCCAAAATCATGTTTTAACCAAAATCCACAATGCGACCAGTTCAGCATATGAGAGGAGACACTGTTTGAGTGTAACAAGCGTGAAACATTTCTTTTAGCCTTTTCGCATGAAAACAGGGTCCAAAATCATGGGTTTTCGTTCAGCAGTGGAAGTAGGAGGCGCGCTCTACAATAGGCAAGGGTTTTCAAGTCTGCAAGTACATTTTAAGCTGAGTTCCATGAACATTGTCCAAAATCATGTTTTAGGCCAAATCCACAATGCGACCAGTTCAGCATATGAGAGGAGCCACTGTTTGAGTGTAACAAACGTGAAACATTTCTTTTAGCCTTTTTGCATGAAAACAGGGTCCAAAATCATGGGTTTTCGTTCAGCAGTGGAAGTAGGAGGTGCGCTCTACAATAGGCAAGGGTTTTCAAGTCTGCAAGTACGTTTTAAGCTGAGTTCCATGAACATTGTCCAAAATCATGTTTTAGGCCAAATCCACATTGCGACCAGATCAGCATATGACAGGAGACACTGTTTGAGTGTAACAAACGTGAAACAATTCTTTTAGCCTTTTCGCATGAAAACAGGGTCCAAAATCATGGGTTTTCGTTCAGCACTGGAAGTAGGAAGCGCGCTCTACAATAGGCAAGGGTTTTCAAGTCTGCAAGTACGTTTTAAGCTGAGTTCCATGAACATTGTCCAAAATCATGTTTTAGGCCAAATCCACATTGCGACCAGATCAGCATATGACAGGAGACACTGTTTGAGTGTAACAAACGTGAAACAATTCTTTTAGCCTTTTCGCATGAAAACAGGGTCCAAAATCATGGGTTTTCGTTCAGTAGTGGAAGTAGGAGGCGCGCTCTACAATAGGCAAGGGTTTTCAAGTCTGCAAGTACGTTTTAAGCTGAGTTCCATGAACATTGTCCAAAATCATGTTTTAACCAAAATCCACAATGCGACCAGTTCAGCATATGAGAGGAGACACTGTTTGAGTGTAACAAGCGTGAAACATTTCTTTTAGCCTTTTCGCATGAAAACAGGGTCCAAAATCATGGGTTTTCGTTCAGCAGTGGAAGTAGGAGGCGCGCTCTACAATAGGCAAGGGTTTTCAAGTCTGCAAGTACGTTTTAAGCTGAGTTCCATGAACATTGTCCAAAATCATGTTTTAACCAAAATCCACAATGCGACCAGTTCAGCATATGAGAGGAGACACTGTTTGAGTGTAACAAACGTGAAACATTTCTTTTAGCCTTTTCGCATGAAAACAGGGTCCAAAATCATGGGTTTTCGTTCAGCAGTGGAAGTAGGAGGTGCGCTCTACAATAGGCAAGGGTTTTCAAGTCTGCAAGTACGTTTTAAGCTGAGTTCCATGAACATTGTCCAAAATCATGTTTTAGGCCAAATCCACATTGCGACCAGATCAGCATATGACAGGAGACACTGTTTGAGTGTAACAAACATGAAACAATTCTTTTAGCCTTTTCGCATGAAAACAGGGTCCAAAATCATGGGTTTTCGTTCAGCAGTGGAAGTAGGAGGCGCGCTCTACAATAGGCAAGGGTTTTCAAGTCTGCAAGTACGTTTTAAGCTGAGTTCCATGAACATTGTCCAAAATCATGTTTTAGGCCAAATCCACATTGCGACCAGATCAGCATATGACAGGAGACACTGTTTGAGTGTAACAAACGTGAAACAATTCTTTTAGCCTTTTCGCATGAAAACAGGGTCCAAAATCATGGGTTTTCGTTCAGCAGTGGAAGTAGGAGGCGCGCTCTACAATAGGCAAGGGTTTTCAAGTCTGCAAGTACGTTTTAAGCTGAGTTCCATGAACATTGTCCAAAATCATGTTTTAGGCCAAATCCACAATGCGACCAGTTCAGCATATGAGAGGAGACACTGTTTGAGTGTAACAAACGTGAAACATTTCTTTTATCCTTTTCGCATGAAAACAGGGTCCAAAATCATGGGTTTTCGTTCAGCACTGGAAGTAGGAGGCGCGCTCTACAATAGGCAAGGGTTTTCAAGTCTGCAAGTACATTTTAAGCTGAGTTCCATGAACATTGTCCAAAATCATGTTTTAGGCCAAATCCACATTGCGACCAGATCAGCATATGACAGGAGACACTGTTTGAGTGTAACAAACGTGAAACAATTCTTTTAGCCTTTTCGCATGAAAACAGGGTCCAAAATCATGGGTTTTCGTTCAGCAGTGGAAGTAGGAGGCGCGCTCTACAATAGGCAAGGGTTTTCAAGTCTGCAAGTACGTTTTAAGCTGAGTTCCATGAACATTGTCCAAAATCATGTTTTAGGCCAAATCCACATTGCGACCAGATCAGCATATTACAGGAGACACTGTTTGAGTGTAACAAACGTGAAACAATTCTTTTAGCCTTTTCGCATGAAAACAGGGTCCAAAATCATGGGTTTTCGTTCAGTAGTGGAAGTAGGAGGCGCGCTCTACAATAGGCAAGGGTTTTCAAGTCTGCAAGTACGTTTTAAGCTGAGTTCCATGAACATTGTCCAAAATCATGTTTTAGGCCAAATCCACAATGCGACCAGTTCAGCATATGAGAGGAGCCACTGTTTGAGTGTAACAAACGTGAAACATTTCTTTTAGCCTTTTTGCATGAAAACAGGGTCCAAAATCATGGGTTTTCGTTCAGCAGTGGAAGTAGGAGGTGCGCTCTACAATAGGCAAGGGTTTTCAAGTCTGCAAGTACGTTTTAAGCTGAGTTCCATGAACATTGTCCAAAATCATGTTTTAGGCCAAATCCACAATGCGACCAGTTCAGCATATGAGAGGAGCCACTGTTTGAGTGTAACAAACGTGAAACATTTCTTTTAGCCTTTTTGCATGAAAACAGGGTCCAAAATCATGGGTTTTCGTTCAGCAGTGGAAGTAGGAGGTGCGCTCTACAATAGGCAAGGGTTTTCAAGTCTGCAAGTACGTTTTAAGCTGAGTTCCATGAACATTGTCCAAAATCATGTTTTAGGCCAAATCCACATTGCGACCAGATCAGCATATGACAGGAGACACTGTTTGAGTGTAACAAACGTGAAACAATTCTTTTAGCCTTTTCGCATGAAAACAGGGTCCAAAATCATGGGTTTTCGTTCAGTAGTGGAAGTAGGAGGCGCGCTCTACAATAGGCAAGGGTTTTCAAGTCTGCAAGTACGTTTTAAGCTGAGTTCCATGAACATTGTCCAAAATCATGTTTTAACCAAAATCCACAATGCGACCAGTTCAGCATATGAGAGGAGACACTGTTTGAGTGTAACAAGCGTGAAACATTTCTTTTAGCCTTTTCGCATGAAAACAGGGTCCAAAATCATGGGTTTTCGTTCAGCAGTGGAAGTAGGAGGCGCGCTCTACAATAGGCAAGGGTTTTCAAGTCTGCAAGTACGTTTTAAGCTGAGTTCCATGAACATTGTCCAAAATCATGTTTTAACCAAAATCCACAATGCGACCAGTTCAGCATATGAGAGGAGACACTGTTTGAGTGTAACAAACGTGAAACATTTCTTTTAGCCTTTTCGCATGAAAACAGGGTCCAAAATCATGGGTTTTCGTCCAGCAGTGGAAGTAGGAGGTGCGCTCTACAATAGGCAAGGGTTTTCAAGTCTGCAAGTACGTTTTAAGCTGAGTTCCATGAACATTGTCCAAAATCATGTTTTAGGCCAAATCCACATTGCGACCAGATCAGCATATGACAGGAGACACTGTTTGAGTGTAACAAACATGAAACAATTCTTTTAGCCTTTTCGCATGAAAACAGGGTCCAAAATCATGGGTTTTCGTTCAGCAGTGGAAGTAGGAGGCGCGCTCTACAATAGGCAAGGGTTTTCAAGTCTGCAAGTACGTTTTAAGCTGAGTTCCATGAACATTGTCCAAAATCATGTTTTAGGCCAAATCCACATTGCGACCAGATCAGCATATGACAGGAGACACTGTTTGAGTGTAACAAACGTGAAACAATTCTTTTAGCCTTTTCGCATGAAAACAGGGTCCAAAATCATGGGTTTTCGTTCAGCAGTGGAAGTAGGAGGCGCGCTCTACAATAGGCAAGGGTTTTCAAGTCTGCAAGTACGTTTTAAGCTGAGTTCCATGAACATTGTCCAAAATCATGTTTTAGGCCAAATCCACATTGCGACCAGATCAGCATATTACAGGAGACACTGTTTGAGTGTAACAAACGTGAAACAATTCTTTTAGCCTTTTCGCATGAAAACAGGGTCCAAAATCATGGGTTTTCGTTCAGTAGTGGAAGTAGGAGGCGCGCTCTACAATAGGCAAGGGTTTTCAAGTCTGCAAGTACGTTTTAAGCTGAGTTCCATGAACATTGTCCAAAATCATGTTTTAGGCCAAATCCACAATGCGACCAGTTCAGCATATGAGAGGAGCCACTGTTTGAGTGTAACAAACGTGAAACATTTCTTTTAGCCTTTTTGCATGAAAACAGGGTCCAAAATCATGGGTTTTCGTTCAGCAGTGGAAGTAGGAGGTGCGCTCTACAATAGGCAAGGGTTTTCAAGTCTGCAAGTACGTTTTAAGCTGAGTTCCATGAACATTGTCCAAAATCATGTTTTAGGCCAAATCCACAATGCGACCAGTTCAGCATATGAGAGGAGCCACTGTTTGAGTGTAACAAACGTGAAACATTTCTTTTAGCCTTTTTGCATGAAAACAGGGTCCAAAATCATGGGTTTTCGTTCAGCAGTGGAAGTAGGAGGTGCGCTCTACAATAGGCAAGGGTTTTCAAGTCTGCAAGTACGTTTTAAGCTGAGTTCCATGAACATTGTCCAAAATCATGTTTTAGGCCAAATCCACATTGCGACCAGATCAGCATATGACAGGAGACACTGTTTGAGTGTAACAAACGTGAAACAATTCTTTTAGCCTTTTCGCATGAAAACAGGGTCCAAAATCATGGGTTTTCGTTCAGTAGTGGAAGTAGGAGGCGCGCTCTACAATAGGCAAGGGTTTTCAAGTCTGCAAGTACGTTTTAAGCTGAGTTCCATGAACATTGTCCAAAATCATGTTTTAACCAAAATCCACAATGCGACCAGTTCAGCATATGAGAGGAGACACTGTTTGAGTGTAACAAGCGTGAAACATTTCTTTTAGCCTTTTCGCATGAAAACAGGGTCCAAAATCATGGGTTTTCGTTCAGCAGTGGAAGTAGGAGGCGCGCTCTACAATAGGCAAGGGTTTTCAAGTCTGCAAGTACGTTTTAAGCTGAGTTCCATGAACATTGTCCAAAATCATGTTTTAACCAAAATCCACAATGCGACCAGTTCAGCATATGAGAGGAGACACTGTTTGAGTGTAACAAACGTGAAACATTTCTTTTAGCCTTTTCGCATGAAAACAGGGTCCAAAATCATGGGTTTTCGTCCAGCAGTGGAAGTAGGAGGTGCGCTCTACAATAGGCAAGGGTTTTCAAGTCTGCAAGTACGTTTTAAGCTGAGTTCCATGAACATTGTCCAAAATCATGTTTTAGGCCAAATCCACATTGCGACCAGATCAGCATATGACAGGAGACACTGTTTGAGTGTAACAAACATGAAACAATTCTTTTAGCCTTTTCGCATGAAAACAGGGTCCAAAATCATGGGTTTTCGTTCAGCAGTGGAAGTAGGAGGCGCGCTCTACAATAGGCAAGGGTTTTCAAGTCTGCAAGTACGTTTTAAGCTGAGTTCCATGAACATTGTCCAAAATCATGTTTTAGGCCAAATCCACATTGCGACCAGATCAGCATATGACAGGAGACACTGTTTGAGTGTAACAAACGTGAAACAATTCTTTTAGCCTTTTCGCATGAAAACAGGGTCCAAAATCATGGGTTTTCGTTCAGCAGTGGAAGTAGGAGGCGCGCTCTACAATAGGCAAGGGTTTTCAAGTCTGCAAGTACGTTTTAAGCTGAGTTCCATGAACATTGTCCAAAATCATGTTTTAGGCCAAATCCACATTGCGACCAGATCAGCATATGACAGGAGACACTGTTTGAGTGTAACAAACGTGAAACAATTCTTTTAGCCTTTTCGCATGAAAACAGGGTCCAAAATCATGGGTTTTCGTTCAGCAGTGGAAGTAGGAGGCGCGCTCTACAATAGGCAAGGGTTTTCAAGTCTGCAAGTACGTTTTAAGCTGAGTTCCATGAACATTGTCCAAAATCATGTTTTAGGCCAAATCCACATTGCGACCAGATCAGCATATGACAGGAGACACTGTTTGAGTGTAACAAACGTGAAACAATTCTTTTAGCCTTTTCGCATGAAAACAGGGTCCAAAATCATGGGTTTTCGTTCAGCAGTGGAAGTAGGAGGCGCGCTCTACAATAGGCAAGGGTTTTCAAGTCTGCAAGTACGTTTTAAGCTGAGTTCCATGAACATTGTCCAAAATCATGTTTTAGGCCAAATCCACATTGCGACCAGATCAGCATATGACAGGAGACACTGTTTGAGTGTAACAAACGTGAAACAATTCTTTTAGCCTTTTCGCATGAAAACAGGGTCCAAAATCATGGGTTTTCGTTCAGCAGTGGAAGTAGGAGGCGCGCTCTACAATAGGCAAGGGTTTTCAAGTCTGCAAGTACGTTTTAAGCTGAGTTCCATGAACATTGTCCAAAATCATGTTTTAGGCCAAATCCACATTGCGACCAGATCAGCATATGACAGGAGACACTGTTTGAGTGTAACAAACGTGAAACAATTCTTTTAGCCTTTTCGCATGAAAACAGGGTCCAAAATCATGGGTTTTCGTTCAGCAGTGGAAGTAGGAGGCGCGCTCTACAATAGGCAAGGGTTTTCAAGTCTGCAAGTACGTTTTAAGCTGAGTTCCATGAACATTGTCCAAAATCATGTTTTAGGCCAAATCCACATTGCGACCAGATCAGCATATGACAGGAGACACTGTTTGAGTGTAACAAACGTGAAACAATTCTTTTAGCCTTTTCGCATGAAAACAGGGTCCAAAATCATGGGTTTTCGTTCAGCAGTGGAAGTAGGAGGCGCGCTCTACAATAGGCAAGGGTTTTCAAGTCTGCAAGTACGTTTTAAGCTGAGTTCCATGAACATTGTCCAAAATCATGTTTTAGGCCAAATCCACAATGCGACCAGTTCAGCATATGAGAGGAGACACTGTTTGAGTGTAACAAACGTGAAACATTTCTTTTAGCCTTTTCGCATGAAAACAGGGTCCAAAATCATGGGTTTTCGTTCAGCACTGGAAGTAGGAGGCGCGCTCTACAATAGGCAAGGGTTTTCAAGTCTGCAAGTACATTTTAAGCTGAGTTCCATGAACATTGTCCAAAATCATGTTTTAGGCCAAATCCACATTGCGACCAGATCAGCATATGACAGGAGACACTGTTTGAGTGTAACAAACGTGAAACAATTCTTTTAGCCTTTTCGCATGAAAACAGGGTCCAAAATCATGGGTTTTCGTTCAGCAGTGGAAGTAGGAGGCGCGCTCTACAATAGGCAAGGGTTTTCAAGTCTGCAAGTACGTTTTAAGCTGAGTTCCATGAACATTGTCCAAAATCATGTTTTAGGCCAAATCCACATTGCGACCAGATCAGCATATGACAGGAGACACTGTTTGAGTGTAACAAACGTGAAACAATTCTTTTAGCCTTTTCGCATGAAAACAGGGTCCAAAATCATGGGTTTTCGTTCAGCAGTGGAAGTAGGAGGCGCGCTCTACAATAGGCAAGGGTTTTCAAGTCTGCAAGTACGTTTTAAGCTGAGTTCCATGAACATTGTCCAAAATCATGTTTTAGGCCAAATCCACATTGCGACCAGATCAGCATATGACAGGAGACACTGTTTGAGTGTAACAAACGTGAAACAATTCTTTTAGCCTTTTCGCATGAAAACAGGGTCCAAAATCATGGGTTTTCGTTCAGCAGTGGAAGTAGGAGGCGCGCTCTACAATAGGCAAGGGTTTTCAAGTCTGCAAGTACGTTTTAAGCTGAGTTCCATGAACATTGTCCAAAATCATGTTTTAGGCCAAATCCACAATGCGACCAGTTCAGCATATGAGAGGAGACACTGTTTGAGTGTAACAAGCGTGAAACATTTCTTTTAGCCTTTTCGCATGAAAACAGGGTCCAAAATCATGGGTTTTCGTTCAGCAGTGGAAGTAGGAGGCGCGCTCTACAATAGGCAAGGGTTTTCAAGTCTGCAAGTACGTTTTAAGCTGAGTTCCATGAACATTGTCCAAAATCATGTTTTAGGCCAAATCCACAATGCGACCAGTTCAGCATATGAGAGGAGACACTGTTTGAGTGTAACAAACGTGAAACATTTCTTTTAGCCTTTTCGCATGAAAACAGGGTCCAAAATCATGGGTTTTCGTTCAGCACTGGAAGTAGGAGGCGCGCTCTACAATAGGCAAGGGTTTTCAAGTCTGCAAGTACATTTTAAGCTGAGTTCCATGAACATTGTCCAAAATCATGTTTTAGGCCAAATCCACATTGCGACCAGATCAGCATATGACAGGAGACACTGTTTGAGTGTAACAAACGTGAAACAATTCTTTTAGCCTTTTCGCATGAAAACAGGGTCCAAAATCATGGGTTTTCGTTCAGCAGTGGAAGTAGGAGGCGCGCTCTACAATAGGCAAGGGTTTTCAAGTCTGCAAGTACGTTTTAAGCTGAGTTCCATGAACATTGTCCAAAATCATGTTTTAACCAAAATCCACAATGCGACCAGTTCAGCATATGAGAGGAGACACTGTTTGAGTGTAACAAACGTGAAACATTTCTTTTAGCCTTTTCGAATGAAAACAGGGTCCAAAATCATGGGTTTTTGTTCAGCAGTGGAAGTAGGAGGCGCGCTCTACAATAGGCAAGGGTTTTCAAGTCTGCAAGTACGTTTTAAGCTGGGTTCCATGAACATTGTCCAAAATCATGTTTTAACCAAAATCCACAATGCGACCAGTTCAGCATATGAGAGGAGACACTGTTTGAGTGTAACAAACGTGAAACATTTCTTTTAGCCATTTTGCATGAAAACAGGGTCCAAAATCATGGGTTTTCATTCAGCAGTGGAAGTAGGAGGCGCGCTCTACAATAGGCAAGGGTTTTCAAGTCTGCAAGTACGTTTTAAGCTGAGTTCCATGAACATTGTCCAAAATCATGTTTTAGGCCAAATCCACATTGCGACCAGTTCAGCATATGACAGGAGACACTGTTTGAGTGTAACAAACGTGAAACAATTCTTTTAGCCTTTTCTTATGAAAACAGGGTCCAAAATCATGGGTTTTCGTTCAGCAGTGGAAGTAGGAGGCGCGCTCTACAATAGGCAAGGGTTTTCAAGTCTGCAAGTACGTTTTAAGCTAAGTTCCATGAACATTGTCCAAAATCATGTTTTAGGCCAAATCCACAATGCGACCAGTTCAGCATATGAGAGGAGACACTGTTTGAGTGTAACAAACGTGAAACATTTCTTTTAGCCTTTTCGCATGAAAACAGGGTCCAAAATCATGGGTTTTCGTTCAGCACTGGAAGTAGGAGGCGCGCTCTACAATAGGCAAGGGTTTTCAAGTCTGCAAGTACGTTTTAAGCTGAGTTCCATGAACATTGTCCAAAATCATGTTTTAGGCCAAATCCACATTGCGACCAGATCAGCATATGACAGGAGACACTGTTTGAGTGTAACAAACGTGAAACAATTCTTTTAGCCTTTTCGCATGAAAACAGGGTCCAAAATCATGGGTTTTCGTTCAGCAGTGGAAGTAGGAGGCGCGCTCTACAATAGGCAAGGGTTTTCAAGTCTGCAAGTACGTTTTAAGCTGAGTTCCATGAACATTGTCCAAAATCATGTTTTAGGCCAAATCCACAATGCGACCAGTTCAGCATATGAGAGGAGACACTGTTTGAGTGTAACAAGCGTGAAACATTTCTTTTAGCCTTTTCGCATGAAAACAGGGTCCAAAATCATGGGTTTTCGTTCAGCAGTGGAAGTAGGAGGCGCGCTCTACAATAGGCAAGGGTTTTCAAGTCTGCAAGTACGTTTTAAGCTGAGTTCCATGAACATTGTCCAAAATCATGTTTTAGGCCAAATCCACAATGCGACCAGTTCAGCATATGAGAGGAGACACTGTTTGAGTGTAACAAACGTGAAACATTTCTTTTAGCCTTTTCGCATGAAAACAGGGTCCAAAATCATGGGTTTTCGTTCAGCACTGGAAGTAGGAGGCGCGCTCTACAATAGGCAAGGGTTTTCAAGTCTGCAAGTACATTTTAAGCTGAGTTCCATGAACATTGTCCAAAATCATGTTTTAGGCCAAATCCACATTGCGACCAGATCAGCATATGACAGGAGACACTGTTTGAGTGTAACAAACGTGAAACAATTCTTTTAGCCTTTTCGCATGAAAACAGGGTCCAAAATCATGGGTTTTCGTTCAGCAGTGGAAGTAGGAGGCGCGCTCTACAATAGGCAAGGGTTTTCAAGTCTGCAAGTACGTTTTAAGCTGAGTTCCATGAACATTGTCCAAAATCATGTTTTAACCAAAATCCACAATGCGACCAGTTCAGCATATGAGAGGAGACACTGTTTGAGTGTAACAAACGTGAAACATTTCTTTTAGCCTTTTCGAATGAAAACAGGGTCCAAAATCATGGGTTTTTGTTCAGCAGTGGAAGTAGGAGGCGCGCTCTACAATAGGCAAGGGTTTTCAAGTCTGCAAGTACGTTTTAAGCTGGGTTCCATGAACATTGTCCAAAATCATGTTTTAACCAAAATCCACAATGCGACCAGTTCAGCATATGAGAGGAGACACTGTTTGAGTGTAACAAACGTGAAACATTTCTTTTAGCCATTTTGCATGAAAACAGGGTCCAAAATCATGGGTTTTCATTCAGCAGTGGAAGTAGGAGGCGCGCTCTACAATAGGCAAGGGTTTTCAAGTCTGCAAGTACGTTTTAAGCTGAGTTCCATGAACATTGTCCAAAATCATGTTTTAGGCCAAATCCACATTGCGACCAGTTCAGCATATGACAGGAGACACTGTTTGAGTGTAACAAACGTGAAACAATTCTTTTAGCCTTTTCTTATGAAAACAGGGTCCAAAATCATGGGTTTTCGTTCAGCAGTGGAAGTAGGAGGCGCGCTCTACAATAGGCAAGGGTTTTCAAGTCTGCAAGTACGTTTTAAGCTAAGTTCCATGAACATTGTCCAAAATCATGTTTTAGGCCAAATCCACAATGCGACCAGTTCAGCATATGAGAGGAGACACTGTTTGAGTGTAACAAACGTGAAACATTTCTTTTAGCCTTTTCGCATGAAAACAGGGTCCAAAATCATGGGTTTTCGTTCAGCAGTGGAAGTAGGAGGCGCGCTCTACAATAGGCAAGGGTTTTCAAGTCTGCAAGTACGTTTTCAGCTGAGTTCCATGAACATTGTCCAAAATCATGTTTTAACCAAAATCCACAATGCGACCAGTTCAGCATATGAGAGGAGACACTGTTTGAGTGTAACAAACGTGAAACATTTCTTTTAGCCTTTTCGCATGAAAACAGGGTCCAAAATCATGGGTTTTCGTTCAGCAGTGGAAGTAGGAGGCGCGCTCTACAATAGGCAAGGGTTTTCAAGTCTGCAAGTACGTTTTAAGCTGAGTTCCATGAACATTGTCCAAAATCATGTTTTAACCAAAATCCACAATGCGACCAGTTCAGCATATGAGAGGAGACACTGTTTGAGTGTAACAAACGTGAAACATTTCTTTTAGCCTTTTCGCATGAAAACAGGGTCCAAAATCATGGGTTTTCGTTCAGCAGTGGAAGTAGGAGGTGCGCTCTACAATAGGCAAGGGTTTTCAAGTCTGCAAGTACGTTTTAAGCTGAGTTCCATGAACATTGTCCAAAATCATGTTTTAGGCCAAATCCACATTGCGACCAGATCAGCATATGACAGGAGACACTGTTTGAGTGTAACAAACGTGAAACAATTCTTTTAGCCTTTTCGCATGAAAACAGGGTCCAAAATCATGGGTTTTCGTTCAGTAGTGGAAGTAGGAGGCGCGCTCTACAATAGGCAAGGGTTTTCAAGTCTGCAAGTACGTTTTAAGCTGAGTTCCATGAACATTGTCCGAAATCATGTTTTAACCAAAATCCACAATGCGACCAGTTCAGCATATGACAGGAGACACTGTTTGAGTGTAACAAACGTGAAACATTTCTTTTAGCCTTTTCGCATGAAAACAGGGTCCAAAATCATGGGTTTTTGTTCAGCAGTGGAAGTAGGAGGCGAGCTCTACAATAGGCAAGGGTTTTCAAGTCTGCAAGTACGTTTTAAGCTGAGTTCCATGAACATTGTCCAAAATCATGTTTTAACCAAAATCCACAATGCGACCAGTTCAGCATATGAGAGGAGACACTGTTTGAGTGTAACAAACGTGAAACATTTCTTTTAGCCATTTTGCATGAAAACAGGGTCCAAAATCATGGGTTTTCATTCAGCAGTGGAAGTAGGAGGCGCGCTCTACAATAGGCAAGGGTTTTCAAGTCTGCAAGTACGTTTTAAGCTGAGTTCCATGAACATTGTCCAAAATCATGTTTTAGGCCAAATCCACATTGCGACCAGTTCAGCATATGACAGGAGACACTGTTTGAGTGTAACAAACGTGAAACAATTCTTTTAGCCTTTTCTTATGAAAACAGGGTCCAAAATCATGGGTTTTCGTTCAGCAGTGGAAGTAGGAGGCGCGCTCTACAATAGGCAAGGGTTTTCAAGTCTGCAAGTACGTTTTAAGCTAAGTTCCATGAACATTGTCCAAAATCATGTTTTAGGCCAAATCCACAATGCGACCAGTTCAGCATATGAGAGGAGACACTGTTTGAGTGTAACAAACGTGAAACATTTCTTTTAGCCTTTTCGCATGAAAACAGGGTCCAAAATCATGGGTTTTCGTTCAGCAGTGGAAGTAGGAGGCGCGCTCTACAATAGGCAAGGGTTTTCAAGTCTGCAAGTACGTTTTCAGCTGAGTTCCATGAACATTGTCCGAAATCATGTTTTAACCAAAATCCACAATGCTACCAGTTCAGCATATGAGAGGAGACACTGTTTGAGTGTAACAAACGTGAAACATTTCTTTTAGCCTTTTCGCATGAAAACAGGGTCCAAAATCATGGGTTTTCGTTCAGCAGTGGAAGTAGGAGGCGCGCTCTACAATAGGCAAGGGTTTTCAAGTCTGCAAGTACGTTTTAAGCTGAGTTCCATGAACATTGTCCAAAATCATGTTTTAACCAAAATCCACAATGCGACCAGTTCAGCATATGAGAGGAGACACTGTTTGAGTGTAACAAACGTGAAACATTTCTTTTAGCCTTTTCGCATGAAAACAGGGTCCAAAATCATGGGTTTTCGTTCAGCAGTGGAAGTAGGAGGTGCACTCTACAATAGGCAAGGGTTTTCAAGTCTGCAAGTACGTTTTAAGCTGAGTTCCATGAACATTGTCCAAAATCATGTTTTAGGCCAAATCCACATTGCGACCAGATCAGCATATGACAGGAGACACTGTTTGAGTGTAACAAACGTGAAACATTTCTTTTAGCCATTTTGCATGAAAACAGGGTCCGAAATCATGGGTTTTCGTTCAGCAGTGGAAGTAGGAGGCGCGCTCTACAATAGGCAAGGGTTTTCAAGTCTGCAAGTACGTTTTAAGCTGAGTTCCATGAACATTGTCCAAAATCATGTTTTAGGCCAAATCCACAATGCGACCAGTTCAGCATATGAGAGGAGACACTGTTTGAGTGTAACAAACGTGAAACATTTCTTTTAGCCTTTTCGCATGAAAACAGGGTCCAAAATCATGGGTTTTCGTTCAGCACTGGAAGTAGGAGGCGCGCTCTACAATAGGCAAGGGTTTTCAAGTCTGCAAGTACATTTTAAGCTGAGTTCCATGAACATTGTCCAAAATCATGTTTTAGGCCAAATCCACATTGCGACCAGATCAGCATATGACAGGAGACACTGTTTGAGTGTAACAAACGTGAAACAATTCTTTTAGCCTTTTCGCATGAAAACAGGGTCCAAAATCATGGGTTTTCGTTCAGCAGTGGAAGTAGGAGGCGCGCTCTACAATAGGCAAGGGTTTTCAAGTCTGCAAGTACGTTTTAAGCTGAGTTCCATGAACATTGTCCAAAATCATGTTTTAGGCCAAATCCACATTGCGACCAGATCAGCATATGACAGGAGACACTGTTTGAGTGTAACAAACGTGAAACAATTCTTTTAGCCTTTTCGCATGAAAACAGGGTCCAAAATCATGGGTTTTCGTTCAGCAGTGGAAGTAGGAGGCGCGCTCTACAATAGGCAAGGGTTTTCAAGTCTGCAAGTACGTTTTAAGCTGAGTTCCATGAACATTGTCCAAAATCATGTTTTAGGCCAAATCCACAATGCGACCAGTTCAGCATATGAGAGGAGACACTGTTTGAGTGTAACAAACGTGAAACATTTCTTTTAGCCTTTTCGCATGAAAACAGGGTCCAAAATCATGGGTTTTCGTTCAGCACTGGAAGTAGGAGGCGCGCTCTACAATAGGCAAGGGTTTTCAAGTCTGCAAGTACATTTTAAGCTGAGTTCCATGAACATTGTCCAAAATCATGTTTTAGGCCAAATCCACATTGCGACCAGATCAGCATATGACAGGAGACACTGTTTGAGTGTAACAAACGTGAAACAATTCTTTTAGCCTTTTCGCATGAAAACAGGGTCCAAAATCATGGGTTTTCGTTCAGCAGTGGAAGTAGGAGGTGCGCTCTACAATAGGCAAGGGTTTTCAAGTCTGCAAGTACGTTTTAAGCTGAGTTCCATGAACATTGTCCAAAATCATGTTTTAGGCCAAATCCACATTGCGACCAGATCAGCATATGACAGGAGACACTGTTTGAGTGTAACAAACGTGAAACAATTCTTTTAGCCTTTTCGCATGAAAACAGGGTCCAAAATCATGGGTTTTCGTTCAGCAGTGGAAGTAGGAGGCGCGCTCTACAATAGGCAAGGGTTTTCAAGTCTGCAAGTACGTTTTAAGCTGAGTTCCATGAACATTGTCCAAAATCATGTTTTAGGCCAAATCCACATTGCGACCAGATCAGCATATGACAGGAGACACTGTTTGAGTGTAACAAACGTGAAACAATTCTTTTAGCCTTTTCGCATGAAAACAGGGTCCAAAATCATGGGTTTTCGTTCAGTAGTGGAAGTAGGAGGCGCGCTCTACAATAGGCAAGGGTTTTCAAGTCTGCAAGTACGTTTTAAGCTGAGTTCCATGAACATTGTCCGAAATCATGTTTTAACCAAAATCCACAATGCGACCAGTTCAGCATATGAGAGGAGACACTGTTTGAGTGTAACAAGCGTGAAACATTTCTTTTAGCCTTTTCGCATGAAAACAGGGTCCAAAATCATGGGTTTTCGTTCAGCAGTGGAAGTAGGAGGCGCGCTCTACAATAGGCAAGGGTTTTCAAGTCTGCAAGTACGTTTTAAGCTGAGTTCCATGAACATTGTCCAAAATCATGTTTTAGGCCAAATCCACATTGCGACCAGATCAGCATATGACAGGAGACACTGTTTGAGTGTAACAAACGTGAAACAATTCTTTTAGCCTTTTCGCATGAAAACAGGGTCCAAAATCATGGGTTTTCGTTCAGCAGTGGAAGTAGGAGGCGCGCTCTACAATAGGCAAGGGTTTTCAAGTCTGCAAGTACGTTTTAAGCTGAGTTCCATGAACATTGTCCAAAATCATGTTTTAACCAAAATCCACAATGCGACCAGTTCAGCATATGAGAGGAGACACTGTTTGAGTGTAACAAACGTGAAACATTTCTTTTAGCCATTTTGCATGAAAACAGGGTCCAAAATCATGGGTTTTCATTCAGCAGTGGAAGTAGGAGGCGCGCTCTACAATAGGCAAGGGTTTTCAAGTCTGCAAGTACGTTTTAAGCTGAGTTCCATGAACATTGTCCAAAATCATGTTTTAGGCCAAATCCACAATGCGACCAGTTCAGCATATGAGAGGAGACACTGTTTGAGTATAACAAACGTGAAACATTTCTTTTAGCCTTTTCGCATGAAAACAGGGTCCAAAATCATGGGTTTTCGTTCAGCAGTGGAAGTAGGAGGCGCGCTCTACAATAGGCAAGGGTTTTCAAGTCTGCAAGTACGTTTTCAGCTGAGTTCCATGAACATTGTCCAAAATCATGTTTTAACCAAAATCCACAATGCGACCAGTTCAGCATATGAGAGGAGACACTGTTTGAGTGTAACAAACGTGAAACATTTCTTTTAGCCATTTTGCATGAAAACAGGGTCCAAAATCATGGGTTTTCATTCAGCAGTGGAAGTAGGAGGCGCGCTCTACAATAGGCAAGGGTTTTCAAGTCTGCAAGTACGTTTTAAGCTGAGTTCCATGAACATTGTCCAAAATCATGTTTTAGGCCAAATCCACAATGCGACCAGTTCAGCATATGAGAGGAGACACTGTTTGAGTGTAACAAACGTGAAACATTTCTTTTAGCCTTTTCGCATGAAAACAGGGTCCAAAATCATGGGTTTTCGTTCAGCAGTGGAAGTAGGAGGCGCGCTCTACAATAGGCAAGGGTTTTCAAGTCTGCAAGTACGTTTTCAGCTGAGTTCCATGAACATTGTCCAAAATCATGTTTTAACCAAAATCCACAATGCGACCAGTTCAGCATATGAGAGGAGACACTGTTTGAGTGTAACAAACGTGAAACATTTCTTTTAGCCTTTTCGCATGAAAACAGGGTCCAAAATCATGGGTTTTCGTTCAGCAGTGGAAGTAGGAGGCGCGCTCTACAATAGGCAAGGGTTTTCAAGTCTGCAAGTACGTTTTAAGCTGAGTTCCATGAACATTGTCCAAAATCATGTTTTAACCAAAATCCACAATGCGACCAGTTCAGCATATGAGAGGAGACACTGTTTGAGTGTAACAAACGTGAAACATTTCTTTTAGCCTTTTCGCATGAAAACAGGGTCCAAAATCATGGGTTTTCGTTCAGCAGTGGAAGTAGGAGGTGCGCTCTACAATAGGCAAGGGTTTTCAAGTCTGCAAGTACGTTTTAAGCTGAGTTCCATGAACATTGTCCAAAATCATGTTTTAGGCCAAATCCACATTGCGACCAGATCAGCATATGACAGGAGACACTGTTTGAGTGTAACAAACGTGAAACAATTCTTTTAGCCTTTTCGCATGAAAACAGGGTCCAAAATCATGGGTTTTCGTTCAGTAGTGGAAGTAGGAGGCGCGCTCTACAATAGGCAAGGGTTTTCAAGTCTGCAAGTACGTTTTAAGCTGAGTTCCATGAACATTGTCCGAAATCATGTTTTAACCAAAATCCACAATGCGACCAGTTCAGCATATGAGAGGAGACACTGTTTGAGTGTAACAAGCGTGAAACATTTCTTTTAGCCTTTTCGCATGAAAACAGGGTCCAAAATCATGGGTTTTCGTTCAGCAGTGGAAGTAGGAGGCGCGCTCTACAATAGGCAAGGGTTTTCAAGTCTGCAAGTACGTTTTAAGCTGAGTTCCATGAACATTGTCCAAAATCATGTTTTAGGCCAAATCCACATTGCGACCAGATCAGCATATGACAGGAGACACTGTTTGAGTGTAACAAACGTGAAACAATTCTTTTAGCCTTTTCGCATGAAAACAGGGTCCAAAATCATGGGTTTTCGTTCAGCAGTGGAAGTAGGAGGCGCGCTCTACAATAGGCAAGGGTTTTCAAGTCTGCAAGTACGTTTTAAGCTGAGTTCCATGAACATTGTCCAAAATCATGTTTTAACCAAAATCCACAATGCGACCAGTTCAGTATATGAGAGGAGACACTGTTTGAGTGTAACAAACGTGAAACATTTCTTTTAGCCATTTTGCATGAAAACAGGGTCCAAAATCATGGGTTTTCATTCAGCAGTGGAAGTAGGAGGCGCGCTCTACAATAGGCAAGGGTTTTCAAGTCTGCAAGTACGTTTTAAGCTGAGTTCCATGAACATTGTCCAAAATCATGTTTTAGGCCAAATCCACATTGCGACCAGTTCAGCATATGACAGGAGACACTGTTTGAGTGTAACAAACGTGAAACAATTCTTTTAGCCTTTTCTTATGAAAACAGGGTCCAAAATCATGGGTTTTCGTTCAGCAGTGGAAGTAGGAGGCGCGCTCTACAATAGGCAAGGGTTTTCAAGTCTGCAAGTACGTTTTAAGCTAAGTTCCATGAACATTGTCCAAAATCATGTTTTAGGCCAAATCCACAATGCGACCAGTTCAGCATATGAGAGGAGAAACTGTTTGAGTGTAACAAACGTGAAACATTTCTTTTAGCCTTTTTGCATGAAAACAGGGTCCAAAATCATGGGTTTTCGTTCAGCAGTGGAAGTAGGAGGCGCGCTCTACAATAGGCAAGGGTTTTCAAGTCTGCAAGTACGTTTTCAGCTGAGTTCCATGAACATTGTCCAAAATCATGTTTTAACCAAAATCCACAATGCGACCAGTTCAGCATATGAGAGGAGACACTGTTTGAGTGTAACAAACGTGAAACATTTCTTTTAGCCTTTTCGCATGAAAACAGGGTCCAAAATCATGGGTTTTCGTTCAGCAGTGGAAGTAGGAGGCGCGCTCTACAATAGGCAAGGGTTTTCAAGTCTGCAAGTACGTTTTAAGCTGAGTTCCATGAACATTGTCCAAAATCATGTTTTAGGCCAAATCCACATTGCGACCAGATCAGCATATGACAGGAGACACTGTTTGAGTGTAACAAACGTGAAACAATTCTTTTAGCCTTTTCGCATGAAAACAGGGTCCAAAATCATGGGTTTTCGTTCAGCAATGGAAGTAGGAGGCGCGCTCTACAATAGGCAAGGGTTTTCAAGTCTGCAAGTAC
The DNA here is from genome assembly GCF_964263955.1 of Coregonus lavaretus. Classification (NCBI taxonomy): domain Eukaryota; kingdom Metazoa; phylum Chordata; class Actinopteri; order Salmoniformes; family Salmonidae; genus Coregonus; species Coregonus lavaretus. The sequence continues at coordinate 647,976 of NC_140019.1, forward strand.
GTTTTAAGCTGAGTTCCATGAACATTGTCCAAAATCATGTTTTAACCAAAATCCACAATGCGACCAGTTCAGCATATGAGAGGAGACACTGTTTGAGTGTAACAAACGTGAAACATTTCTTTTAGCCATTTTGCATGAAAACAGGGTCCAAAATCATGGGTTTTCATTCAGCAGTGGAAGTAGGAGGCGCGCTCTACAATAGGCAAGGGTTTTCAAGTCTGCAAGTACGTTTTAAGCTGAGTTCCATGAACATTGTCCAAAATCATGTTTTAGGCCAAATCCACATTGCGACCAGTTCAGCATATGACAGGAGACACTGTTTGAGTGTAACAAACGTGAAACAATTCTTTTAGCCTTTTCTTATGAAAACAGGGTCCAAAATCATGGGTTTTCGTTCAGCAGTGGAAGTAGGAGGCGCGCTCTACAATAGGCAAGGGTTTTCAAGTCTGCAAGTACGTTTTAAGCTAAGTTCCATGAACATTGTCCAAAATCATGTTTTAGGCCAAATCCACAATGCGACCAGTTCAGCATATGAGAGGAGACACTGTTTGAGTGTAACAAACGTGAAACATTTCTTTTAGCCTTTTCGCATGAAAACAGGGTCCAAAATCATGGGTTTTCGTTCAGCAGTGGAAGTAGGAGGCGCGCTCTACAATAGGCAAGGGTTTTCAAGTCTGCAAGTACGTTTTCAGCTGAGTTCCATGAACATTGTCCAAAATCATGTTTTAACCAAAATCCACAATGCGACCAGTTCAGCATATGAGAGGAGACACTGTTTGAGTGTAACAAACGTGAAACATTTCTTTTAGCCTTTTCGCATGAAAACAGGGTCCAAAATCATGGGTTTTCGTTCAGCAGTGGAAGTAGGAGGCGCGCTCTACAATAGGCAAGGGTTTTCAAGTCTGCAAGTACGTTTTAAGCTGAGTTCCATGAACATTGTCCAAAATCATGTTTTAGGCCAAATCCACAATGCGACCAGTTCAGCATATGAGAGGAGACACTGTTTGAGTGTAACAAACGTGAAACATTTCTTTTAGCCTTTTCGCATGAAAACAGGGTCCAAAATCATGGGTTTTCGTTCAGCAGTGGAAGTAGGAGGCGCGCTCTACAATAGGCAAGGGTTTTCAAGTCTGCAAGTACGTTTTCAGCTGAGTTCCATGAACATTGTCCAAAATCATGTTTTAACCAAAATCCACAATGCGACCAGTTCAGCATATGAGAGGAGACACTGTTTGAGTGTAACAAACGTGAAACATTTCTTTTAGCCTTTTCGCATGAAAACAGGGTCCAAAATCATGGGTTTTCGTTCAGCAGTGGAAGTAGGAGGCGCGCTCTACAATAGGCAAGGGTTTTCAAGTCTGCAAGTACGTTTTAAGCTGAGTTCCATGAACATTGTCCAAAATCATGTTTTAACCAAAATCCACAATGCGACCAGTTCAGCATATGAGAGGAGACACTGTTTGAGTGTAACAAACGTGAAACATTTCTTTTAGCCTTTTCGCATGAAAACAGGGTCCAAAATCATGGGTTTCCGTTCAGCAGTGGAAGTAGGAGGTGCGCTCTACAATAGGCAAGGGTTTTCAAGTCTGCAAGTACGTTTTAAGCTGAGTTCCATGAACATTGTCCAAAATCATGTTTTAGGCCAAATCCACATTGCGACCAGATCAGCATATGACAGGAGACACTGTTTGAGTGTAACAAACGTGAAACAATTCTTTTAGCCTTTTCGCATGAAAACAGGGTCCAAAATCATGGGTTTTCGTTCAGTAGTGGAAGTAGGAGGCGCGCTCTACAATAGGCAAGGGTTTTCAAGTCTGCAAGTACGTTTTAAGCTGAGTTCCATGAACATTGTCCGAAATCATGTTTTAACCAAAATCCACAATGCGACCAGTTCAGCATATGAGAGGAGACACTGTTTGAGTGTAACAAGCGTGAAACATTTCTTTTAGCCTTTTCGCATGAAAACAGGGTCCAAAATCATGGGTTTTCGTTCAGCAGTGGAAGTAGGAGGCGCGCTCTACAATAGGCAAGGGTTTTCAAGTCTGCAAGTACGTTTTAAGCTGAGTTCCATGAACATTGTCCAAAATCATGTTTTAGGCCAAATCCACATTGCGACCAGATCAGCATATGACAGGAGACACTGTTTGAGTGTAACAAACGTGAAACAATTCTTTTAGCCTTTTCGCATGAAAACAGGGTCCAAAATCATGGGTTTTCGTTCAGCAGTGGAAGTAGGAGGCGCGCTCTACAATAGGCAAGGGTTTTCAAGTCTGCAAGTACGTTTTAAGCTGAGTTCCATGAACATTGTCCAAAATCATGTTTTAACCAAAATCCACAATGCGACCAGTTCAGCATATGAGAGGAGACACTGTTTGAGTGTAACAAACGTGAAACATTTCTTTTAGCCATTTTGCATGAAAACAGGGTCCAAAATCATGGGTTTTCATTCAGCAGTGGAAGTAGGAGGCGCGCTCTACAATAGGCAAGGGTTTTCAAGTCTGCAAGTACGTTTTAAGCTGAGTTCCATGAACATTGTCCAAAATCATGTTTTAGGCCAAATCCACATTGCGACCAGTTCAGCATATGACAGGGGACACTGTTTGAGTGTAACAAACGTGAAACAATTCTTTTAGCCTTTTCTTATGAAAACAGGGTCCAAAATCATGGGTTTTCGTTCAGCAGTGGAAGTAGGAGGCGCGCTCTACAATAGGCAAGGGTTTTCAAGTCTGCAAGTACGTTTTAAGCTAAGTTCCATGAACATTGTCCAAAATCATGTTTTAGGCCAAATCCACAATGCGACCAGTTCAGCATATGAGAGGAGACACTGTTTGAGTGTAACAAACGTGAAACATTTCTTTTAGCCTTTTCGCATGAAAACAGGGTCCAAAATCATGGGTTTTCGTTCAGCAGTGGAAGTAGGAGGCGCGCTCTACAATAGGCAAGGGTTTTCAAGTCTGCAAGTACGTTTTCAGCTGAGTTCCATGAACATTGTTCAAAATCATGTTTTAACCAAAATCCACAATGCGACCAGTTCAGCATATGAGAGGAGACACTGTTTGAGTGTAACAAACGTGAAACATTTCTTTTAGCCTTTTCGCATGAAAACAGGGTCCAAAATCATGGGTTTTCGTTCAGCAGTGGAAGTAGGAGGCGCGCTCTACAATAGGCAAGGGTTTTCAAGTCTGCAAGTACGTTTTAAGCTGAGTTCCATGAACATTGTCCAAAATCATGTTTTTACCAAAATCCACAATGCGACCAGTTCAGCATATGAGAGGAGACACTGTTTGAGTGTAACAAACGTGAAACATTTCTTTTAGCCTTTTCGCATGAAAACAGGGTCCAAAATCATGGGTTTTCGTTCAGCAGTGGAAGTAGGAGGCGCAATCTACAATAGGCAAGGGTTTTCAAGTCTGCAAGTACGTTTTAAGCTGAGTTCCATGAACATTGTCCAAAATCATGTTTTAACCAAAATCCACAATGCGACCAGTTCAGCATATGAGAGGAGACACTGTTTGAGTGTAACAAACGTGAAACATTTCTTTTAGCCATTTTGCATGAAAACAGGGTCCAAAATCATGGGTTTTCATTCAGCAGTGGAAGTAGGAGGCGCGCTCTACAATAGGCAAGGGTTTTCAAGTCTGCAAGTACGTTTTAAGCTGAGTTCCATGAACATTGTCCAAAATCATGTTTTAACCAAAATCCACAATGCGACCAGTTCAGCATATGAGAGGAGCCACTGTTTGAGTGTAACAAACGTGAAACATTTCTTTTAGCCTTTTTGCATGAAAACAGGGTCCAAAATCATGGGTTTTCGTTCAGCAGTGGAAGTAGGAGGCGCGCTCTACAATAGGCAAGGGTTTTCAAGTCTGCAAGTACGTTTTAAGCTGAGTTCCATGAACATTGTCCAAAATCATGTTTTAGGCCAAATCCACATTGCGACCAGATCAGCATATGACAGGAGACACTGTTTGAGTGTAACAAACGTGAAACAATTCTTTTAGCCTTTTCTTATGAAAACAGGGTCCAAAATCATGGGTTTTCGTTCAGCAGTGGAAGTAGGAGGCGCGCTCTACAATAAGGCAAGGGTTTTCAAGTCTGCAAGTACGTTTTAAGCTAAGTTCCATGAACATTGTCCAAAATCATGTTTTAGGCCAAATCCACAATGCGACCAGTTCAGCATATGAGAGGAGACACTGTTTGAGTGTAACAAACGTGAAACATTTCTTTTAGCCTTTTCGCATGAAAACAGGGTCCAAAATCATGGGTTTTCGTTCAGCAGTGGAAGTAGGAGGCGCGCTCTACAATAGGCAAGGGTTTTCAAGTCTGCAAGTACGTTTTCAGCTGAGTTCCATGAACATTGTCCAAAATCATGTTTTAACCAAAATCCACAATGCGACCAGTTCAGCATATGAGAGGAGACACTGTTTGAGTGTAACAAACGTGAAACATTTCTTTTAGCCTTTTCGCATGAAAACAGGGTCCAAAATCATGGGTTTTCGTTCAGCAGTGGAAGTAGGAGGCGCGCTCTACAATAGGCAAGGGTTTTCAAGTCTGCAAGTACGTTTTAAACTGAATTCCATGAACATTGTCCAAAATCATGTTTTAACCAAAATCCACAATGCGACCAGTTCAGCATATGAGAGGAGACACTGTTTGAGTGTAACAAACGTGAAACAATTCTTTTAGCCTTTTCGCATGAAAACAGGGTCCAAAATCATGGGTTTTCGTTCAGCAGTGGAAGTAGGAGGCGCGCTCTACAATAGGCAAGGGTTTTCAAGTCTGCAAGTACGTTTTAAGCTGAGTTCCATGAACATTGTCCAAAATCATGTTTTAACCAAAATCCACAATGCGACCAGTTCAGCATATGAGAGGAGACACTGTTTGAGTGTAACAAACGTGAAACATTTCTTTTAGCCTTTTCGCATGAAAACAGGGTCCAAAATCATGGGTTTTCGTTCAGCAGTGGAAGTAGGAGGCGCGCTCTACAATAGGCAAGGGTTTTCAAGTCTGCAAGTACGTTTTAAGCTGAGTTCCATGAACATTGTCCAAAATCATGTTTTAACCAAAATCCACAATGCGACCAGTTCAGCATATGAGAGGAGACACTGTTTGAGTGTAACAAACGTGAAACATTTCTTTTAGCCATTTTGCATGAAAACAGGGTCCAAAATCATGGGTTTTCATTCAGCAGTGGAAGTAGGAGGCGCGCTCTACAATAGGCAAGGGTTTTCAAGTCTGCAAGTACGTTTTAAGCTGAGTTCCATGAACATTGTCCAAAATCATGTTTTAACCAAAATCCACAATGCGACCAGTTCAGCATATGAGAGGAGCCACTGTTTGAGTGTAACAAACGTGAAACATTTCTTTTAGCCTTTTTGCATGAAAACAGGGTCCAAAATCATGGGTTTTCGTTCAGCAGTGGAAGTAGGAGGCGCGCTCTACAATAGGCAAGGGTTTTCAAGTCTGCAAGTACGTTTTAAGCTGAGTTCCATGAACATTGTCCAAAATCATGTTTTAGGCCAAATCCACATTGCGACCAGTTCAGCATATGACAGGAGACACTGTTTGAGTGTAACAAACGTGAAACAATTCTTTTAGCCTTTTCTTATGAAAACAGGGTCCAAAATCATGGGTTTTCGTTCAGCAGTGGAAGTAGGAGGCGCGCTCTACAATAGGCAAGGGTTTTCAAGTCTGCAAGTACGTTTTAAGCTGAGTTCCAGGAACATTGTCCAAAATCATGTTTTAACCAAAATCCACAATGCGACCAGTTCAGCATATGAGAGGAGACACTGTTTGAGTGTAACAAACGTGAAACATTTCTTTTAGCCTTTTCGCATGAAAACAGGGTCCAAAATCATGGGTTTTCGTTCAGCACTGGAAGTAGGAGGCGCGCTCTACAATAGGCAAGGGTTTTCAAGTCTGCAAGTACGTTTTAAGCTGAGTTCCATGAACATTGTCCAAAATCATGTTTTAGGCCAAATCCACATTGCGACCAGATCAGCATATGACAGGAGACACTGTTTGAGTGTAACAAACGTGAAACAATTCTTTTAGCCTTTTCGCATGAAAACAGGGTCCAAAATCATGGGTTTTCGTTCAGTAGTGGAAGTAGGAGGCGCGCTCTACAATAGGCAAGGGTTTTCAAGTCTGCAAGTACGTTTTAAGCTGAGTTCCATGAACATTGTCCAAAATCATGTTTTAGGCCAAATCCACAATGCGACCAGTTCAGCATATGAGAGGAGCCACTGTTTGAGTGTAACAAACGTGAAACATTTCTTTTAGCCTTTTTGCATGAAAACAGGGTCCAAAATCATGGGTTTTCGTTCAGCAGTGGAAGTAGGAGGTGCGCTCTACAATAGGCAAGGGTTTTCAAGTCTGCAAGTACGTTTTAAGCTGAGTTCCATGAACATTGTCCAAAATCATGTTTTAGGCCAAATCCACATTGCGACCAGATCAGCATATGACAGGAGACACTGTTTGAGTGTAACAAACGTGAAACAATTCTTTTAGCCTTTTCGCATGAAAACAGGGTCCAAAATCATGGGTTTTCGTTCAGTAGTGGAAGTAGGAGGCGCGCTCTACAATAGGCAAGGGTTTTCAAGTCTGCAAGTACGTTTTAAGCTGAGTTCCATGAACATTGTCCAAAATCATGTTTTAGGCCAAATCCACAATGCGACCAGTTCAGCATATGAGAGGAGCCACTGTTTGAGTGTAACAAACTTGAAACATTTCTTTTAGCCTTTTTGCATGAAAACAGGGTCCAAAATCATGGGTTTTCGTTCAGCAGTGGAAGTAGGAGGTGCGCTCTACAATAGGCAAGGGTTTTCAAGTCTGCAAGTACGTTTTAAGCTGAGTTCCATGAACATTGTCCAAAATCATGTTTTAGGCCAAATCCACATTGCGACCAGATCAGCATATGACAGGAGACACTGTTTGAGTGTAACAAACGTGAAACAATTCTTTTAGCCTTTTCGCATGAAAACAGGGTCCAAAATCATGGGTTTTCGTTCAGTAGTGGAAGTAGGAGGCGCGATCTACAATAGGCAAGGGTTTTCAAGTCTGCAAGTACGTTTTAAGCTGAGTTCCATGAACATTGTCCAAAATCATGTTTTAACCAAAATCCACAATGCGACCAGTTCAGCATATGAGAGGAGACACTGTTTGAGTGTAACAAGCGTGAAACATTTCTTTTAGCCTTTTCGCATGAAAACAGGGTCCAAAATCATGGGTTTTCGTTCAGCAGTGGAAGTAGGAGGCACACTCTACAATAGGCAAGGGTTTTCAAGTCTGCAAGTACGTTTTAAGCTGAGTTCCATGAACATTGTCCAAAATCATGTTTTAGGCCAAATCCACATTGCGACCAGATCAGCATATGACAGGAGACACTGTTTGAGTGTAACAAACGTGAAACAATTCTTTTAGCCTTTTCGCATGAAAACAGGGTCCAAAATCATGGGTTTTCGTTCAGCAGTGGAAGTAGGAGGCGCGCTCTACAATAGGCAAGGGTTTTCAAGTCTGCAAGTACGTTTTAAGCTGAGTTCCATGAACATTGTCCAAAATCATGTTTTAGGCCAAATCCACAATGCGACCAGTTCAGCATATGAGAGGAGCCACTGTTTGAGTGTAACAAACGTGAAACATTTCTTTTAGCCTTTTTGCATGAAAACAGGGTCCAAAATCATGGGTTTTCGTTCAGCAGTGGAAGTAGGAGGTGCGCTCTACAATAGGCAAGGGTTTTCAAGTCTGCAAGTACGTTTTAAGCTGAGTTCCATGAACATTGTCCAAAATCATGTTTTAGGCCAAATCCACATTGCGACCAGATCAGCATATGACAGGAGACACTATTTGAGTGTAACAAACGTGAAACAATTCTTTTAGCCTTTTCGCATGAAAACAGGGTCCAAAATCATGGGTTTTCGTTCAGTAGTGGAAGTAGGAGGCGCGATCTACAATAGGCAAGGGTTTTCAAGTCTGCAAGTACGTTTTAAGCTGAGTTCCATGAACATTGTCCAAAATCATGTTTTAACCAAAATCCACAATGCGACCAGTTCAGCATATGAGAGGAGACACTGTTTGAGTGTAACAAGCGTTAAACATTTCTTTTAGCCTTTTCGCATGAAAACAGGGTCCAAAATCATGGGTTTTCGTTCAGCAGTGGAAGTAGGAGGCGCACTCTACAATAGGCAAGGGTTTTCAAGTCTGCAAGTACGTTTTAAGCTGAGTTCCATGAACATTGTCCAAAATCATGTTTTAGGCCAAATCCACATTGCGACCAGATCAGCATATGACAGGAGACACTGTTTGAGTGTAACAAACGTGAAACAATTCTTTTAGCCTTTTCGCATGAAAACAGGGTCCAAAATCATGGGTTTTCGTTCAGCAGTGGAAGTAGGAGGCGCGCTCTACAATAGGCAAGGGTTTTCAAGTCTGCAAGTACGTTTTAAGCTGAGTTCCATGAACATTGTCCAAAATCATGTTTTAGGCCAAATCCACAATGCGACCAGTTCAGCATATGAGAGGAGACACTGTTTGAGTGTAACAAGCGTGAAACATTTCTTTTAGCCTTTTTCGCATGAAAACAGGGTCCAAAATCATGGGTTTTCGTTCAGCAGTGGAAGTAGGAGGCGCGCTCTACAATAGGCAAGGGTTTTCAAGTCTGCAAGTACGTTTTAAGCTGAGTTCCATGAACATTGTCCAAAATCATGTTTTAGGCCAAATCCACATTGCGACCAGATCAGCATATGACAGGAGACACTATTTGAGTGTAACAAACGTGAAACAATTCTTTTAGCCTTTTCGCATGAAAACAGGGTCCAAAATCATGGGTTTTCGTTCAGTAGTGGAAGTAGGAGGCGCGATCTACAATAGGCAAGGGTTTTCAAGTCTGCAAGTACGTTTTAAGCTGAGTTCCATGAACATTGTCCAAAATCATGTTTTAACCAAAATCCACAATGCGACCAGTTCAGCATATGAGAGGAGACACTGTTTGAGTGTAACAAGCGTTAAACATTTCTTTTAGCCTTTTCGCATGAAAACAGGGTCCAAAATCATGGGTTTTCGTTCAGCAGTGGAAGTAGGAGGCGCACTCTACAATAGGCAAGGGTTTTCAAGTCTGCAAGTACGTTTTAAGCTGAGTTCCATGAACATTGTCCAAAATCATGTTTTAGGCCAAATCCACATTGCGACCAGATCAGCATATGACAGGAGACACTGTTTGAGTGTAACAAACGTGAAACAATTCTTTTAGCCTTTTCGCATGAAAACAGGGTCCAAAATCATGGGTTTTCGTTCAGCAGTGGAAGTAGGAGGCGCGCTCTACAATAGGCAAGGGTTTTCAAGTCTGCAAGTACGTTTTAAGCTGAGTTCCATGAACATTGTCCAAAATCATGTTTTAGGCCAAATCCACAATGCGACCAGTTCAGCATATGAGAGGAGACACTGTTTGAGTGTAACAAGCGTGAAACATTTCTTTTAGCCTTTTTCGCATGAAAACAGGGTCCAAAATCATGGGTTTTCGTTCAGCAGTGGAAGTAGGAGGCGCGCTCTACAATAGGCAAGGGTTTTCAAGTCTGCAAGTACGTTTTAAGCTGAGTTCCATGAACATTGTCCAAAATCATGTTTTAGGCCAAATCCACATTGCGACCAGATCAGCATATGACAGGAGACACTGTTTGAGTGTAACAAACGTGAAACAATTCTTTTAGCCTTTTCGCATGAAAACAGGGTCCAAAATCATGGGTTTTCGTTCAGCAGTGGAAGTAGGAGGCGCGCTCTACAATAGGCAAGGGTTTTCAAGTCTGCAAGTACGTTTTAAGCTGAGTTCCATGAACATTGTCCAAAATCATGTTTTAGGCCAAATCCACAATGCGACCAGTTCAGCATATGAGAGGAGACACTGTTTGAGTGTAACAAACGTGAAACATTTCTTTTAGCCTTTTCGCATGAAAACAGGGTCCAAAATCATGGGTTTTCGTTCAGCACTGGAAGTAGGAGGCGCGCTCTACAATAGGCAAGGGTTTTCAAGTCTGCAAGTACATTTTAAGCTGAGTTCCATGAACATTGTCCAAAATCATGTTTTAGGCCAAATCCACATTGCGACCAGATCAGCATATGACAGGAGACACTGTTTGAGTGTAACAAACGTGAAACAATTCTTTTAGCCTTTTCGCATGAAAACAGGGTCCAAAATCATGGGTTTTCGTTCAGCAGTGGAAGTAGGAGGCGCGCTCTACAATAGGCAAGGGTTTTCAAGTCTGCAAGTACGTTTTAAGCTGAGTTCCATGAACATTGTCCAAAATCATGTTTTAGGCCAAATCCACATTGCGACCAGATCAGCATATGACAGGAGACACTGTTTGAGTGTAAGAAACGTGAAACAATTCTTTTAGCCTTTTCGCATGAAAACAGGGTCCAAAATCATGGGTTTTCGTTCAGCAGTGGAAGTAGGAGGCGCGCTCTACAATAGGCAAGGGTTTTCAAGTCTGCAAGTACGTTTTAAGCTGAGTTCCATGAACATTGTCCAAAATCATGTTTTAGGCCAAATCCACAATGCGACCAGTTCAGCATATGAGAGGAGACACTGTTTGAGTGTAACAAACGTGAAACATTTCTTTTAGCCTTTTCGCATGAAAACAGGGTCCAAAATCATGGGTTTTCGTTCAGCACTGGAAGTAGGAGGCGCGCTCTACAATAGGCAAGGGTTTTCAAGTCTGCAAGTACATTTTAAGCTGAGTTCCATGAACATTGTCCAAAATCATGTTTTAGTTCAAATCCACATTGCGACCAGATCAGCATATGACAGGAGACACTGTTTGAGTGTAACAAACGTGAAACAATTCTTTTAGCCTTTTCGCATGAAAACAGGGTCCAAAATCATGGGTTTTCGTTCAGCAGTGGAAGTAGGAGGCGCGCTCTACAATAGGCAAGGGTTTTCAAGTCTGCAAGTACGTTTTAAGCTGAGTTCCATGAACATTGTCCAAAATCATGTTTTAGGCCAAATCCACATTGCGACCAGATCAGCATATGACAGGAGACACTGTTTGAGTGTAACAAACGTGAAACAATTCTTTTAGCCTTTTCGCATGAAAACAGGGTCCAAAATCATGGGTTTTCGTTCAGCAGTGGAAGTAGGAGGCGCGCTCTACAATAGGCAAGGGTTTTCAAGTCTGCAAGTACGTTTTAAGCTGAGTTCCATGAACATTGTCCAAAATCATGTTTTAGGCCAAATCCACAATGCGACCAGTTCAGCATATGAGAGGAGACACTGTTTGAGTGTAACAAGCGTGAAACATTTCTTTTAGCCTTTTCGCATGAAAACAGGGTCCAAAATCATGGGTTTTCGTTCAGCAGTGGAAGTAGGAGGCGCGCTCTACAATAGGCAAGGGTTTTCAAGTCTGCAAGTACGTTTTAAGCTGAGTTCCATGAACATTGTCCAAAATCATGTTTTAGGCCAAATCCACATTGCGACCAGATCAGCATATGACAGGAGACACTGTTTGAGTGTAACAAACGTGAAACAATTCTTTTAGCCTTTTCGCATGAAAACAGGGTCCAGAATCATGGGTTTTCGTTCAGCAGTGGAAGTAGGAGGCGCGCTCTACAATAGGCAAGGGTTTTCAAGTCTGCAAGTACGTTTTAAGCTGAGTTCCATGAACATTGTCCAAAATCATGTTTTAGGCCAAATCCACATTGCGACCAGATCAGCATATGACAGGAGACACTGTTTGAGTGTAACAAACGTGAAACAATTCTTTTAGCCTTTTCGCATGAAAACAGGGTCCAAAATCATGGGTTTTCGTTCAGCAGTGGAAGTAGGAGGCGCGCTCTACAATAGGCAAGGGTTTTCAAGTCTGCAAGTACGTTTTAAGCTGAGTTCCATGAACATTGTCCAAAATCATGTTTTAGGCCAAATCCACAATGCGACCAGTTCAGCATATGACAGGAGACACTGTTTGAGTGTAACAAACGTGAAACATTTCTTTTAGCCTTTTCGCATGAAAACAGGGTCCAAAATCATGGGTTTTTGTTCAGCAGTGGAAGTAGGAGGCGCGCTCTACAATAGGCAAGGGTTTTCAAGTCTGCAAGTACGTTTTAAGCTGAGTTCCATGAACATTGTCCAAAATCATGTTTTAGGCCAAATCCACAATGCGACCAGTTCAGCATATGAGAGGAGACACTGTTTGAGTGTAACAAACGTGAAACATTTCTTTTAGCCTTTTCGCATGAAAACAGGGTCCAAAATCATGGGTTTTCGTTCAGCACTGGAAGTAGGAGGCGCGCTCTACAATAGGCAAGGGTTTTCAAGTCTGCAAGTACATTTTAAGCTGAGTTCCATGAACATTGTCCAAAATCATGTTTTAGGCCAAATCCACATTGCGACCAGTTCAGCATATGACAGGAGACACTGTTTGAGTGTAACAAACGTGTAACAATTCTTTTAGCCTTTTCTTATGAAAACAGGGTCCAAAATCATGGGTTTTCGTTCAGCAGTGGAAGTAGGAGGCGCGCTCTACAATAGGCAAGGGTTTTCAAGTCTGCAAGTACGTTTTAAGCTAAGTTCCATGAACATTGTCCAAAATCATGTTTTAGGCCAAATCCACAATGCGACCAGTTCAGCATATGAGAGGAGACACTGTTTGAGTGTAACAAACGTGAAACATTTCTTTTAGCCTTTTCGCATGAAAACAGGGTCCAAAATCATGGGTTTTCGTTCAGCAGTGGAAGTAGGAGGCGCGCTCTACAATAGGCAAGGGTTTTCAAGTCTGCAAGTACGTTTTCAGCTGAGTTCCATGAACATTGTCCAAAATCATGTTTTAACCAAAATCCACAATGCGACCAGTTCAGCATATGAGAGGAGACACTGTTTGAGTGTAACAAACGTGAAACATTTCTTTTAGCCTTTTCGCATGAAAACAGGGTCCAAAATCATGGGTTTTCGTTCAGCAGTGGAAGTAGGAGGCGCGCTCTACAATAGGCAAGGGTTTTCAAGTCTGCAAGTACGTTTTAAGCTGAGTTCCATGAACATTGTCCAAAATCATGTTTTAACCAAAATCCACAATGCGACCAGTTCAGCATATGAGAGGAGACACTGTTTGAGTGTAACAAACGTGAAACATTTCTTTTAGCCTTTTCGCATGAAAACAGGGTCCCAAAATCATGGGTTTTCGTTCAGCAGTGGAAGTAGGAGGTGCGCTCTACAATAGGCAAGGGTTTTCAAGTCTGCAGGTACGTTTTAAGCTGAGTTCCATGAACATTGTCCAAAATCATGTTTTAGGCCAAATCCACATTGCGACCAGATCAGCATATGACAGGAGACACTGTTTGAGTGTAACAAACGTGAAACAATTCTTTTAGCCTTTTCGCATGAAAACAGGGTCCAAAATCATGGGTTTTCGTTCAGCAGTGGAAGTAGGAGGCGCGCTCTACAATAGGCAAGGGTTTTCAAGTCTGCAAGTACGTTTTAAGCTGAGTTCCATGAACATTGTCCAAAATCATGTTTTAACCAAAATCCACAATGCGACCAGTTCAGCAAATGAGAGGAGACACTGTTTGAGTGTAACAAACGTGAAACAATTCTTTTAGCCTTTTCGCATGAAAACAGGGTCCAAAATCATGGGTTTTCGTTCAGCAGTGGAAGTAGGAGGCGCGCTCTACAATAGGCAAGGGTTTTCAAGTCTGCAAGTACGTTTTAAGCTGAGTTCCATGAACATTGTCCAAAATCATGTTTTAGGCCAAATCCACAATGCGACCAGTTCAGCATATGAGAGGAGACACTGTTTGAGTGTAACAAGCGTGAAACATTTCTTTTAGCCTTTTCGCATGAAAACAGGGTCCAAAATCATGGGTTTTCGTTCAGCAGTGGAAGTAGGAGGCGCGCTCTACAATAGGCAAGGGTTTTCAAGTCTGCAAGTACGTTTTAAGCTGAGTTCCATGAACATTGTCCAAAATCATGTTTTAGGCCAAATCCACATTGCGACCAGATCAGCATATGACAGGAGACACTGTTTGAGTGTAACAAACGTGAAACAATTCTTTTAGCCTTTTCGCATGAAAACAGGGTCCAAAATCATGGGTTTTCGTTCAGCAGTGGAAGTAGGAGGCGCGCTCTACAATAGGCAAGGGTTTTCAAGTCTGCAAGTACGTTTTAAGCTGAGTTCCATGAACATTGTCCAAAATCATGTTTTAGGCCAAATCCACATTGCGACCAGATCAGCATATGACAGGAGACACTGTTTGAGTGTAACAAACGTGAAACAATTCTTTTAGCCTTTTCGCATGAAAACAGGGTCCAAAATCATGGGTTTTCGTTCAGCAGTGGAAGTAGGAGGCGCGCTCTACAATAGGCAAGGGTTTTCAAGTCTGCAAGTACGTTTTAAGCTGAGTTCCATGAACATTGTCCAAAATCATGTTTTAGGCCAAATCCACAATGCGACCAGTTCAGCATATGAGAGGAGACACTGTTTGAGTGTAACAAGCGTGAAACATTTCTTTTAGCCTTTTCGCATGAAAACAGGGTCCAAAATCATGGGTTTTCGTTCAGCAGTGGAAGTAGGAGGCGCGCTCTACAATAGGCAAGGGTTTTCAAGTCTGCAAGTACGTTTTAAGCTGAGTTCCATGAACATTGTCCAAAATCATGTTTTAGGCCAAATCCACATTGCGACCAGATCAGCATATGACAGGAGACACTGTTTGAGTGTAACAAACGTGAAACAATTCTTTTAGCCTTTTCGCATGAAAACAGGGTCCAAAATCATGGGTTTTCGTTCAGCAGTGGAAGTAGGAGGCGCGCTCTACAATAGGCAAGGGTTTTCAAGTCTGCAAGTACGTTTTAAGCTGAGTTCCATGAACATTGTCCAAAATCATGTTTTAGGCCAAATCCACATTGCGACCAGATCAGCATATGACAGGAGACACTGTTTGAGTGTAACAAACGTGAAACAATTCTTTTAGCCTTTTCGCATGAAAACAGGGTCCAAAATCATGGGTTTTCGTTCAGCAGTGGAAGTAGGAGGCGCGCTCTACAATAGGCAAGGGTTTTCAAGTCTGCAAGTACGTTTTAAGCTGAGTTCCATGAACATTGTCCAAAATCATGTTTTAGGCCAAATCCACAATGCGACCAGTTCAGCATATGACAGGAGACACTGTTTGAGTGTAACAAACGTGAAACATTTCTTTTAGCCTTTTCGCATGAAAACAGGGTCCAAAATCATGGGTTTTTGTTCAGCAGTGGAAGTAGGAGGCGCGCTCTACAATAGGCAAGGGTTTTCAAGTCTGCAAGTACGTTTTAAGCTGAGTTCCATGAACATTGTCCAAAATCATGTTTTAGGCCAAATCCACAATGCGACCAGTTCAGCATATGAGAGGAGACACTGTTTGAGTGTAACAAACGTGAAACATTTCTTTTAGCCTTTTCGCATGAAAACAGGGTCCAAAATCATGGGTTTTCGTTCAGCACTGGAAGTAGGAGGCGCGCTCTACAATAGGCAAGGGTTTTCAAGTCTGCAAGTACATTTTAAGCTGAGTTCCATGAACATTGTCCAAAATCATGTTTTAGGCCAAATCCACATTGCGACCAGTTCAGCATATGACAGGAGACACTGTTTGAGTGTAACAAACGTGTAACAATTCTTTTAGCCTTTTCTTATGAAAACAGGGTCCAAAATCATGGGTTTTCGTTCAGCAGTGGAAGTAGGAGGCGCGCTCTACAATAGGCAAGGGTTTTCAAGTCTGCAAGTACGTTTTAAGCTAAGTTCCATGAACATTGTCCAAAATCATGTTTTAGGCCAAATCCACAATGCGACCAGTTCAGCATATGAGAGGAGACACTGTTTGAGTGTAACAAGCGTGAAACATTTCTTTTAGCCTTTTCGCATGAAAACAGGGTCCAAAATCATGGGTTTTCGTTCAGCAGTGGAAGTAGGAGGCGCGCTCTACAATAGGCAAGGGTTTTCAAGTCTGCAAGTACGTTTTAAGCTGAGTTCCATGAACATTGTCCAAAATCATGTTTTAGGCCAAATCCACATTGCGACCAGATCAGCATATGACAGGAGACACTGTTTGAGTGTAACAAACGTGAAACAATTCTTTTAGCCTTTTCGCATGAAAACAGGGTCCAAAATCATGGGTTTTCGTTCAGCAGTGGAAGTAGGAGGCGCGCTCTACAATAGGCAAGGGTTTTCAAGTCTGCAAGTACGTTTTAAGCTGAGTTCCATGAACATTGTCCAAAATCATGTTTTAGGCCAAATCCACATTGCGACCAGATCAGCATATGACAGGAGACACTGTTTGAGTGTAACAAACGTGAAACAATTCTTTTAGCCTTTTCGCATGAAAACAGGGTCCAAAATCATGGGTTTTCGTTCAGCAGTGGAAGTAGGAGGCGCGCTCTACAATAGGCAAGGGTTTTCAAGTCTGCAAGTACGTTTTAAGCTGAGTTCCATGAACATTGTCCAAAATCATGTTTTAGGCCAAATCCACAATGCGACCAGTTCAGCATATGAGAGGAGACACTGTTTGAGTGTAACAAGCGTGAAACATTTCTTTTAGCCTTTTCGCATGAAAACAGGGTCCAAAATCATGGGTTTTCGTTCAGCAGTGGAAGTAGGAGGCGCGCTCTACAATAGGCAAGGGTTTTCAAGTCTGCAAGTACGTTTTAAGCTGAGTTCCATGAACATTGTCCAAAATCATGTTTTAGGCCAAATCCACATTGCGACCAGATCAGCATATGACAGGAGACACTGTTTGAGTGTAACAAACGTGAAACAATTCTTTTAGCCTTTTCGCATGAAAACAGGGTCCAAAATCATGGGTTTTCGTTCAGCAGTGGAAGTAGGAGGCGCGCTCTACAATAGGCAAGGGTTTTCAAGTCTGCAAGTACGTTTTAAGCTGAGTTCCATGAACATTGTCCAAAATCATGTTTTAGGCCAAATCCACATTGCGACCAGATCAGCATATGACAGGAGACACTGTTTGAGTGTAACAAACGTGAAACAATTCTTTTAGCCTTTTCGCATGAAAACAGGGTCCAAAATCATGGGTTTTCGTTCAGCAGTGGAAGTAGGAGGCGCGCTCTACAATAGGCAAGGGTTTTCAAGTCTGCAAGTACGTTTTAAGCTGAGTTCCATGAACATTGTCCAAAATCATGTTTTAGGCCAAATCCACAATGCGACCAGTTCAGCATATGACAGGAGACACTGTTTGAGTGTAACAAACGTGAAACATTTCTTTTAGCCTTTTCGCATGAAAACAGGGTCCAAAATCATGGGTTTTTGTTCAGCAGTGGAAGTAGGAGGCGCGCTCTACAATAGGCAAGGGTTTTCAAGTCTGCAAGTACGTTTTAAGCTGAGTTCCATGAACATTGTCCAAAATCATGTTTTAGGCCAAATCCACAATGCGACCAGTTCAGCATATGAGAGGAGACACTGTTTGAGTGTAACAAACGTGAAACATTTCTTTTAGCCTTTTCGCATGAAAACAGGGTCCAAAATCATGGGTTTTCGTTCAGCACTGGAAGTAGGAGGCGCGCTCTACAATAGGCAAGGGTTTTCAAGTCTGCAAGTACATTTTAAGCTGAGTTCCATGAACATTGTCCAAAATCATGTTTTAGGCCAAATCCACATTGCGACCAGTTCAGCATATGACAGGAGACACTGTTTGAGTGTAACAAACGTGTAACAATTCTTTTAGCCTTTTCTTATGAAAACAGGGTCCAAAATCATGGGTTTTCGTTCAGCAGTGGAAGTAGGAGGCGCGCTCTACAATAGGCAAGGGTTTTCAAGTCTGCAAGTACGTTTTAAGCTAAGTTCCATGAACATTGTCCAAAATCATGTTTTAGGCCAAATCCACAATGCGACCAGTTCAGCATATGAGAGGAGACACTGTTTGAGTGTAACAAACGTGAAACATTTCTTTTAGCCTTTTCGCATGAAAACAGGGTCCAAAATCATGGGTTTTCGTTCAGCAGTGGAAGTAGGAGGCGCGCTCTACAATAGGCAAGGGTTTTCAAGTCTGCAAGTACGTTTTCAGCTGAGTTCCATGAACATTGTCCAAAATCATGTTTTAACCAAAATCCACAATGCGACCAGTTCAGCATATGAGAGGAGACACTGTTTGAGTGTAACAAACGTGAAACATTTCTTTGAGCCTTTTCGCATGAAAACAGGGTCCAAAATCATGGGTTTTCGTTCAGCAGTGGAAGTAGGAGGCGCGCTCTACAATAGGCAAGGGTTTTCAAGTCTGCAAGTACGTTTTAAGCTGAGTTCCATGAACATTGTCCAAAATCATGTTTTAACCAAAATCCACAATGCGACCAGTTCAGCATATGAGAGGAGACACTGTTTGAGTGTAACAAACGTGAAACATTTCTTTTAGCCTTTTCGCATGAAAACAGGGTCCCAAAATCATGGGTTTTCGTTCAGCAGTGGAAGTAGGAGGTGCGCTCTACAATAGGCAAGGGTTTTCAAGTCTGCAGGTACGTTTTAAGCTGAGTTCCATGAACATTGTCCAAAATCATGTTTTAGGCCAAATCCACATTGCGACCAGATCAGCATATGACAGGAGACACTGTTTGAGTGTAACAAACGTGAAACAATTCTTTTAGCCTTTTCGCATGAAAACAGGGTCCAAAATCATGGGTTTTCGTTCAGCAGTGGAAGTAGGAGGCGCGCTCTACAATAGGCAAGGGTTTTCAAGTCTGCAAGTACGTTTTAAGCTGAGTTCCATGAACATTGTCCAAAATCATGTTTTAACCAAAATCCACAATGCGACCAGTTCAGCATATGAGAGGAGACACTGTTTGAGTGTAACAAACGTGAAACATTTCTTTTAGCCTTTTCGCATGAAAACAGGGTCCAAAATCATGGGTTTTCGTTCAGCAGTGGAAGTAGGAGGCGCGCTCTACAATAGGCAAGGGTTTTCAAGTCTGCAAGTACGTTTTAAGCTGAGTTCCATGAACATTGTCCAAAATCATGTTTTAGGCCAAATCCACATTGCGACCAGATCAGCATATGACAGGAGACACTGTTTGAGTGTAACAAACGTGAAACAATTCTTTTAGCCTTTTCGCATGAAAACAGGGTCCAAAATCATGGGTTTTCGTTCAGCAGTGGAAGTAGGAGGCGCGCTCTACAATAGGCAAGGGTTTTCAAGTCTGCAAGTACGTTTTAAGCTGAGTTCCATGAACATTGTCCAAAATCATGTTTTAGGCCAAATCCACAATGCGACCAGTTCAGCATATGACAGGAGACACTGTTTGAGTGTAACAAACGTGAAACATTTCTTTTAGCCTTTTCGCATGAAAACAGGGTCCAAAATCATGGGTTTTTGTTCAGCAGTGGAAGTAGGAGGCGCGCTCTACAATAGGCAAGGGTTTTCAAGTCTGCAAGTACGTTTTAAGCTGAGTTCCATGAACATTGTCCAAAATCATGTTTTAGGCCAAATCCACAATGCGACCAGTTCAGCATATGAGAGGAGACACTGTTTGAGTGTAACAAACGTGAAACATTTCTTTTAGCCTTTTCGCATGAAAACAGGGTCCAAAATCATGGGTTTTCGTTCAGCACTGGAAGTAGGAGGCGCGCTCTACAATAGGCAAGGGTTTTCAAGTCTGCAAGTACATTTTAAGCTGAGTTCCATGAACATTGTCCAAAATCATGTTTTAGGCCAAATCCACATTGCGACCAGTTCAGCATATGACAGGAGACACTGTTTGAGTGTAACAAACGTGTAACAATTCTTTTAGCCTTTTCTTATGAAAACAGGGTCCAAAATCATGGGTTTTCGTTCAGCAGTGGAAGTAGGAGGCGCGCTCTACAATAGGCAAGGGTTTTCAAGTCTGCAAGTACGTTTTAAGCTAAGTTCCATGAACATTGTCCAAAATCATGTTTTAGGCCAAATCCACAATGCGACCAGTTCAGCATATGAGAGGAGACACTGTTTGAGTGTAACAAACGTGAAACATTTCTTTTAGCCTTTTCGCATGAAAACAGGGTCCAAAATCATGGGTTTTCGTTCAGCAGTGGAAGTAGGAGGCGCGCTCTACAATAGGCAAGGGTTTTCAAGTCTGCAAGTACGTTTTCAGCTGAGTTCCATGAACATTGTCCAAAATCATGTTTTAACCAAAATCCACAATGCGACCAGTTCAGCATATGAGAGGAGACACTGTTTGAGTGTAACAAACGTGAAACATTTCTTTGAGCCTTTTCGCATGAAAACAGGGTCCAAAATCATGGGTTTTCGTTCAGCAGTGGAAGTAGGAGGCGCGCTCTACAATAGGCAAGGGTTTTCAAGTCTGCAAGTACGTTTTAAGCTGAGTTCCATGAACATTGTCCAAAATCATGTTTTAACCAAAATCCACAATGCGACCAGTTCAGCATATGAGAGGAGACACTGTTTGAGTGTAACAAACGTGAAACATTTCTTTTAGCCTTTTCGCATGAAAACAGGGTCCCAAAATCATGGGTTTTCGTTCAGCAGTGGAAGTAGGAGGTGCGCTCTACAATAGGCAAGGGTTTTCAAGTCTGCAGGTACGTTTTAAGCTGAGTTCCATGAACATTGTCCAAAATCATGTTTTAGGCCAAATCCACATTGCGACCAGATCAGCATATGACAGGAGACACTGTTTGAGTGTAACAAACGTGAAACAATTCTTTTAGCCTTTTCGCATGAAAACAGGGTCCAAAATCATGGGTTTTCGTTCAGCAGTGGAAGTAGGAGGCGCGCTCTACAATAGGCAAGGGTTTTCAAGTCTGCAAGTACGTTTTAAGCTGAGTTCCATGAACATTGTCCAAAATCATGTTTTAACCAAAATCCACAATGCGACCAGTTCAGCATATGAGAGGAGACACTGTTTGAGTGTAACAAACGTGAAACATTTCTTTTAGCCTTTTCGCATGAAAACAGGGTCCAAAATCATGGGTTTTCGTTCAGCAGTGGAAGTAGGAGGCGCGCTCTACAATAGGCAAGGGTTTTCAAGTCTGCAAGTACGTTTTAAGCTGAGTTCCATGAACATTGTCCAAAATCATGTTTTTTTTATTATTTTTTTATAATATGTTTATTATTTTCCAATAAAAATAAAGTAAAAGAGACAGCAATACAAACAATGACATTCATTGTACTGTTGGATGGGATGGCCAGTTTAGAGGACAAAACAAAAGTTAACTCACACATACACAAAATAAAACAAATTCCTATTAGGTGGTACGTGTATAAGAAGACAGCATATAGTCATTACAAGCAGTGTAGTTCAGCCAAAAATAAATATTGAGTGGAGTACAGCACAGAGTAGCAGCAGATCGTCAGCCCAGTTATGAAGCGGGACTAGACCATTTATCCAGTATCGGCTGCCATATTTTGTAAAACAATGGACTTCTATTGGAGGTGTTGTATCGAATCTTTTCCATATGGATTACATTCCCTAAATCCCGTAACCACATTTCAAAGGTAGGTACAGTCTCCAATTTCCAAAATTGCAATATGAGCCTTTTGGCTAATAGAGTACAAAGAGAGACAGCTTTCCCCTCCTGGTTATTCCCATCAACTGTACCAAACAGAGCGATCAATGGGTCTGTGGCTAGAACTCTATCAAAGGCCTTAGATAAGTAATCAAAAATGAGAGCCCAGTAAGCCTGTAATTTAGGGCATGTCCAGAATAAGTGGGACAACGTCCCCTCCTCCTGCTTGCACCTCTCACACAGTGGTGAGGTGTCCGGGAATATTTTATGCAGTTTTACTTTTGAGTAGTGTAACCTGTGTATCACCTTAAACTGTACAAGGTTGTGTCTGGCATTCACTGAACTGTGGTTTATATTCCTGAGAGCTTCTATCCAGTCCTCATTTGAGATTTCTGAACCAAGTTCTTGTTCCCAAGCCCTTTTAATGGTGTCTGTGGATACCTCTATGTGGGCCTGTAGCACATCATACAGTCTGGAGACCGACCCTTTTGAATGGGGTTTGACAAGGATCAAGCTATCTAATGTAGGACTATTTGGCTTCATGCCATACTGTGGGATGTGTGTCCTTAAGAAATTCCTGATTTGGAGGTATCTGAAAAAATGTGTTGTTGGCATGTTGAACTTTGCCTGTAGTTGTTGAAATGAAGCTAACTGACCATCTATGTATAGATTACCAATTGTTGTGAGCCCCTTCTCCCTCCACTGTGAAAACACCACATCGTCCATTGCAGGGTGGAAAGCATGATTCCGGCTAATCGGGCTGTCTATGTACACAGTGGGTATGTTAAGAAAATCCCTAATCTGTTTCCAGATCCTAAGAGTATGACAAATGACTGGATTGGAGTCATAAGTGGCTTTTTTCACATATGATGGGCTATTAACAAGTGCAGGGAGTGAGGAACGTTGACAGGAGGCCTGCTCAATCAAAAGCCATGAAGGCATATCCTTCCGTCTCAAAATCATGTTTTAACCAAAATCCACAATGCGACCAGTTCAGCATATGAGAGGAGACACTGTTTGAGTGTAACAAACGTGAAACATTTCTTTTAGCCATTTTGCATGAAAACAGGGTCCAAAATCATGGGTTTTCATTCAGCAGTGGAAGTAGGAGGCGCGCTCTACAATAGGCAAGGGTTTTCAAGTCTGCAAGTACGTTTTAAGCTGAGTTCCATGAACATTGTCCAAAATCATGTTTTAGGCCAAATCCACAATGCGACCAGTTCAGCATATGAGAGGAGACACTGTTTGAGTGTAACAAACGTGAAACATTTCTTTTAGCCTTTTCGCATGAAAACAGGGTCCAAAATCATGGGTTTTCGTTCAGCAGTGGAAGTAGGAGGCGCGCTCTACAATAGGCAAGGGTTTTCAAGTCTGCAAGTACGTTTTAAGCTGAGTTCCATGAACATTGTCCAAAATCATGTTTTAGGCCAAATCCACATTGCGACCAGTTCAGCATATGACAGGAGACACTGTTTGAGTGTAACAAACGTGAAACAATTATTTTAGCCATGTCGCATGAAAACAGGGTCCAAAATCATGGGTTTTCGTTCAGCAGTGGAAGTAGGAGGCGCGCTCTACAATAGGCAAGGGTTTTCAAGTCTGCAAGTACGTTTTAAGCTGAGTTCCATGAACATTGTCCAAAATCATGTTTTAACCAAAATCCACAATGCGACCAGTTCAGCATATGAGAGGAGACACTGTTTGAGTGTAACAAACGTGAAACATTTCTTTTAGCCATTTTGCATGAAAACAGGGTCCAAAATCATGGGTTTTCATTCAGCAGTGGAAGTAGGAGGCGCGCTCTACAATAGGCAAGGGTTTTCAAGTCTGCAAGTACGTTTTAAGCTGAGTTCCATGAACATTGTCCAAAATCATGTTTTAACCAAAATCCACAATGCGACCAGTTCAGCATATGAGAGGAGCCACTGTTTGAGTGTAACAAACGTGAAACATTTCTTTTAGCCTTTTTGCATGAAAACAGGGTCCAAAATCATGGGTTTTCGTTCAGCAGTGGAAGTAGGAGGCGCGCTCTACAATAGGCAAGGGTTTTCAAGTCTGCAAGTACGTTTTAAGCTGAGTTCCATGAACATTGTCCAAAATCATGTTTTAGGCCAAATCCACATTGCGACCAGTTCAGCATATGACAGGAGACACTGTTTGAGTGTAACAAACGTGAAACAATTCTTTTAGCCTTTTCTTATGAAAACAGGGTCCAAAATCATGGGTTTTCGTTCAGCAGTGGAAGTAGGAGGCGCGCTCTACAATAGGCAAGGGTTTTCAAGTCTGCAAGTACGTTTTAAGCTGAGTTCCATGAACATTGTCCAAAATCATGTTTTAACCAAAATCCACAATGCGACCAGTTCAGCATATGAGAGGAGACACTGTTTGAGTGTAACAAACGTGAAACATTTCTTTTAGCCTTTTCGCATGAAAACAGGGTCCAAAATCATGGGTTTTCGTTCAGCACTGGAAGTAGGAGGCGCGCTCTACAATAGGCAAGGGTTTTGAAGTCTGCAAGTACGTTTTAAGCTGAGTTCCATGAACATTGTCCAAAATCATGTTTTAACCAAAATCCACAATGCGACCAGTTAAGCATATGAGAGGAGACACTGTTTGAGTGTAACAAACGTGAAACATTTCTTTTAGCCATTTTGCATGAAAACAGGGTCCAAAATCATGGGTTTTCATTCAGCAGTGGAAGTAGGAGGCGCGCTCTACAATAGGCAAGGGTTTTCAAGTCTGCAAGTACGTTTTAAGCTGAGTTCCATGAACATTGTCCAAAATCATGTTTTAGGCCAAATCCACAATGCGACCAGTTCAGCATATGAGAGGAGCCACTGTTTGAGTGTAACAAACGTGAAACATTTCTTTTAGCCTTTTTGCATGAAAACAGGGTCCAAAATCATGGGTTTTCGTTAAGCACTGGAAGTAGGAGGCGCGCTCTACAATAGGCAAGGGTTTTCAAGTCTGCAAGTACATTTTAAGCTGAGTTCCATGAACATTGTCCAAAATCATGTTTTAGGCCAAATCCACATTGCGACCAGATCAGCATATGACAGGAGACACTGTTTGAGTGTAACAAACGTGAAACAATTCTTTTAGCCTTTTCGCATGAAAACAGGGTCCAAAATCATGGGTTTTCGTTCAGCAGTGGAAGTAGGAGGCGCGCTCTACAATAGGCAAGGGTTTTCAAGTCTGCAAGTACGTTTTAAGCTGAGTTCCATGAACATTGTCCAAAATCATGTTTTAACCAAAATCCACAATGCGACCAGTTCAGCATATGAGAGGAGACACTGTTTGAGTGTAACAAACGTGAAACATTTCTTTTAGCCTTTTCGCATGAAAACAGGGTCCAAAATCATGGGTTTTTGTTCAGCAGTGGAAGTAGGAGGCGCGCTCTACAATAGGCAAGGGTTTTCAAGTCTGCAAGTACGTTTTAAGCTGAGTTCCATGAACATTGTCCAAAATCATGTTTTAACCAAAATCCACAATGCGACCAGTTCAGCATATGAGAGGAGACACTGTTTGAGTGTAACAAACGTGAAACATTTCTTTTAGCCATTTTGCATGAAAACAGGGTCCAAAATCATGGGTTTTCATTCAGCAGTGGAAGTAGGAGGCGCGCTCTACAATAGGCAAGGGTTTTCAAGTCTGCAAGTACGTTTTAAGCTGAGTTCCATGAACATTGTCCAAAATCATGTTTTAGGCCAAATCCACATTGCGACCAGTTCAGCATATGACAGGAGACACTGTTTGAGTGTAACAAACGTGAAACAATTATTTTAGCCTTTTCTTATGAAAACAGGGTCCAAAATCATGGGTTTTCGTTCAGCAGTGGAAGTAGGAGGCGCGCTCTACAATAGGCAAGGGTTTTCAAGTCTGCAAGTACGTTTTAAGCTAAGTTCCATGAACATTGTCCAAAATCATGTTTTAGGCCAAATCCACAATGCGACCAGTTCAGCATATGAGAGGAGACACTGTTTGAGTGTAACAAACGTGAAACATTTCTTTTAGCCTTTTCGCATGAAAACAGGGTCCAAAATCATGGGTTTTCGTTCAGCAGTGGAAGTAGGAGGCGCGCTCTACAATAGGCAAGGGTTTTCAAGTCTGCAAGTACGTTTTAAGCTGAGTTCCATGAACATTGTCCAAAATCATGTTTTAACCAAAATCCACAATGCGACCAGTTCAGCATATGAGAGGAGACACTGTTTGAGTGTAACAAACGTGAAACATTTCTTTTAGCCATTTTGCATGAAAACAGGGTCCAAAATCATGGGTTTTCATTCAGCAGTGGAAGTAGGAGGCGCGCTCTACAATAGGCAAGGGTTTTCAAGTCTGCAAGTACGTTTTAAGCTGAGTTCCATGAACATTGTCCAAAATCATGTTTTAGGCCAAATCCACAATGCGACCAGTTCAGCATATGAGAGGAGCCACTGTTTGAGTGTAACAAACGTGAAACATTTCTTTTAGCCTTTTTGCATGAAAACAGGGTCCAAAATCATGGGTTTTCGTTCAGCACTGGAAGTAGGAGGCGCGCTCTACAATAGGCAAGGGTTTTCAAGTCTGCAAGTACATTTTAAGCTGAGTTCCATGTACATTGTCCAAAATCATGTTTTAGGCCAAATCCACAATGCGACCAGTTCAGCATATGAGAGGAGACACTGTTTGAGTGTAACAAACGTGAAACATTTCTTTTAGCCTTTTCGCATGAAAACAGGGTCCAAAATCATGGGTTTTCGTTCAGCACTGGAAGTAGGAGGCGCGCTCTACAATAGGCAAGGGTTTTCAAGTCTGCAAGTACATTTTAAGCTGAGTTCCATGAACATTGTCCAAAATCATGTTTTAGGCCAAATCCACATTGCGACCAGATCAGCATATGACAGGAGACACTGTTTGAGTGTAACAAACGTGAAACAATTCTTTTAGCCTTTTCGCATGAAAACAGGGTCCAAAATCATGGGTTTTCGTTCAGCAGTGGAAGTAGGAGGCGCGCTCTACAATAGGCAAGGGTTTTCAAGTCTGCAAGTACGTTTTAAGCTGAGTTCCATGAACATTGTCCAAAATCATGTTTTAACCAAATCCACAATGCGACCAGTTCAGCATATGAGAGGAGACACTGTTTGAGTGTAACAAACGTGAAACATTTCTTTTAGCCTTTTCGCATGAAAACAGGGTCCAAAATCATGGGTTTTTGTTCAGCAGTGGAAGTAGGAGGCGCGCTCTACAATAGGCAAGGGTTTTCAAGTCTGCAAGTACGTTTTAAGCTGAGTTCCATGAACATTGTCCAAAATCATGTTTTAACCAAAATCCACAATGCGACCAGTTCAGCATATGAGAGGAGACACTGTTTGAGTGTAACAAACGTGAAACATTTCTTTTAGCCATTTTGCATGAAAACAGGGTCCAAAATCATGGGTTTTCATTCAGCAGTGGAAGTAGGAGGCGCGCTCTACAATAGGCAAGGGTTTTCAAGTCTGCAAGTACGTTTTAAGCTGAGTTCCATGAACATTGTCCAAAATCATGTTTTAGGCCAAATCCACATTGCGACCAGTTCAGCATATGACAGGAGACACTGTTTGAGTGTAACAAACGTGAAACAATTCTTTTAGCCTTTTCTTATGAAAACAGGGTCCAAAATCATGGGTTTTCGTTCAGCAGTGGAAGTAGGAGGCGCGCTCTACAATAGGCAAGGGTTTTCAAGTCTGCAAGTACGTTTTAAGCTAAGTTCCATGAACATTGTCCAAAATCATGTTTTAGGCCAAATCCACAATGCGACCAGTTCAGCATATGAGAGGAGACACTGTTTGAGTGTAACAAACGTGAAACATTTCTTTTAGCCTTTTCGCATGAAAACAGGGTCCAAAATCATGGGTTTTCGTTCAGCAGTGGAAGTAGGAGGCGCGCTCTACAATAGGCAAGGGTTTTCAAGTCTGCAAGTACGTTTTCAGCTGAGTTCCATGAACATTGTCCAAAATCATGTTTTAACCAAAATCCACAATGCGACCAGTTCAGCATATGAGAGGAGACACTGTTTGAGTGTAACAAACGTGAAACATTTCTTTTAGCCTTTTCGCATGAAAACAGGGTCCAAAATCATGGGTTTTCGTTCAGCAGTGGAAGTAGGAGGCGCGCTCTACAATAGGCAAGGGTTTTCAAGTCTGCAAGTACGTTTTAAGCTGAGTTCCATGAACATTGTCCAAAATCATGTTTTAACCAAAATCCACAATGCGACCAGTTCAGCATATGAGAGGAGACACTGTTTGAGTGTAACAAACGTGAAACATTTCTTTTAGCCTTTTCGCATGAAAACAGGGTCCAAAATCATGGGTTTTCGTTCAGCAGTGGAAGTAGGAGGTGCGCTCTACAATAGGCAAGGGTTTTCAAGTCTGCAGGTACGTTTTAAGCTGAGTTCCATGAACATTGTCCAAAATCATGTTTTAGGCCAAATCCACATTGCGACCAGATCAGCATATGACAGGAGACACTGTTTGAGTGTAACAAACGTGAAACAATTATTTTAGCCTTTTCGCATGAAAACAGGGTCCAAAATCATGGGTTTTCGTTCAGCAGTGGAAGTAGGAGGCGCGCTCTACAATAGGCAAGGGTTTTCAAGTCTGCAAGTACGTTTTAAGCTGAGTTCCATGAACATTGTCCAAAATCATGTTTTAACCAAAATCCACAATGCGACCAGTTCAGCATATGAGAGGAGACACTGTTTGAGTGTAACAAACGTGAAACATTTCTTTTAGCCTTTTCGCATGAAAACAGGGTCCAAAATCATGGGTTTTCGTTCAGCAGTGGAAGTAGGAGGCGCGCTCTACAATAGGCAAGGGTTTTCAAGTCTGCAAGTACGTTTTAAGCTGAGTTCCATGAACATTGTCCAAAATCATGTTTTTTTTTATTTTTTTTTATAATATGTTTATTATTTTCCAATAAAAATAAAGTAAAAGAGACAGCAATACAAACAATGACATTCATTGTACTGTTGGATGGGATGGCCAGTTTAGAGGACAAAACAAAAGTTAACTCACACATACACAAAATAAAACAAAATCCTATTAGGTGGTACGTGTATAAGAAGACAGCATATAGTCATTACAAGCAGTGTAGTTCAGCCAAAAATAAATATTGAGTGGAGTACAGCACAGAGTAGCAGCAGATCGTCAGCCCAGTTATGAAGCGGGACTAGACCATTTATCCAGTATCGGCTGCCATATTTTGTAAAACAATGGACTTCTATTGGAGGTGTTGTATCGAATCTTTTCCATATGGATTACATTCCCTAAATCCCGTAACCACATTTCAAAGGTAGGTACAGTCTCCAATTTCCAAAATTGCAATATGAGCCTTTTGGCTAATAGAGTACAAAGAGAGACAGCTTTCCCCTCCTGGTTATTCCCATCAACTGTACCAAACAGAGCGATCAATGGGTCTGGGGCTAGAACTCTATCAAAGGCCTTAGATAAGTAATCAAAAATGAGAGCCCAGTAAGCCTGTAATTTAGGGCATGTCCAGAATAAGTGGGACAACGTCCCCTCCTCCTGCTTGCACCTCTCACACAGTGGTGAGGTGTCCGGGAATATTTTATGCAGTTTTACTTTTGAGTAGTGTAACCTGTGTATCACCTTAAACTGTACAAGGTTGTGTCTGGCATTCACTGAACTGTGGTTTATATTCCTGAGAGCTTCTATCCAGTCCTCATTTGAGATTTCTGAACCAAGTTCTTGTTCCCAAGCCCTTTTAATGGTGTCTGTGGATACCTCTATGTGGGCCTGTAGCACATCATACAGTCTGGAGACCGACCCTTTTGAATGGGGTTTGACAAGGATCAAGCTATCTAATGTAGGACTATTTGGCTTCATGCCATACTGTGGGATGTGTGTCCTTAAGAAATTCCTGATTTGGAGGTATCTGAAAAAATGTGTTGTTGGCATGTTGAACTTTGCCTGTAGTTGTTGAAATGAAGCTAACTGACCATCTATGTATAGATTACCAATTGTTGTGAGCCCCTTCTCCCTCCACTGTGAAAACACCACATCGTCCATTGCAGGGTGGAAAGCATGATTCCGGCTAATCGGGCTGTCTATGTACACAGTGGGTATGTTAAGAAAATCCCTAATCTGTTTCCAGATCCTAAGAGTATGACAAATGACTGGATTGGAGTCATAAGTGGCTTTTTTCACATATGATGGGCTATTAACAAGTGCAGGGAGTGAGGAACGTTGACAGGAGGCCTGCTCAATCAAAAGCCATGAAGGCATATCCTTCCGTCTCAAAATCATGTTTTAACCAAAATCCACAATGCGACCAGTTCAGCATATGAGAGGAGACACTGTTTGAGTGTAACAAACGTGAAACATTTCTTTTAGCCATTTTGCATGAAAACAGGGTCCAAAATCATGGGTTTTCATTCAGCAGTGGAAGTAGGAGGCGCGCTCTACAATAGGCAAGGGTTTTCAAGTCTGCAAGTACGTTTTAAGCTGAGTTCCATGAACATTGTCCAAAATCATGTTTTAGGCCAAATCCACAATGCGACCAGTTCAGCATATGAGAGGAGACACTGTTTGAGTGTAACAAACGTGAAACATTTCTTTTAGCCTTTTCGCATGAAAACAGGGTCCAAAATCATGGGTTTTCGTTCAGCAGTGGAAGTAGGAGGCGCGCTCTACAATAGGCAAGGGTTTTCAAGTCTGCAAGTACGTTTTAAGCTGAGTTCCATGAACATTGTCCAAAATCATGTTTTAGGCCAAATCCACATTGCGACCAGTTCAGCATATGACAGGAGACACTGTTTGAGTGTAACAAACGTGAAACAATTATTTTAGCCATGTCGCATGAAAACAGGGTCCAAAATCATGGGTTTTCGTTCAGCAGTGGAAGTAGGAGGCGCGCTCTACAATAGGCAAGGGTTTTCAAGTCTGCAAGTACGTTTTAAGCTGAGTTCCATGAACATTGTCCAAAATCATGTTTTAACCAAAATCCACAATGCGACCAGTTCAGCATATGAGAGGAGACACTGTTTGAGTGTAACAAACGTGAAACATTTCTTTTAGCCTTTTCGCATGAAAACAGGGTCCAAAATCATGGGTTTTCATTCAGCAGTGGAAGTAGGAGGCGCGCTCTACAATAGGCAAGGGTTTTCAAGTCTGCAAGTACGTTTTAAGCTGAGTTCCATGAACATTGTCCAAAATCATGCTTTAGGCCCAATCCACATTGCGACCAGTTCAGCATATGACAGGAGACACTGTTTGAGTGTAACAAACGTGAAACAATTCTTTTAGCCATGTCGCATGAAAACAGGGTCCAAAATCATGGGTTTTCGTTCAGCAGTGGAAGTAGGAGGCGCGCTCTACAATAGGCAAGGGTTTTCAAGTCTGCAAGTACGTTTTAAGCTGAGTTCCATGAACATTGTCCAAAATCATGTTTTAGGCCAAATCCACATTGCGACCAGTTCAGCATATGACAGGAGACACTGTTTGAGTGTAACAAACGTGAAACAATTCTTTTAGCCATGTCGCATGAAAACAGGGTCCAAAATCATGGGTTTTCGTTCAGCAGTGGAAGTAGGAGGCGCGCTCTACAATAGGCAAGGGTTTTCAAGTCTGCAAGTACGTTTTAAGCTGAGTTCCATGAACATTGTCCAAAATCATGTTTTAGGCCAAATCCACATTGCGACCAGTTCAGCATATGACAGGAGACACTGTTTGAGTGTAACAAACGTGAAACAATTCTTTTAGCCATGTCGCATGAAAACAGGGTCCAAAATCATGGGTTTTCGTTCAGCAGTGGAAGTAGGAGGCGCGCTCTACAATAGGCAAGGGTTTTCAAGTCTGCAAGTACGTTTTAAGCTGAGTTCCATGAACATTGTCCAAAATCATGTTTTATCCAAAATCCACAATGCGACCAGTTCAGCATATGAGAGGAGACACTGTTTGAGTGTAACAAACGTGAAACATTTCTTTTAGCCTTTTCGCATGAAAACAGGGTCCAAAATCATGGGTTTTCGTTCAGCACTGGAAGTAGGAGGCGCGCTCTACAATAGGCAAGGGTTTTCAAGTCTGCAAGTACGTTTTAAGCTGAGTTCCATGAACATTGTCCAAAATCATGTTTTAGGCCAAATCCACAATGCGACCAGTTCAGCATATGAGAGGAGACACTGTTTGAGTGTAACAAACGTGAAACATTTCTTTTAGCCTTTTCGCATGAAAACAGGGTCCAAAATCATGGGTTTTCGTTCAGCAGTGGAAGTAGGAGGTGCGCTCTACAATAGGCAAGGGTTTTCAAGTCTGCAGGTACGTTTTAAGCTGAGTTCCATGAACATTGTCCAAAATCATGTTTTAGGCCAAATCCACATTGCGACCAGATCAGCATATGACAGGAGACACTGTTTGAGTGTAACAAACGTGAAACAATTCTTTTAGCCTTTTCGCATGAAAACAGGGTCCAAAATCATGGGTTTTCGTTCAGCAGTGGAAGTAGGAGGCGCGCTCTACAATAGGCAAGGGTTTTCAAGTCTGCAAGTACGTTTTAAGCTGAGTTCCATGAACATTGTCCAAAATCATGCTTTAGGCCAAATCCACATTGCGACCAGTTCAGCATATGACAGGAGACACTGTTTGAGTGTAACAAACGTGAAACAATTCTTTTAGCCATGTCGCATGAAAACAGGGTCCAAAATCATGGGTTTTCGTTCAGCAGTGGAAGTAGGAGGCGCGCTCTACAATAGGCAAGGGTTTTCAAGTCTGCAAGTACGTTTTAAGCTGAGTTCCATGAACATTGTCCAAAATCATGTTTTAGGCCAAATCCACATTGCGACCAGTTCAGCATATGACAGGAGACACTGTTTGAGTGTAACAAACGTGAAACAATTCTTTTAGCCATGTCGCATGAAAACAGGGTCCAAAATCATGGGTTTTCGTTCAGCAGTGGAAGTAGGAGGCGCGCTCTACAATAGGCAAGGGTTTTCAAGTCTGCAAGTACGTTTTAAGCTGAGTTCCATGAACATTGTCCAAAATCATGTTTTAGGCCAAATCCACAATGCGACCAGTTCAGCATATGAGAGGAGACACTGTTTGAGTGTAACAAACGTGAAACATTTCTTTTAGCCTTTTCGCATGAAAACAGGGTCCAAAATCATGGGTTTTCGTTCAGCAGTGGAAGTAGGAGGCGCGCTCTACAATAGGCAAGGGTTTTCAAGTCTGCAAGTACGTTTTAAGCTGAGTTCCATGAACATTGTCCAAAATCATGTTTTAACCAAAATCCACAATGCGACCAGTTCAGCATATGAGAGGAGCCACTGTTTGAGTGTAACAAACGTGAAACATTTCTTTTAGCCTTTTTGCATGAAAACAGGGTCCAAAATCATGGGTTTTCGTTCATCAGTGGAAGTAGGAGGCGCGCTCTACAATAGGCAAGGGTTTTCAAGTCTGCAAGTACATTTTAAGCTGAGTTCCATGAACATTGTCCAAAATCATGTTTTAGGCCAAATCCACAATGCGACCAGTTCAGCATATGAGAGGAGCCACTGTTTGAGTGTAACAAACGTGAAACATTTCTTTTAGCCTTTTTGCATGAAAACAGGGTCCAAAATCATGGGTTTTCGTTCAGCAGTGGAAGTAGGAGGTGCGCTCTACAAAAGGCAAGGGTTTTCAAGTCTGCAAGTACGTTTTAAGCTGAGTTCCATGAACATTGTCCAAAATCATGTTTTAGGCCAAATCCACATTGCGACCAGATCAGCATATGACAGGAGACACTGTTTGAGTGTAACAAACGTGAAACAATTCTTTTAGCCCTTTCGCATGAAAACAGGGTCCAAAATCATGGGTTTTCGTTCAGTAGTGGAAGTAGGAGGCGCGCTCTACAATAGGCAAGGGTTTTCAAGTCTGCAAGTACGTTTTAAGCTGAGTTCCATGAACATTGTCCAAAATCATGTTTTAACCAAAATCCACAATGCGACCAGTTCAGCATATGAGAGGAGACACTGTTTGAGTGTAACAAACGTGAAACATTTCTTTTAGCCATTTTGCATGAAAACAGGGTCCAAAATCATGGGTTTTCATTCAGCAGTGGAAGTAGGAGGCGCGCTCTACAATAGGCAAGGGTTTTCAAGTCTGCAAGTACGTTTTAAGCTGAGTTCCATGAACATTGTCCAAAATCATGTTTTAACCAAAATCCACAATGCGACCAGTTCAGCATATGAGAGGAGCCACTGTTTGAGTGTAACAAACGTGAAACATTTCTTTTAGCCTTTTTGCATGAAAACAGGGTCCAAAATCATGGGTTTTCGTTCAGCAGTGGAAGTAGGAGGCGCGCTCTACAATAGGCAAGGGTTTTCAAGTCTGCAAGTACGTTTTAAGCTGAGTTCCATGAACATTGTCCAAAATCATGTTTTAGGCCAAATCCACATTGCGACCAGTTCAGCATATGACAGGAGACACTGTTTGAGTGTAACAAACGTGAAACAATTCTTTTAGCCTTTTCTTATGAAAACAGGGTCCAAAATCATGGGTTTTCGTTCAGCAGTGGAAGTAGGAGGCGCGCTCTACAATAGGCAAGGGTTTTCAAGTCTGCAAGTACGTTTTAAGCTGAGTTCCATGAACATTGTCCAAAATCATGTTTTTTTATATTTTTTTTTATAATATGTTTATTATTTTCCAATAAAAATAAAGTAAAAGAGACAGCAATACAAACAATGACATTCATTGTACTGTTGGATGGGATGGCCAGTTTAGAGGACAAAACAAAAGTTAACTCACACATACACAAAATAAAACAAAATCCTATTAGGTGGTACGTGTATAAGAAGACAGCATATAGTCATTACAAGCAGTGTAGTTCAGCCAAAAATAAATATTGAGTGGAGTACAGCACAGAGTAGCAGCAGATCGTCAGCCCAGTTATGAAGCGGGACTAGACCATTTATCCAGTATCGGCTGCCATATTTTGTAAAACAATGGACTTCTATTGGAGGTGTTGTATCGAATCTTTTCCATATGGATTACATTCCCTAAATCCCGTAACCACATTTCAAAGGTAGGTACAGTCTCCAATTTCCAAAATTGCAATATGAGCCTTTTGGCTAATAGAGTACA
The DNA here is from genome assembly GCF_964263955.1 of Coregonus lavaretus. Taxonomy (NCBI): domain Eukaryota; kingdom Metazoa; phylum Chordata; class Actinopteri; order Salmoniformes; family Salmonidae; genus Coregonus; species Coregonus lavaretus. The sequence continues at coordinate 682,516 of NC_140019.1, forward strand.
AAGAGAGACAGCTTTCCCCTCCTGGTTATTCCCATCAACTGTACCAAACAGAGCGATCAATGGGTCTGGGGCTAGAACTCTATCAAAGGCCTTAGATAAGTAATCAAAAATGAGAGCCCAGTAAGCCTGTAATTTAGGGCATGTCCAGAATAAGTGGGACAACGTCCCCTCCTCCTGCTTGCACCTCTCACACAGTGGTGAGGTGTCCGGGAATATTTTATGCAGTTTTACTTTTGAGTAGTGTAACCTGTGTATCACCTTAAACTGTACAAGGTTGTGTCTGGCATTCACTGAACTGTGGTTTATATTCCTGAGAGCTTCTATCCAGTCCTCATTTGAGATTTCTGAACCAAGTTCTTGTTCCCAAGCCCTTTTAATGGTGTCTGTGGATACCTCTATGTGGGCCTGTAGCACATCATACAGTCTGGAGACCGACCCTTTTGAATGGGGTTTGACAAGGATCAAGCTATCTAATGTAGGACTATTTGGCTTCATGCCATACTGTGGGATGTGTGTCCTTAAGAAATTCCTGATTTGGAGGTATCTGAAAAAATGTGTTGTTGGCATGTTGAACTTTGCCTGTAGTTGTTGAAATGAAGCTAACTGACCATCTATGTATAGATTACCAATTGTTGTGAGCCCCTTCTCCCTCCACTGTGAAAACACCACATCGTCCATTGCAGGGTGGAAAGCATGATTCCGGCTAATCGGGCTGTCTATGTACACAGTGGGTATGTTAAGAAAATCCCTAATCTGTTTCCAGATCCTAAGAGTATGACAAATGACTGGATTGGAGTCATAAGTGGCTTTTTTCACATATGATGGGCTATTAACAAGTGCAGGGAGTGAGGAACGTTGACAGGAGGCCTGCTCAATCAAAAGCCATGAAGGCATATCCTTCCGTCTCAAAATCATGTTTTAACCAAAATCCACAATGCGACCAGTTCAGCATATGAGAGGAGACACTGTTTGAGTGTAACAAACGTGAAACATTTCTTTTAGCCATTTTGCATGAAAACAGGGTCCAAAATCATGGGTTTTCATTCAGCAGTGGAAGTAGGAGGCGCGCTCTACAATAGGCAAGGGTTTTCAAGTCTGCAAGTACGTTTTAAGCTGAGTTCCATGAACATTGTCCAAAATCATGTTTTAGGCCAAATCCACAATGCGACCAGTTCAGCATATGAGAGGAGACACTGTTTGAGTGTAACAAACGTGAAACATTTCTTTTAGCCTTTTCGCATGAAAACAGGGTCCAAAATCATGGGTTTTCGTTCAGCAGTGGAAGTAGGAGGCGCGCTCTACAATAGGCAAGGGTTTTCAAGTCTGCAAGTACGTTTTAAGCTGAGTTCCATGAACATTGTCCAAAATCATGTTTTAGGCCAAATCCACATTGCGACCAGTTCAGCATATGACAGGAGACACTGTTTGAGTGTAACAAACGTGAAACAATTATTTTAGCCATGTCGCATGAAAACAGGGTCCAAAATCATGGGTTTTCGTTCAGCAGTGGAAGTAGGAGGCGCGCTCTACAATAGGCAAGGGTTTTCAAGTCTGCAAGTACGTTTTAAGCTGAGTTCCATGAACATTGTCCAAAATCATGTTTTAACCAAAATCCACAATGCGACCAGTTCAGCATATGAGAGGAGACACTGTTTGAGTGTAACAAACGTGAAACATTTCTTTTAGCCTTTTCGCATGAAAACAGGGTCCAAAATCATGGGTTTTCATTCAGCAGTGGAAGTAGGAGGCGCGCTCTACAATAGGCAAGGGTTTTCAAGTCTGCAAGTACGTTTTAAGCTGAGTTCCATGAACATTGTCCAAAATCATGCTTTAGGCCCAATCCACATTGCGACCAGTTCAGCATATGACAGGAGACACTGTTTGAGTGTAACAAACGTGAAACAATTCTTTTAGCCATGTCGCATGAAAACAGGGTCCAAAATCATGGGTTTTCGTTCAGCAGTGGAAGTAGGAGGCGCGCTCTACAATAGGCAAGGGTTTTCAAGTCTGCAAGTACGTTTTAAGCTGAGTTCCATGAACATTGTCCAAAATCATGTTTTAGGCCAAATCCACATTGCGACCAGTTCAGCATATGACAGGAGACACTGTTTGAGTGTAACAAACGTGAAACAATTCTTTTAGCCATGTCGCATGAAAACAGGGTCCAAAATCATGGGTTTTCGTTCAGCAGTGGAAGTAGGAGGCACGCTCTACAATAGGCAAGGGTTTTCAAGTCTGCAAGTACGTTTTAAGCTGAGTTCCATGAACATTGTCCAAAATCATGTTTTAGGCCAAATCCACATTGCGACCAGTTCAGCATATGACAGGAGACACTGTTTGAGTGTAACAAACGTGAAACAATTCTTTTAGCCATGTCGCATGAAAACAGGGTCCAAAATCATGGGTTTTCGTTCAGCAGTGGAAGTAGGAGGCGCGCTCTACAATAGGCAAGGGTTTTCAAGTCTGCAAGTACGTTTTAAGCTGAGTTCCATGAACATTGTCCAAAATCATGTTTTATCCAAAATCCACAATGCGACCAGTTCAGCATATGAGAGGAGACACTGTTTGAGTGTAACAAACGTGAAACATTTCTTTTAGCCTTTTCGCATGAAAACAGGGTCCAAAATCATGGGTTTTCGTTCAGCACTGGAAGTAGGAGGCGCGCTCTACAATAGGCAAGGGTTTTCAAGTCTGCAAGTACGTTTTAAGCTGAGTTCCATGAACATTGTCCAAAATCATGTTTTAGGCCAAATCCACAATGCGACCAGTTCAGCATATGAGAGGAGACACTGTTTGAGTGTAACAAACGTGAAACATTTCTTTTTGCCTTTTCGCATGAAAACAGGGTCCAAAATCATGGGTTTTCGTTCAGCAGTGGAAGTAGGAGGTGCGCTCTACAATAGGCAAGGGTTTTCAAGTCTGCAGGTACGTTTTAAGCTGAGTTCCATGAACATTGTCCAAAATCATGTTTTAGGCCAAATCCACATTGCGACCAGATCAGCATATGACAGGAGACACTGTTTGAGTGTAACAAACGTGAAACAATTCTTTTAGCCTTTTCGCATGAAAACAGGGTCCAAAATCATGGGTTTTCGTTCAGCAGTGGAAGTAGGAGGCGCGCTCTACAATAGGCAAGGGTTTTCAAGTCTGCAAGTACGTTTTAAGCTGAGTTCCATGAACATTGTCCAAAATCATGCTTTAGGCCAAATCCACATTGCGACCAGTTCAGCATATGACAGGAGACACTGTTTGAGTGTAACAAACGTGAAACAATTCTTTTAGCCATGTCGCATGAAAACAGGGTCCAAAATCATGGGTTTTCGTTCAGCAGTGGAAGTAGGAGGCGCGCTCTACAATAGGCAAGGGTTTTCAAGTCTGCAAGTACGTTTTAAGCTGAGTTCCATGAACATTGTCCAAAATCATGTTTTAGGCCCAATCCACATTGCGACCAGTTCAGCATATGACAGGAGACACTGTTTGAGTGTAACAAACGTGAAACAATTCTTTTAGCCATGTCGCATGAAAACAGGGTCCAAAATCATGGGTTTTCGTTCAGCAGTGGAAGTAGGAGGCGCGCTCTACAATAGGCAAGGGTTTTCAAGTCTGCAAGTACGTTTTAAGCTGAGTTCCATGAACATTGTCCAAAATCATGTTTTAGGCCAAATCCACAATGCGACCAGTTCAGCATATGAGAGGAGACACTGTTTGAGTGTAACAAACGTGAAACATTTCTTTTAGCCTTTTCGCATGAAAACAGGGTCCAAAATCATGGGTTTTCGTTCAGCAGTGGAAGTAGGAGGCGCGCTCTACAATAGGCAAGGGTTTTCAAGTCTGCAAGTACGTTTTAAGCTGAGTTCCATGAACATTGTCCAAAATCATGTTTTAACCAAAATCCACAATGCGACCAGTTCAGCATATGAGAGGAGCCACTGTTTGAGTGTAACAAACGTGAAACATTTCTTTTAGCCTTTTTGCATGAAAACAGGGTCCAAAATCATGGGTTTTCGTTCATCAGTGGAAGTAGGAGGCGCGCTCTACAATAGGCAAGGGTTTTCAAGTCTGCAAGTACATTTTAAGCTGAGTTCCATGAACATTGTCCAAAATCATGTTTTAGGCCAAATCCACAATGCGACCAGTTCAGCATATGAGAGGAGCCACTGTTTGAGTGTAACAAACGTGAAACATTTCTTTTAGCCTTTTTGCATGAAAACAGGGTCCAAAATCATGGGTTTTCGTTCAGCAGTGGAAGTAGGAGGTGCGCTCTACAATAGGCAAGGGTTTTCAAGTCTGCAAGTACGTTTTAAGCTGAGTTCCATGAACATTGTCCAAAATCATGTTTTAGGCCAAATCCACATTGCGACCAGATCAGCATATGACAGGAGACACTGTTTGAGTGTAACAAACGTGAAACAATTCTTTTAGCCCTTTCGCATGAAAACAGGGTCCAAAATCATGGGTTTTCGTTCAGTAGTGGAAGTAGGAGGCGCGCTCTACAATAGGCAAGGGTTTTCAAGTCTGCAAGTACGTTTTAAGCTGAGTTCCATGAACATTGTCCAAAATCATGTTTTAACCAAAATCCACAATGCGACCAGTTCAGCATATGAGAGGAGACACTGTTTGAGTGTAACAAACGTGAAACATTTCTTTTAGCCATTTTGCATGAAAACAGGGTCCAAAATCATGGGTTTTCATTCAGCAGTGGAAGTAGGAGGCGCGCTCTACAATAGGCAAGGGTTTTCAAGTCTGCAAGTACGTTTTAAGCTGAGTTCCATGAACATTGTCCAAAATCATGTTTTAACCAAAATCCACAATGCGACCAGTTCAGCATATGAGAGGAGCCACTGTTTGAGTGTAACAAACGTGAAACATTTCTTTTAGCCTTTTTGCATGAAAACAGGGTCCAAAATCATGGGTTTTCGTTCAGCAGTGGAAGTAGGAGGCGCGCTCTACAATAGGCAAGGGTTTTCAAGTCTGCAAGTACGTTTTAAGCTGAGTTCCATGAACATTGTCCAAAATCATGTTTTAGGCCAAATCCACATTGCGACCAGTTCAGCATATGACAGGAGACACTGTTTGAGTGTAACAAACGTGAAACAATTCTTTTAGCCTTTTCTTATGAAAACAGGGTCCAAAATCATGGGTTTTCGTTCAGCAGTGGAAGTAGGAGGCGCGCTCTACAATAGGCAAGGGTTTTCAAGTCTGCAAGTACGTTTTAAGCTGAGTTCCATGAACATTGTCCAAAATCATGTTTTAGGCCAAATCCACAATGCGACCAGTTCAGCATATGAGAGGAGACACTGTTTGAGTGTAACAAGCGTGAAACATTTCTTTTAGCCTTTTCGCATGAAAACAGGGTCCAAAATCATGGGTTTTCGTTCAGCAGTGGAAGTAGGAGGTGCGCTCTACAATAGGCAAGGGTTTTCAAGTCTGCAAGTACGTTTTAAGCTGAGTTCCATGAACATTGTCCAAAATCATGTTTTAGGCCAAATCCACATTGCGACCAGATCAGCATATGACAGGAGACACTGTTTGAGTGTAACAAACGTGAAACAATTCTTTTAGCCCTTTCGCATGAAAACAGGGTCCAAAATCATGGGTTTTCGTTCAGTAGTGGAAGTAGGAGGCGCGCTCTACAATAGGCAAGGGTTTTCAAGTCTGCAAGTACGTTTTAAGCTGAGTTCCATGAACATTGTCCAAAATCATGTTTTAACCAAAATCCACAATGCGACCAGTTCAGCATATGAGAGGAGACACTGTTTGAGTGTAACAAACGTGAAACATTTCTTTTAGCCATTTTGCATGAAAACAGGGTCCAAAATCATGGGTTTTCATTCAGCAGTGGAAGTAGGAGGCGCGCTCTACAATAGGCAAGGGTTTTCAAGTCTGCAAGTACGTTTTAAGCTGAGTTCCATGAACATTGTCCAAAATCATGTTTTAACCAAAATCCACAATGCGACCAGTTCAGCATATGAGAGGAGCCACTGTTTGAGTGTAACAAACGTGAAACATTTCTTTTAGCCTTTTTGCATGAAAACAGGGTCCAAAATCATGGGTTTTCGTTCAGCAGTGGAAGTAGGAGGCGCGCTCTACAATAGGCAAGGGTTTTCAAGTCTGCAAGTACGTTTTAAGCTGAGTTCCATGAACATTGTCCAAAATCATGTTTTAGGCCAAATCCACATTGCGACCAGTTCAGCATATGACAGGAGACACTGTTTGAGTGTAACAAACGTGAAACAATTCTTTTAGCCTTTTCTTATGAAAACAGGGTCCAAAATCATGGGTTTTCGTTCAGCAGTGGAAGTAGGAGGCGCGCTCTACAATAGGCAAGGGTTTTCAAGTCTGCAAGTACGTTTTAAGCTGAGTTCCATGAACATTGTCCAAAATCATGTTTTAGGCCAAATCCACAATGCGACCAGTTCAGCATATGAGAGGAGACACTGTTTGAGTGTAACAAGCGTGAAACATTTCTTTTAGCCTTTTCGCATGAAAACAGGGTCCAAAATCATGGGTTTTCGTTCAGCAGTGGAAGTAGGAGGCGCGCTCTACAATAGGCAAGGGTTTTCAAGTCTGCAAGTACGTTTTAAGCTGAGTTCCATGAACATTGTCCAAAATCATGTTTTAGGCCAAATCCACATTGCGACCAGATCAGCATATGACAGGAGACACTGTTTGAGTGTAACAAACGTGAAACAATTCTTTTAGCCTTTTCGCATGAAAACAGGGTCCAAAATCATGGGTTTTCGTTCAGCAGTGGAAGTAGGAGGCGCGCTCTACAATAGGCAAGGGTTTTCAAGTCTGCAAGTACGTTTTAAGCTGAGTTCCATGAACATTGTCCAAAATCATGTTTTAGGCCAAATCCACAATGCGACCAGTTCAGCATATGAGAGGAGACACTGTTTGAGTGTAACAAACGTGAAACATTTCTTTTAGCCTTTTCGCATGAAAACAGGGTCCAAAATCATGGGTTTTCGTTCAGCACTGGAAGTAGGAGGCGCGCTCTACAATAGGCAAGGGTTTTCAAGTCTGCAAGTACATTTTAAGCTGAGTTCCATGAACATTGTCCAAAATCATGTTTTAGGCCAAATCCACATTGCGACCAGATCAGCATATGACAGGAGACACTGTTTGAGTGTAACAAACCTGAAACAATTCATTTAGCCTTTTCGCATGAAAACAGGGTCCAAAATCATGGGTTTTCGTTCAGCAGTGGAAGTAGGAGGCGCGCTCTACAATAGGCAAGGGTTTTCAAGTCTGCAAGTACGTTTTAAGCTGAGTTCCATGAACATTGTCCAAAATCATGTTTTAGGCCAAATCCACATTGCGACCAGATCAGCATATGACAGGAGACACTGTTTGAGTGTAACAAACGTGAAACAATTCTTTTAGCCTTTTCGCATGAAAACAGGGTCCAAAATCATGGGTTTTCGTTCAGCAGTGGAAGTAGGAGGCGCGCTCTACAATAGGCAAGGGTTTTCAAGTCTGCAAGTACGTTTTAAGCTGAGTTCCATGAACATTGTCCAAAATCATGTTTTAACCAAAATCCACAATGCGACCAGTTCAGCATATGAGAGGAGACACTGTTTGAGTGTAACAAACGTGAAACATTTCTTTTAGCCTTTTCGCATGAAAACAGGGTCCAAAATCATGGGTTTTCGTTCAGCAGTGGAAGTAGGAGGCGCGCTCTACAATAGGCAAGGGTTTTCAAGTCTGCAAGTACGTTTTAAGCTGAGTTCCATGAACATTGTCCAAAATCATGTTTTAGGCCAAATCCACATTGCGACCAGTTCAGCATATGACAGGAGACACTGTTTGAGTGTAACAAACGTGAAACAATTCTTTTAGCCTTTTCTTATGAAAACAGGGTCCAAAATCATGGGTTTTCGTTCAGCAGTGGAAGTAGGAGGCGCGCTCTACAATAGGCAAGGGTTTTCAAGTCTGCAAGTACGTTTTAAGCTGAGTTCCATGAACATTGTCCAAAATCATGTTTTAACCAAAATCCACAATGCGACCAGTTCAGCATATGAGAGGAGACACTGTTTGAGTGTAACAAACGTGAAACATTTCTTTTAGCCTTTTCGCATGAAAACAGGGTCCAAAATCATGGGTTTTCGTTCAGCACTGGAAGTAGGAGGCGCGCTCTACAATAGGCAAGGGTTTTCAAGTCTGCAAGTACGTTTTAAGCTGAGTTCCATGAACATTGTCCAAAATCATGTTTTAGGCCAAATCCACATTGCGACCAGATCAGCATATTACAGGAGACACTGTTTGAGTGTAACAAACGTGAAACAATTCTTTTAGCCTTTTCGCATGAAAACAGGGTCCAAAATCATGGGTTTTCGTTCAGTAGTGGAAGTAGGAGGCGCGCTCTACAATAGGCAAGGGTTTTCAAGTCTGCAAGTACATTTTAAGCTGAGTTCCATGAACATTGTCCAAAATCATGTTTTAGGCCAAATCCACAATGCGACCAGATCAGCATATGACAGGAGACACTGTTTGAGTGTAACAAACGTGAAACAATTCTTTTAGCCTTTTCGCATGAAAACAGGGTCCAAAATCATGGGTTTTCGTTCAGTAGTGGAAGTAGGAGGCGCGCTCTACAATAGGCAAGGGTTTTCAAGTCTGCAAGTACGTTTTAAGCTGAGTTCCATGAACATTGTCCAAAATCATGTTTTAGGCCAAATCCACAATGCGACCAGTTCAGCATATGAGAGGAGACACTGTTTGAGTGTAACAAGCGTGAAACATTTCTTTTAGCCTTTTCGCATGAAAACAGGGTCCAAAATCATGGGTTTTCGTTCAGCAGTGGAAGTAGGAGGCGCGCTCTACAATAGGCAAGGGTTTTCAAGTCTGCAAGTACGTTTTAAGCTGAGTTCCATGAACATTGTCCAAAATCATGTTTTAGGCCAAATCCACATTGCGACCAGATCAGCATATGACAGGAGACACTGTTTGAGTGTAACAAACGTGAAACAATTCTTTTAGCCTTTTCGCATGAAAACAGGGTCCAAAATCATGGGTTTTCGTTCAGCAGTGGAAGTAGGAGGCGCGCTCTACAATAGGCAAGGGTTTTCAAGTCTGCAAGTACGTTTTAAGCTGAGTTCCATGAACATTGTCCAAAATCATGTTTTAGGCCAAATCCACAATGCGACCAGTTCAGCATATGAGAGGAGACACTGTTTGAGTGTAACAAACGTGAAACATTTCTTTTAGCCTTTTCGCATGAAAACAGGGTCCAAAATCATGGGTTTTCGTTCAGCACTGGAAGTAGGAGGCGCGCTCTACAATAGGCAAGGGTTTTCAAGTCTGCAAGTACATTTTAAGCTGAGTTCCATGAACATTGTCCAAAATCATGTTTTAGGCCAAATCCACATTGCGACCAGATCAGCATATGACAGGAGACACTGTTTGAGTGTAACAAACGTGAAACAATTCTTTTAGCCTTTTCGCATGAAAACAGGGTCCAAAATCATGGGTTTTCGTTCAGCAGTGGAAGTAGGAGGCGCGCTCTACAATAGGCAAGGGTTTTCAAGTCTGCAAGTACGTTTTAAGCTGAGTTCCATGAACATTGTCCAAAATCATGTTTTAGGCCAAATCCACATTGCGACCAGATCAGCATATGACAGGAGACACTGTTTGAGTGTAACAAACGTGAAACAATTCTTTTAGCCTTTTCGCATGAAAACAGGGTCCAAAATCATGGGTTTTCGTTCAGCAGTGGAAGTAGGAGGTGCGCTCTACAATAGGCAAGGGTTTTCAAGTCTGCAAGTACGTTTTAAGCTGAGTTCCATGAACATTGTCCAAAATCATGTTTTAACCAAAATCCACAATGCGACCAGTTCAGCATATGAACGTGAAACATTTCTTTTAGCCTTTTCGCATGAAAACAGGGTCAAAATCATGGGTTTTCGTTCAGCAGTGGAAGTAGGAGGCGCGCTCTACAATAGGCAAGGGTTTTCAAGTCTGCAAGTACGTTTTAAGCTGAGTTCCATGAACATTGTCCAAAATCATGTTTTAACCAAAATCCACAATGCGACCAGTTCAGCATATGAGAGGAGCCACTGTTTGAGTGTAACAAACGTGAAACATTTCTTTTAGCCTTTTTGCATGAAAACAGGGTCCAAAATCATGGGTTTTCGTTCAGCAGTGGAAGTAGGAGGCGCGCTCTACAATAGGCAAGGGTTTTCAAGTCTGCAAGTACGTTTTAAGCTGAGTTCCATGAACATTGTCCAAAATCATGTTTTAGGCCAAATCCACAATGCGACCAGTTCAGCATATGAGAGGAGACACTGTTTGAGTGTAACAAACGTGAAACATTTCTTTTAGCCTTTTCGCATGAAAACAGGGTCCAAAATCATGGGTTTTCGTTCAGCACTGGAAGTAGGAGGCGCGCTCTACAATAGGCAAGGGTTTTCAAGTCTGCAAGTACATTTTAAGCTGAGTTCCATGAACATTGTCCAAAATCATGTTTTAGGTCAAATCCACATTGCGACCAGATCAGCATATGACAGGAGACACTGTTTGAGTGTAACAAACGTGAAACAATTCTTTTAGCCTTTTCGCATGAAAACAGGGTCCAAAATCATGGGTTTTCGTTCAGCAGTGGAAGTAGGAGGCGCGCTCTACAATAGGCAAGGGTTTTCAAGTCTGCAAGTACGTTTTAAGCTGAGTTCCATGAACATTGTCCAAAATCATGTTTTAGGCCAAATCCACATTGCGACCAGATCAGCATATGACAGGAGACACTGTTTGAGTGTAACAAACGTGAAACAATTCTTTTAGCCTTTTCGCATGAAAACAGGGTCCAAAATCATGGGTTTTCGTTCAGCAGTGGAAGTAGGAGGCGCGCTCTACAATAGGCAAGGGTTTTCAAGTCTGCAAGTACGTTTTAAGCTGAGTTCCATGAACATTGTCCAAAATCATGTTTTAGGCCAAATCCACATTGCGACCAGATCAGCATATTACAGGAGACACTGTTTGAGTGTAACAAACGTGAAACAATTCTTTTAGCCTTTTCGCATGAAAACAGGGTCCAAAATCATGGGTTTTCGTTCAGTAGTGGAAGTAGGAGGCGCGCTCTACAATAGGCAAGGGTTTTCAAGTCTGCAAGTACATTTTAAGCTGAGTTCCATGAACATTGTCCAAAATCATGTTTTAGGCCAAATCCACAATGCGACCAGTTCAGCATATGAGAGGAGCCACTGTTTGAGTTTAACAAACGTGAAACATTTCTTTTAGCCTTTTTGCATGAAAACAGGGTCCAAAATCATGGGTTTTCGTTCAGCACTGGAAGTAGGAGGTGCGCTCTACAATAGGCAAGGGTTTTCAAGTCTGCAAGTACGTTTTAAGCTGAGTTCCATGAACATTGTCCAAAATCATGTTTTAACCAAAATCCACAATGCGACCAGTTCAGCATATGAGAGGAGACACTGTTTGAGTGTAACAAACGTGAAACATTTCTTTTAGCCATTTTGCATGAAAACAGGGTCCAAAATCATGGGTTTTCATTCAGCAGTGGAAGTAGGAGGCGCGCTCTACAATAGGCAAGGGTTTTCAAGTCTGCAAGTACGTTTTAAGCTGAGTTCCATGAACATTGTCCAAAATCATGTTTTAACCAAAATCCACAATGCGACCAGTTCAGCATATGAGAGGAGCCACTGTTTGAGTGTAACAAACGTGAAACATTTCTTTTAGCCTTTTTGCATGAAAACAGGGTCCAAAATCATGGGTTTTCGTTCAGCAGTGGAAGTAGGAGGCGCGCTCTACAATAGGCAAGGGTTTTCAAGTCTGCAAGTACGTTTTAAGCTGAGTTCCATGAACATTGTCCAAAATCATGTTTTAGGCCAAATCCACATTGCGACCAGTTCAGCATATGACAGGAGACACTGTTTGAGTGTAACAAACGTGAAACAATTCTTTTAGCCTTTTCTTATGAAAACAAGGTCCAAAATCATGGGTTTTCGTTCAGCAGTGGAAGTAGGAGGCGCGCTCTACAATAGGCAAGGGTTTTCAAGTCTGCAAGTACGTTTTAAGCTGAGTTCCATGAACATTGTCCAAAATCATGTTTTAGGCCAAATCCACAATGCGACCAGTTCAGCATATGAGAGGAGACACTGTTTGAGTGTAACAAGCGTGAAACATTTCTTTTAGCCTTTTTGCATGAAAACAGGGTCCAAAATCATGGGTTTTCGTTCAGCAGTGGAAGTAGGAGGCGCGCTCTACAATAGGCAAGGGTTTTCAAGTCTGCAAGTACGTTTTAAGCTGAGTTCCATGAACATTGTCCAAAATCATGTTTTAGGCCAAATCCACAATGCGACCAGTTCAGCATATGAGAGGAGACACTGTTTGAGTGTAACAAACGTGAAACATTTCTTTTAGCCTTTTCGCATGAAAACAGGGTCCAAAATCATGGGTTTTCGTTCAGCACTGGAAGTAGGAGGCGCGCTCTACAATAGGCAAGGGTTTTCAAGTCTGCAAGTACATTTTAAGCTGAGTTCCATGAACATTGTCCAAAATCATGTTTTAGGCCAAATCCACATTGCGACCAGATCAGCATATGACAGGAGACACTGTTTGAGTGTAACAAACGTGAAACAATTCTTTTAGCCTTTTCGCATGAAAACAGGGTCCAAAATCATGGGTTTTCGTTCAGCAGTGGAAGTAGGAGGCGCGCTCTACAATAGGCAAGGTTTTTCAAGTCTGCAAGTACGTTTTAAGCTGAGTTCCATGAACATTGTCCAAAATCATGTTTTAGGCCAAATCCACATTGCGACCAGATCAGCATATGACAGGAGACACTGTTTGAGTGTAACAAACGTGAAACAATTCTTTTAGCCTTTTCGCATGAAAACAGGGTCCAAAATCATGGGTTTTCGTTCAGCAGTGGAAGTAGGAGGCGCGCTCTACAATAGGCAAGGGTTTTCAAGTCTGCAAGTACGTTTTAAGCTGAGTTCCATGAACATTGTCCAAAATCATGTTTTAACCAAAATCCACAATGCGACCAGTTCAGCATATGAACGTGAAACATTTCTTTTAGCCTTTTCGCATGAAAACAGGGTCCAAAATCATGGGTTTTCGTTCAGCAGTGGAAGTAGGAGGCGCGCTCTACAATAGGCAAGGGTTTTCAAGTCTGCAAGTACGTTTTAAGCTGAGTTCCATGAACATTGTCCAAAATCATGTTTTAACTAAAATCCACAATGCGACCAGTTCAGCATATGAGAGGAGCCACTGTTTGAGTGTAACAAACGTGAAACATTTCTTTTAGCCTTTTTGCATGAAAACAGGGTCCAAAATCATGGGTTTTCGTTCAGCAGTGGAAGTAGGAGGCGCGCTCTACAATAGGCAAGGGTTTTCAAGTCTGCAAGTACGTTTTAAGCTGAGTTCCATGAACATTGTCCAAAATCATGTTTTAGGCCAAATCCACAATGCGACCAGTTCAGCATATGAGAGGAGACACTGTTTGAGTGTAACAAACGTGAAACATTTCTTTTAGCCTTTTCGCATGAAAACAGGGTCCAAAATCATGGGTTTTCGTTCAGCACTGGAAGTAGGAGGCGCGCTCTACAATAGGCAAGGGTTTTCAAGTCTGCAAGTACATTTTAAGCTGAGTTCCATGAACATTGTCCAAAATCATGTTTTAGGTCAAATCCACATTGCGACCAGATCAGCATATGACAGGAGACACTGTTTGAGTGTAACAAACGTGAAACAATTCTTTTAGCCTTTTCGCATGAAAACAGGGTCCAAAATCATGGGTTTTCGTTCAGCAGTGGAAGTAGGAGGCGCGCTCTACAATAGGCAAGGGTTTTCAAGTCTGCAAGTACGTTTTAAGCTGAGTTCCATGAACATTGTCCAAAATCATGTTTTAGGCCAAATCCACATTGCGACCAGATCAGCATATGACAGGAGACACTGTTTGAGTGTAACAAACGTGAAACAATTCTTTTAGCCTTTTCGCATGAAAACAGGGTCCAAAATCATGGGTTTTCGTTCAGCAGTGGAAGTAGGAGGCGCGCTCTACAATAGGCAAGGGTTTTCAAGTCTGCAAGTACGTTTTAAGCTGAGTTCCATGAACATTGTCCAAAATCATGTTTTAACCAAAATCCACAATGCGACCAGTTCAGCATATGAGACGAGACACTGTTTGAGTGTAACAAACGTGAAACATTTCTTTTAGCCTTTTCGCATGAAAACAGGGTCCAAAATCATGGGTTTTCGTTCAGCAGTGGAAGTAGGAGGCGCGCTCTACAATAGGCAAGGGTTTTCAAGTCTGCAAGTACGTTTTAAGCTGAGTTCCATGAACATTGTCCAAAATCATGTTTTAGGCCAAATCCACATTGCGACCAGTTCAGCATATGACAGGAGACACTGTTTGAGTGTAACAAACGTGAAACAATTCTTTTAGCCTTTTCTTATGAAAACAGGGTCCAAAATCATGGGTTTTCGTTCAGCAGTGGAAGTAGGAGGCGCGCTCTACAATAGGCAAGGGTTTTCAAGTCTGCAAGTACGTTTTAAGCTGAGTTCCATGAACATTGTCCAAAATCATGTTTTAACCAAAATCCACAATGCGACCAGTTCAGCATATGAGAGGAGACACTGTTTGAGTGTAACAAACGTGAAACATTTCTTTTAGCCTTTTCGCATGAAAACAGGGTCCAAAATCATGGGTTTTCGTTCAGCACTGGAAGTAGGAGGCGCGCTCTACAATAGGCAAGGGTTTTCAAGTCTGCAAGTACGTTTTAAGCTGAGTTCCATGAACATTGTCCAAAATCATGTTTTAGGCCAAATCCACATTGCGACCAGATCAGCATATTACAGGAGACACTGTTTGAGTGTAACAAACGTGAAACAATTCTTTTAGCCTTTTCGCATGAAAACAGGGTCCAAAATCATGGGTTTTCGTTCAGTAGTGGAAGTAGGAGGCGCGCTCTACAATAGGCAAGGGTTTTCAAGTCTGCAAGTACATTTTAAGCTGAGTTCCATGAACATTGTCCAAAATCATGTTTTAGGCCAAATCCACAATGCGACCAGTTCAGCATATGAGAGGAGCCACTGTTTGAGTGTAACAAACGTGAAACATTTCTTTTAGCCTTTTTGCATGAAAACAGGGTCCAAAATCATGGGTTTTCGTTCAGCAGTGGAAGTAGGAGGTGCGCTCTACAATAGGCAAGGGTTTTCAAGTCTGCAAGTACGTTTTAAGCTGAGTTCCATGAACATTGTCCAAAATCATGTTTTAGGCCAAATCCACATTGCGACCAGATCAGCATATGACAGGAGACACTGTTTGAGTGTAACAAACGTGAAACAATTATTTTAGCCTTTTCGCATGAAAACAGGGTCCAAAATCATGGGTTTTCGTTCAGTAGTGGAAGTAGGAGGCGCGCTCTACAATAGGCAAGGGTTTTCAAGTCTGCAAGTACGTTTTAAGCTGAGTTCCATGAACATTGTCCAAAATCATGTTTTAACCAAAATCCACAATGCGACCAGTTCAGCATATGAGAGGAGACACTGTTTGAGTGTAACAAACGTGAAACATTTCTTTTAGCCATTTTGCATGAAAACAGGGTCCAAAATCATGGGTTTTCATTCAGCAGTGGAAGTAGGAGGCGCGCTCTACAATAGGCAAGGGTTTTCAAGTCTGCAAGTACGTTTTAAGCTGAGTTCCATGAACATTGTCCAAAATCATGTTTTAGGCCAAATCCACATTGCGACCAGTTCAGCATATGACAGGAGACACTGTTTGAGTGTAACAAACGTGAAACAATTCTTTTAGCCTTTTCTTATGAAAACAGGGTCCAAATTCATGGGTTTTCGTTCAGCAGTGGAAGTAGGAGGCGCGCTCTACAATAGGCAAGGGTTTTCAAGTCTGCAAGTACGTTTTAAGCTGAGTTCCATGAACTTTGTCCAAAATCATGTTTTAGGCCAAATCCACAATGCGACCAGTTCAGCATATGAGAGGAGACACTGTTTGAGTGTAACAAGCGTGAAACATTTCTTTTAGCCTTTTCGCATGAAAACAGGGTCCAAAATCATGGGTTTTCGTTCAGCAGTGGAAGTAGGAGGCGCGCTCTACAATAGGCAAGGGTTTTCAAGTCTGCAAGTACGTTTTAAGCTGAGTTCCATGAACATTGTCCAAAATCATGTTTTAGGCCAAATCCACATTGCGACCAGATCAGCATATGACAGGAGACACTGTTTGAGTGTAACAAACGTGAAACAATTCTTTTAGCCTTTTCGCATGAAAACAGGGTCCAAAATCATGGGTTTTCGTTCAGCAGTGGAAGTAGGAGGCGCGCTCTACAATAGGCAAGGGTTTTCAAGTCTGCAAGTACGTTTTAAGCTGAGTTCCATGAACATTGTCCAAAATCATGTTTTAGGCCAAATCCACAATGCGACCAGTTCAGCATATGAGAGGAGACACTGTTTGAGTGTAACAAACGTGAAACATTTCTTTTAGCCTTTTCGCATGAAAACAGGGTCCAAAATCATGGGTTTTCGTTCAGCAGTGGAAGTAGGAGGCGCGCTCTACAATAGGCAAGGGTTTTCAAGTCTGCAAGTACATTTTAAGCTGAGTTCCATGAACATTGTCCAAAATCATGTTTTAGGCCAAATCCACATTGCGACCAGATCAGCATATGACAGGAGACACTGTTTGAGTGTAACAAACGTGAAACAATTCTTTTAGCCTTTTCGCATGAAAACAGGGTCCAAAATCATGGGTTTTCGTTCAGCAGTGGAAGTAGGAGGCGCGCTCTACAATAGGCAAGGGTTTTCAAGTCTGCAAGTACGTTTTAAGCTGAGTTCCATGAACATTGTCCAAAATCATGTTTTAGGCCAAATCCACATTGCGACCAGATCAGCATATGACAGGAGACACTGTTTGAGTGTAACAAACGTGAAACAATTCTTTTAGCCTTTTCGCATGAAAACAGGGTCCAAAATCATGGGTTTTCGTTCAGCAGTGGAAGTAGGAGGCGCGCTCTACAATAGGCAAGGGTTTTCAAGTCTGCAAGTACGTTTTAAGCTGAGTTCCATGAACATTGTCCAAAATCATGTTTTAACCAAAATCCACAATGCGACCAGTTCAGCATATGAGAGGAGCCACTGTTTGAGTGTAACAAACGTGAAACATTTCTTTTAGCCTTTTTGCATGAAAACAGGGTCCAAAATCATGGGTTTTCGTTCAGCAGTGGAAGTAGGAGGCGCGCTCTACAATAGGCAAGGGTTTTCAAGTCTGCAAGTACGTTTTAAGCTGAGTTCCATGAACATTGTCCAAAATCATGTTTTAGGCCAAATCCACATTGCGACCAGTTCAGCATATGACAGGAGACACTGTTTGAGTGTAACAAACGTGAAACAATTATTTTAGCCTTTTCTTATGAAAACAGGGTCCAAAATCATGGGTTTTCGTTCAGCAGTGGAAGTAGGAGGCGCGCTCTACAATAGGCAAGGGTTTTCAAGTCTGCAAGTACGTTTTAAGCTGAGTTCCATGAACATTGTCCAAAATCATGTTTTAACCAAAATCCACAATGCGACCAGTTCAGCATATGAGAGGAGACACTGTTTGAGTGTAACAAACGTGAAACAATTCTTTTAGCCTTTTCTTATGAAAACAGGGTCCAAAATCATAGGTTTTCGTTCAGCAGTGGAAGTAGGAGGCGCGCTCTACAATAGGCAAGGGTTTTCAAGTCTGCAAGTACGTTTTAAGCTGAGTTCCATGAACATTGTCCAAAATCATGGGTTTTCATTCAGCAGTGGAAGTAGGAGGCGCGCTCTACAATAGGCAAGGGTTTTCAAGTCTGCAAGTACGTTTTAAGCTGAGTTCCATGAACATTGTCCAAAATCATGTTTTAACCAAAATCCACAATGCGACCAGTTCAGCATATGAGAGGAGCCACTGTTTGAGTGTAACAAACGTGAAACATTTCTTTTAGCCTTTTTGCATGAAAACAGGGTCCAAAATCATGGGTTTTCGTTCAGCAGTGGAAGTAGGAGGCGCGCTCTACAATAGGCAAGGGTTTTCAAGTCTGCAAGTACGTTTTAAGCTGAGTTCCATGAACATTGTCCAAAATCATGTTTTAGGCCAAATCCACAATGCGACCAGTTCAGCATATGAGAGGAGACACTGTTTGAGTGTAACAAACGTGAAACATTTCTTTTAGCCTTTTCGCATGAAAACAGGGTCCAAAATCATGGGTTTTCGTTCAGCACTGGAAGTAGGAGGCGCGCTCTACAATAGGCAAGGGTTTTCAAGTCTGCAAGTACATTTTAAGCTCAGTTCCATGAACATTGTCCAAAATCATGTTTTAGGCCAAATCCACATTGCGACCAGATCAGCATATGACAGGAGACACTGTTTGAGTGTAACAAACGTGAAACAATTCTTTTAGCCTTTTCGCATGAAAACAGGGTCCAAAATCATGGGTTTTCGTTCAGCAGTGGAAGTAGGAGGCGCGCTCTACAATAGGCAAGGGTTTTCAAGTCTGCAAGTACGTTTTAAGCTGAGTTCCATGAACATTGTCCAAAATCATGTTTTAGGCCAAATCCACATTGCGACCAGATCAGCATATGACAGGAGACACTGTTTGAGTGTAACAAACGTGAAACAATTCTTTTAGCCTTTTCGCATGAAAACAGGGTCCAAAATCATGGGTTTTCGTTCAGCAGTGGAAGTAGGAGGCGCGCTCTACAATAGGCAAGGGTTTTCAAGTCTGCAAGTACGTTTTAAGCTGAGTTCCATGAACATTGTCCAAAATCATGTTTTAACCAAAATCCACAATGCGACCAGTTCAGCATATGAGACGAGACACTGTTTGAGTGTAACAAACGTGAAACATTTCTTTTAGCCTTTTCGCATGAAAACAGGGTCCAAAATCATGGGTTTTCGTTCAGCAGTGGAAGTAGGAGGCGCGCTCTACAATAGGCAAGGGTTTTCAAGTCTGCAAGTACGTTTTAAGCTGAGTTCCATGAACATTGTCCAAAATCATGTTTTAGGCCAAATCCACATTGCGACCAGTTCAGCATATGACAGGAGACACTGTTTGAGTGTAACAAACGTGAAACAATTCTTTTAGCCTTTTCTTATGAAAACAGGGTCCAAAATCATGGGTTTTCGTTCAGCAGTGGAAGTAGGAGGCGCGCTCTACAATAGGCAAGGGTTTTCAAGTCTGCAAGTACGTTTTAAGCTGAGTTCCATGAACATTGTCCAAAATCATGTTTTAACCAAAATCCACAATGCGACCAGTTCAGCATATGAGAGGAGACACTGTTTGAGTGTAACAAACGTGAAACATTTCTTTTAGCCTTTTCGCATGAAAACAGGGTCCAAAATCATGGGTTTTCGTTCAGCACTGGAAGTAGGAGGCGCGCTCTACAATAGGCAAGGGTTTTCAAGTCTGCAAGTACGTTTTAAGCTGAGTTCCATGAACATTGTCCAAAATCATGTTTTAGGCCAAATCCACATTGCGACCAGATCAGCATATTACAGGAGACACTGTTTGAGTGTAACAAACGTGAAACAATTCTTTTAGCCTTTTCGCATGAAAACAGGGTCCAAAATCATGGGTTTTCGTTCAGTAGTGGAAGTAGGAGGCGCGCTCTACAATAGGCAAGGGTTTTCAAGTCTGCAAGTACATTTTAAGCTGAGTTCCATGAACATTGTCCAAAATCATGTTTTAGGCCAAATCCACAATGCGACCAGTTCAGCATATGAGAGGAGCCACTGTTTGAGTGTAACAAACGTGAAACATTTCTTTTAGCCTTTTTGCATGAAAACAGGGTCCAAAATCATGGGTTTTCGTTCAGCAGTGGAAGTAGGAGGTGCGCTCTACAATAGGCAAGGGTTTTCAAGTCTGCAAGTACGTTTTAAGCTGAGTTCCATGAACATTGTCCAAAATCATGTTTTAGGCCAAATCCACATTGCGACCAGATCAGCATATGACAGGAGACACTGTTTGAGTGTAACAAACGTGAAACAATTATTTTAGCCTTTTCGCATGAAAACAGGGTCCAAAATCATGGGTTTTCGTTCAGTAGTGGAAGTAGGAGGTGCGCTCTACAATAGGCAAGGGTTTTCAAGTCTGCAAGTACGTTTTAAGCTGAGTTCCATGAACATTGTCCAAAATCATGTTTTAACCAAAATCCACAATGCGACCAGTTCAGCATATGAGAGGAGACACTGTTTGAGTGTAACAAACGTGAAACATTTCTTTTAGCCATTTTGCATGAAAACAGGGTCCAAAATCATGGGTTTTCATTCAGCAGTGGAAGTAGGAGGCGCGCTCTACAATAGGCAAGGGTTTTCAAGTCTGCAAGTACGTTTTAAGCTGAGTTCCATGAACATTGTCCAAAATCATGTTTTAACCAAAATCCACAATGCGACCAGTTCAGCATATGAGAGGAGCCACTGTTTGAGTGTAACAAACGTGAAACATTTCTTTTAGCCTTTTTGCATGAAAACAGGGTCCAAAATCATGGGTTTTCGTTCAGCAGTGGAAGTAGGAGGCGCGCTCTACAATAGGCAAGGGTTTTCAAGTCTGCAAGTACGTTTTAAGCTGAGTTCCATGAACATTGTCCAAAATCATGTTTTAGGCCAAATCCACATTGCGACCAGTTCAGCATATGACAGGAGACACTGTTTGAGTGTAACAAACGTGAAACAATTCTTTTAGCCTTTTCTTATGAAAACAGGGTCCAAAATCATGGGTTTTCGTTCAGCAGTGGAAGTAGGAGGCGCGCTCTACAATAGGCAAGGGTTTTCAAGTCTGCAAGTACGTTTTAAGCTGAGTTCCATGAACATTGTCCAAAATCATGTTTTAGGCCAAATCCACAATGCGACCAGTTCAGCATATGAGAGGAGACACTGTTTGAGTGTAACAAGCGTGAAACATTTCTTTTAGCCTTTTCGCATGAAAACAGGGTCCAAAATCATGGGTTTTCGTTCAGCAGTGGAAGTAGGAGGCGCGCTCTACAATAGGCAAGGGTTTTCAAGTCTGCAAGTACGTTTTAAGCTGAGTTCCATGAACATTGTCCAAAATCATGTTTTAGGCCAAATCCACATTGCGACCAGATCAGCATATGACAGGAGACACTGTTTGAGTGTAACAAACGTGAAACAATTCTTTTAGCCTTTTCGCATGAAAACAGGGTCCAAAATCATGGGTTTTCGTTCAGCAGTGGAAGTAGGAGGCGCGCTCTACAATAGGCAAGGGTTTTCAAGTCTGCAAGTACGTTTTAAGCTGAGTTCCATGAACATTGTCCAAAATCATGTTTTAGGCCAAATCCACAATGCGACCAGTTCAGCATATGAGAGGAGACACTGTTTGAGTGTAACAAACGTGAAACATTTCTTTTAGCCTTTTCGCATGAAAACAGGGTCCAAAATCATGGGTTTTCGTTCAGCACTGGAAGTAGGAGGCGCGCTCTACAATAGGCAAGGGTTTTCAAGTCTGCAAGTACATTTTAAGCTGAGTTCCATGAACATTGTCCAAAATCATGTTTTAGGCCAAATCCACATTGCGACCAGATCAGCATATGACAGGAGACACTGTTTGAGTGTAACAAACGTGAAACAATTCTTTTAGCCTTTTCGCATGAAAACAGGGTCCAAAATCATGGGTTTTCGTTCAGCAGTGGAAGTAGGAGGCGCGCTCTACAATAGGCAAGGGTTTTCAAGTCTGCAAGTACGTTTTAAGCTGAGTTCCATGAACATTGTCCAAAATCATGTTTTAGGCCAAATCCACATTGCGACCAGATCAGCATATGACAGGAGACACTGTTTGAGTGTAACAAACGTGAAACAATTCTTTTAGCCTTTTCGCATGAAAACAGGGTCCAAAATCATGGGTTTTCGTTCAGCAGTGGAAGTAGGAGGCGCGCTCTACAATAGGCAAGGGTTTTCAAGTCTGCAAGTACGTTTTAAGCTGAGTTCCATGAACATTGTCCAAAATCATGTTTTAACCAAAATCCACAATGCGACCAGTTCAGCATATGAACGTGAAACATTTCTTTTAGCCTTTTCGCATGAAAACAGGGTCCAAAATCATGGGTTTTCGTTCAGCAGTGGAAGTAGGAGGCGCGCTCTACAATAGTCAAGGGTTTTCAAGTCTGCAAGTACGTTTTAAGCTGAGTTCCATGAACATTGTCCAAAATCATGTTTTAACCAAAATCCACAATGCGACCAGTTCAGCATATGAGAGGAGCCACTGTTTGAGTGTAACAAACGTGAAACATTTCTTTTAGCCTTTTTGCATGAAAACAGGGTCCAAAATCATGGGTTTTCGTTCAGCAGTGGAAGTAGGAGGCGCGCTCTACAATAGGCAAGGGTTTTCAAGTCTGCAAGTACGTTTTAAGCTGAGTTCCATGAACATTGTCCAAAATCATGTTTTAGGCCAAATCCACATTGCGACCAGTTCAGCATATGACAGGAGACACTGTTTGAGTGTAACAAACGTGAAACAATTCTTTTAGCCTTTTCTTATGAAAACAGGGTCCAAAATCATGGGTTTTCGTTCAGCAGTGGAAGTAGGAGGCGCGCTCTACAATAGGCAAGGGTTTTCAAGTCTGCAAGTACGTTTTAAGCTGAGTTCCATGAACATTGTCCAAAATCATGTTTTAACCAAAATCCACAATGCGACCAGTTCAGCATATGAGAGGAGACACTGTTTGAGTGTAACAAACGTGAAACAATTCTTTTAGCCTTTTCTTATGAAAACAGGGTCCAAAATCATAGGTTTTCGTTCAGCAGTGGAAGTAGGAGGCGCGCTCTACAATAGGCAAGGGTTTTCAAGTCTGCAAGTACGTTTTAAGCTGAGTTCCATGAACATTGTCCAAAATCATGTTTTAACCAAAATCCACATTGCGACCAGTTCAGCATATGACAGGAGACACTGTTTGAGTGTAACAAACGTGAAACAATTCTTTTAGCCTTTTCTTATGAAAACAGGGTCCAAAATCATGGGTTTTCGTTCAGCAGTGGAAGTAGGAGGCGCGCTCTACAATAGGCAAGGGTTTTCAAGTCTGCAAGTACGTTTTAAGCTGAGTTCCATGAACATTGTCCAAAATCATGTTTTAGGCCAAATCCACAATGCGACCAGTTCAGCATATGAGAGGAGCCACTGTTTGAGTGTAACAAACGTGAAACATTTCTTTTAGCCTTTTTGCATGAAAACAGGGTCCAAAATCATGGGTTTTCGTTCAGCAGTGGAAGTAGGAGGTGCGCTCTACAATAGGCAAGGGTTTTCAAGTCTGCAAGTACGTTTTAAGCTGAGTTCCATGAACATTGTCCAAAATCATGTTTTAACCAAAATCCACAATGCGACCAGTTCAGCATATGAGAGGAGACACTGTTTGAGTGTAACAAGCGTGAAACATTTCTTTTAGCCTTTTCGCATGAAAACAGGGTCCAAAATCATGGGTTTTCGTTCAGCAGTGGAAGTAGGAGGCGCGCTCTACAATAGGCAAGGGTTTTCAAGTCTGCAAGTACGTTTTAAGCTGAGTTCCATGAACATTGTCCAAAATCATGTTTTAGGCCAAATCCACAATGCGACCAGTTCAGCATATGAGAGGAGACACTGTTTGAGTGTAACAAGCGTGAAACATTTCTTTTAGCCTTTTCGCATGAAAACAGGGTCCAAAATCATGGGTTTTCGTTCAGCAGTGGAAGTAGGAGGCGCGCTCTACAATAGGCAAGGGTTTTCAAGTCTGCAAGTACGTTTTAAGCTGAGTTCCATGAACATTGTCCAAAATCATGTTTTAGGCCAAATCCACATTGCGACCAGATCAGCATATGACAGGAGACACTGTTTGAGTGTAACAAACGTGAAACAATTCTTTTAGCCTTTTCGCATGAAAACAGGGTCCAAAATCATGGGTTTTCGTTCAGCAGTGGAAGTAGGAGGCGCGCTCTACAATAGGCAAGGGTTTTCAAGTCTGCAAGTACGTTTTAAGCTGAGTTCCATGAACATTGTCCAAAATCATGTTTTAGGCCAAATCCACAATGCGACCAGTTCAGCATATGAGAGGAGACACTGTTTGAGTGTAACAAACGTGAAACATTTCTTTTAGCCTTTTCGCATGAAAACAGGGTCCAAAATCATGGGTTTTCGTTCAGCACTGGAAGTAGGAGGCGCGCTCTACAATAGGCAAGGGTTTTCAAGTCTGCAAGTACATTTTAAGCTGAGTTCCATGAACATTGTCCAAAATCATGTTTTAGGCCAAATCCACATTGCGACCAGATCAGCATATGACAGGAGACACTGTTTGAGTGTAACAAACGTGAAACAATTCTTTTAGCCTTTTCGCATGAAAACAGGGTCCAAAATCATGGGTTTTCGTTCAGCAGTGGAAGTAGGAGGCGCGCTCTACAATAGGCAAGGGTTTTCAAGTCTGCAAGTACGTTTTAAGCTGAGTTCCATGAACATTGTCCAAAATCATGTTTTAGGCCAAATCCACATTGCGACCAGATCAGCATATGACAGGAGACACTGTTTGAGTGTAACAAACGTGAAACAATTCTTTTAGCCTTTTCGCATGAAAACAGGGTCCAAAATCATGGGTTTTCGTTCAGCAGTGGAAGTAGGAGGCGCGCTCTACAATAGGCAAGGGTTTTCAAGTCTGCAAGTACGTTTTAAGCTGAGTTCCATGAACATTGTCCAAAATCATGTTTTAACCAAAATCCACAATGCGACCAGTTCAGCATATGAACGTGAAACATTTCTTTTAGCCTTTTCGCATGAAAACAGGGTCCAAAATCATGGGTTTTCGTTCAGCAGTGGAAGTAGGAGGCGCGCTCTACAATAGGCAAGGGTTTTCAAGTCTGCAAGTACGTTTTAAGCTGAGTTCCATGAACATTGTCCAAAATCATGTTTTAACCAAAATCCACAATGCGACCAGTTCAGCATATGAGAGGAGCCACTGTTTGAGTGTAACAAACGTGAAACATTTCTTTTAGCCTTTTTGCATGAAAACAGGGTCCAAAATCATGGGTTTTCGTTCAGCAGTGGAAGTAGGAGGCGCGCTCTACAATAGGCAAGGGTTTTCAAGTCTGCAAGTACGTTTTAAGCTGAGTTCCATGAACATTGTCCAAAATCATGTTTTAGGCCAAATCCACATTGCGACCAGTTCAGCATATGACAGGAGACACTGTTTGAGTGTAACAAACGTGAAACAATTCTTTTAGCCTTTTCTTATGAAAACAGGGTCCAAAATCATGGGTTTTCGTTCAGCAGTGGAAGTAGGAGGCGCGCTCTACAATAGGCAAGGGTTTTCAAGTCTGCAAGTACGTTTTAAGCTGAGTTCCATGAACATTGTCCAAAATCATGTTTTAACCAAAATCCACATTGCGACCAGTTCAGCATATGACAGGAGACACTGTTTGAGTGTAACAAACGTGAAACAATTCTTTTAGCCTTTTCTTATGAAAACAGGGTCCAAAATCATGGGTTTTCGTTCAGCAGTGGAAGTAGGAGGCGCGCTCTACAATAGGCAAGGGTTTTCAAGTCTGCAAGTACGTTTTAAGCTGAGTTCCATGAACATTGTCCAAAATCATGTTTTAGGCCAAATCCACAATGCGACCAGTTCAGCATATGAGAGGAGCCACTGTTTGAGTGTAACAAACGTGAAACATTTCTTTTAGCCTTTTTGCATGAAAACAGGGTCCAAAATCATGGGTTTTCGTTCAGCAGTGGAAGTAGGAGGTGCGCTCTACAATAGGCAAGGGTTTTCAAGTCTGCAAGTACGTTTTAAGCTGAGTTCCATGAACATTGTCCAAAATCATGTTTTAACCAAAATCCACAATGCGACCAGTTCAGCATATGAGAGGAGACACTGTTTGAGTGTAACAAGCGTGAAACATTTCTTTTAGCCTTTTCTTATGAAAACAGGGTCCAAAATCATGGGTTTTCGTTCAGCACTGGAAGTAGGAGGCGCGCTCTACAATAGGCAAGGGTTTTCAAGTCTGCAAGTACATTTTAAGCTGAGTTCCATGAACATTGTCCAAAATCATGTTTTAGGCCAAATCCACATTGCGACCAGATCAGCATATGACAGGAGACACTGTTTGAGTGTAACAAACGTGAAACAATTCTTTTAGCCTTTTCGCATGAAAACAGGGTCCAAAATCATGGGTTTTCGTTCAGCAGTGGAAGTAGGAGGCGCGCTCTACAATAGGCAAGGGTTTTCAAGTCTGCAAGTACGTTTTAAGCTGAGTTCCATGAACATTGTCCAAAATCATGTTTTAGGCCAAATCCACATTGCGACCAGATCAGCATATGACAGGAGACACTGTTTGAGTGTAACAAACGTGAAACAATTCTTTTAGCCTTTTCGCATGAAAACAGGGTCCAAAATCATGGGTTTTCGTTCAGCAGTGGAAGTAGGAGGCGCGCTCTACAATAGGCAAGGGTTTTCAAGTCTGCAAGTACGTTTTAAGCTGAGTTCCATGAACATTGTCCAAAATCATGTTTTAACCAAAATCCACAATGCGACCAGTTCAGCATATGAACGTGAAACATTTCTTTTAGCCTTTTCGCATGAAAACAGGGTCCAAAATCATGGGTTTTCGTTCAGCAGTGGAAGTAGGAGGCGCGCTCTACAATAGGCAAGGGTTTTCAAGTCTGCAAGTACGTTTTAAGCTGAGTTCCATGAACATTGTCCAAAATCATGTTTTAACCAAAATCCACAATGCGACCAGTTCAGCATATGAGAGGAGCCACTGTTTGAGTGTAACAAACGTGAAACATTTCTTTTAGCCTTTTTGCATGAAAACAGGGTCCAAAATCATGGGTTTTCGTTCAGCAGTGGAAGTAGGAGGCGCGCTCTACAATAGGCAAGGGTTTTCAAGTCTGCAAGTACGTTTTAAGCTGAGTTCCATGAACATTGTCCAAAATCATGTTTTAGGCCAAATCCACATTGCGACCAGTTCAGCATATGACAGGAGACACTGTTTGAGTGTAACAAACGTGAAACAATTCTTTTAGCCTTTTCTTATGAAAACAGGGTCCAAAATCATGGGTTTTCGTTCAGCAGTGGAAGTAGGAGGCGCGCTCTACAATAGGCAAGGGTTTTCAAGTCTGCAAGTACGTTTTAAGCTGAGTTCCATGAACATTGTCCAAAATCATGTTTTAACCAAAATCCACATTGCGACCAGTTCAGCATATGACAGGAGACACTGTTTGAGTGTAACAAACGTGAAACAATTCTTTTAGCCTTTTCTTATGAAAACAGGGTCCAAAATCATGGGTTTTCGTTCAGCAGTGGAAGTAGGAGGCGCGCTCTACAATAGGCAAGGGTTTTCAAGTCTGCAAGTACGTTTTAAGCTGAGTTCCATGAACATTGTCCAAAATCATGTTTTAGGCCAAATCCACAATGCGACCAGTTCAGCATATGAGAGGAGCCACTGTTTGAGTGTAACAAACGTGAAACATTTCTTTTAGCCTTTTTGCATGAAAACAGGGTCCAAAATCATGGGTTTTCGTTCAGCAGTGGAAGTAGGAGGTGCGCTCTACAATAGGCAAGGGTTTTCAAGTCTGCAAGTACGTTTTAAGCTGAGTTCCATGAACATTGTCCAAAATCATGTTTTAACCAAAATCCACAATGCGACCAGTTCAGCATATGAGAGGAGACACTGTTTGAGTGTAACAAGCGTGAAACATTTCTTTTAGCCTTTTCGCATGAAAACAGGGTCCAAAATCATGGGTTTTCGTTCAGCAGTGGAAGTAGGAGGCGCGCTCTACAATAGGCAAGGGTTTTCAAGTCTGCAAGTACGTTTTAAGCTGAGTTCCATGAACATTGTCCAAAATCATGTTTTAGGCCAAATCCACAATGCGACCAGTTCAGCATATGAGAGGAGACACTGTTTGAGTGTAACAAGCGTGAAACATTTCTTTTAGCCTTTTCGCATGAAAACAGGGTCCAAAATCATGGGTTTTCGTTCAGCAGTGGAAGTAGGAGGCGCGCTCTACAATAGGCAAGGGTTTTCAAGTCTGCAAGTACGTTTTAAGCTGAGTTCCATGAACATTGTCCAAAATCATGTTTTAGGCCAAATCCACATTGCGACCAGATCAGCATATGACAGGAGACACTGTTTGAGTGTAACAAACGTGAAACAATTCTTTTAGCCTTTTCGCATGAAAACAGGGTCCAAAATCATGGGTTTTCGTTCAGCAGTGGAAGTAGGAGGCGCGCTCTACAATAGGCAAGGGTTTTCAAGTCTGCAAGTACGTTTTAAGCTGAGTTCCATGAACATTGTCCAAAATCATGTTTTAGGCCAAATCCACAATGCGACCAGTTCAGCATATGAGAGGAGACACTGTTTGAGTGTAACAAACGTGAAACATTTCTTTTAGCCTTTTCGCATGAAAACAGGGTCCAAAATCATGGGTTTTCGTTCAGCACTGGAAGTAGGAGGCGCGCTCTACAATAGGCAAGGGTTTTCAAGTCTGCAAGTACATTTTAAGCTGAGTTCCATGAACATTGTCCAAAATCATGTTTTAGGCCAAATCCACATTGCGACCAGATCAGCATATGACAGGAGACACTGTTTGAGTGTAACAAACGTGAAACAATTCTTTTAGCCTTTTCGCATGAAAACAGGGTCCAAAATCATGGGTTTTCGTTCAGCAGTGGAAGTAGGAGGCGCGCTCTACAATAGGCAAGGGTTTTCAAGTCTGCAAGTACGTTTTAAGCTGAGTTCCATGAACATTGTCCAAAATCATGTTTTAGGCCAAATCCACATTGCGACCAGATCAGCATATGACAGGAGACACTGTTTGAGTGTAACAAACGTGAAACAATTCTTTTAGCCTTTTCGCATGAAAACAGGGTCCAAAATCATGGGTTTTCGTTCAGCAGTGGAAGTAGGAGGCGCGCTCTACAATAGGCAAGGGTTTTCAAGTCTGCAAGTACGTTTTAAGCTGAGTTCCATGAACATTGTCCAAAATCATGTTTTAACCAAAATCCACAATGCGACCAGTTCAGCATATGAACGTGAAACATTTCTTTTAGCCTTTTCGCATGAAAACAGGGTCCAAAATCATGGGTTTTCGTTCAGCAGTGGAAGTAGGAGGCGCGCTCTACAATAGGCAAGGGTTTTCAAGTCTGCAAGTACGTTTTAAGCTGAGTTCCATGAACATTGTCCAAAATCATGTTTTAACCAAAATCCACAATGCGACCAGTTCAGCATATGAGAGGAGCCACTGTTTGAGTGTAACAAACGTGAAACATTTCTTTTAGCCTTTTTGCATGAAAACAGGGTCCAAAATCATGGGTTTTCGTTCAGCAGTGGAAGTAGGAGGCGCGCTCTACAATAGGCAAGGGTTTTCAAGTCTGCAAGTACGTTTTAAGCTGAGTTCCATGAACATTGTCCAAAATCATGTTTTAGGCCAAATCCACATTGCGACCAGTTCAGCATATGACAGGAGACACTGTTTGAGTGTAACAAACGTGAAACAATTCTTTTAGCCTTTTCTTATGAAAACAGGGTCCAAAATCATGGGTTTTCGTTCAGCAGTGGAAGTAGGAGGCGCGCTCTACAATAGGCAAGGGTTTTCAAGTCTGCAAGTACGTTTTAAGCTGAGTTCCATGAACATTGTCCAAAATCATGTTTTAACCAAAATCCACATTGCGACCAGTTCAGCATATGACAGGAGACACTGTTTGAGTGTAACAAACGTGAAACAATTCTTTTAGCCTTTTCGCATGAAAACAGGGTCCAAAATCATGGGTTTTCGTTCAGCAGTGGAAGTAGGAGGCGCGCTCTACAATAGGCAAGGGTTTTCAAGTCTGCAAGTACGTTTTAAGCTGAGTTCCATGAACATTGTCCAAAATCATGTTTTAGGCCAAATCCACATTGCGACCAGATCAGCATATGACAGGAGACACTGTTTGAGTGTAACAAACGTGAAACAATTCTTTTAGCCTTTTCGCATGAAAACAGGGTCCAAAATCATGGGTTTTCGTTCAGCAGTGGAAGTAGGAGGCGCGCTCTACAATAGGCAAGGGTTTTCAAGTCTGCAAGTACGTTTTAAGCTGAGTTCCATGAACATTGTCCAAAATCATGTTTTAACCAAAATCCACAATGCGACCAGTTCAGCATATGAACGTGAAACATTTCTTTTAGCCTTTTCGCATGAAAACAGGGTCCAAAATCATGGGTTTTCGTTCAGCAGTGGAAGTAGGAGGCGCGCTCTACAATAGGCAAGGGTTTTCAAGTCTGCAAGTACGTTTTAAGCTGAGTTCCATGAACATTGTCCAAAATCATGTTTTAACCAAAATCCACAATGCGACCAGTTCAGCATATGAGAGGAGCCACTGTTTGAGTGTAACAAACGTGAAACATTTCTTTTAGCCTTTTTGCATGAAAACAGGGTCCAAAATCATGGGTTTTCGTTCAGCAGTGGAAGTAGGAGGCGCGCTCTACAATAGGCAAGGGTTTTCAAGTCTGCAAGTACGTTTTAAGCTGAGTTCCATGAACATTGTCCAAAATCATGTTTTAGGCCAAATCCACATTGCGACCAGTTCAGCATATGACAGGAGACACTGTTTGAGTGTAACAAACGTGAAACAATTCTTTTAGCCTTTTCTTATGAAAACAGGGTCCAAAATCATGGGTTTTCGTTCAGCAGTGGAAGTAGGAGGCGCGCTCTACAATAGGCAAGGGTTTTCAAGTCTGCAAGTACGTTTTAAGCTGAGTTCCATGAACATTGTCCAAAATCATGTTTTAACCAAAATCCACATTGCGACCAGTTCAGCATATGACAGGAGACACTGTTTGAGTGTAACAAACGTGAAACAATTCTTTTAGCCTTTTCTTATGAAAACAGGGTCCAAAATCATGGGTTTTCGTTCAGCAGTGGAAGTAGGAGGCGCGCTCTACAATAGGCAAGGGTTTTCAAGTCTGCAAGTACGTTTTAAGCTGAGTTCCATGAACATTGTCCAAAATCATGTTTTAGGCCAAATCCACAATGCGACCAGTTCAGCATATGAGAGGAGCCACTGTTTGAGTGTAACAAACGTGAAACATTTCTTTTAGCCTTTTTGCATGAAAACAGGGTCCAAAATCATGGGTTTTCGTTCAGCAGTGGAAGTAGGAGGTGCGCTCTACAATAGGCAAGGGTTTTCAAGTCTGCAAGTACGTTTTAAGCTGAGTTCCATGAACATTGTCCAAAATCATGTTTTAACCAAAATCCACAATGCGACCAGTTCAGCATATGAGAGGAGACACTGTTTGAGTGTAACAAGCGTGAAACATTTCTTTTAGCCTTTTCGCATGAAAACAGGGTCCAAAATCATGGGTTTTCGTTCAGCAGTGGAAGTAGGAGGCGCTCTCTACAATAGGCAAGGGTTTTCAAGTCTGCAAGTACGTTTTAAGCTGAGTTCCATGAACATTGTCCAAAATCATGTTTTAACCAAAATCCACAATGCGACCAGTTCAGCATATGAGAGGAGACACTGTTT
The DNA here is from genome assembly GCF_964263955.1 of Coregonus lavaretus. Taxonomy (NCBI): domain Eukaryota; kingdom Metazoa; phylum Chordata; class Actinopteri; order Salmoniformes; family Salmonidae; genus Coregonus; species Coregonus lavaretus. The sequence goes on from NC_140019.1 coordinate 713,965, forward strand.
GAGTGTAACAAACGTGAAACATTTCTTTTAGCCATTTTGCATGAAAACAGGGTCCAAAATCATTGGTTTTCATTCAGCAGTGGAAGTAGGAGGCGCGCTCTACAATAGGCAAGGGTTTTCAAGTCTGCAAGTACGTTTTAAGCTGAGTTCCATGAACATTGTCCAAAATCATGTTTTAACCAAAATCCACAATGCGACCAGTTCAGCATATGAGAGGATCCACTGTTTGAGTGTAACAAACGTGAAACATTTCTTTTAGCCTTTTTGCATGAAAACAGGGTCCAAAATCATGGGTTTTCGTTCAGCAGTGGAAGTAGGAGGCGCGCTCTACAATAGGCAAGGGTTTTCAAGTCTGCAAGTACGTTTTAAGCTGAGTTCCATGAACATTGTCCAAAATCATGTTTTAGGCCAAATCCACATTGCGACCAGTTCAGCATATGACAGGAGACACTGTTTGAGTGTAACAAACGTGAAACATTTCTTTTAGCCTTTTTGCATGAAAACAGGGTCCAAAATCATGGGTTTTCGTTCAGCAGTGGAAGTAGGAGGCGCGCTCTACAATAGGCAAGGGTTTTCAAGTCTGCAAGTACGTTTTAAGCTGAGTTCCATGAACATTGTCCAAAATCATGTTTTAACCAAAATCCACAATGCGACCAGTTCAGCATATGAGAGGAGCCACTGTTTGAGTGTAACAAACGTGAAACATTTCTTTTAGCCTTTTCGCATGAAAACAGGGTCCAAAATCATGGGTTTTCGTTCAGCACTGGAAGTAGGAGGCGCGCTCTACAATAGGCAAGGGTTTTCAAGTCTGCAAGTACGTTTTAAGCTGAGTTCCATGAACATTGTCCAAAATCATGTTTTAGGCCAAATCCACATTGCGACCAGATCAGCATATTACAGGAGACACTGTTTGAGTGTAACAAACGTGAAACAATTCTTTTAGCCTTTTCTTATGAAAACAGGGTCCAAAATCATAGGTTTTCGTTCAGCTGTGGAAGTAGGAGGCGCGCTCTACAATAGGCAAGGGTTTTCAAGTCTGCAAGTACGTTTTAAGCTGAGTTCCATGAACATTGTCCAAAATCATGTTTTAACCAAAATCCACATTGCGACCAGTTCAGCATATGACAGGAGACACTGTTTGAGTGTAACAAACGTGAAACAATTCTTTTAGCCTTTTCTTATGAAAACAGGGTCCAAAATCATGGGTTTTCGTTCAGCAGTGGAAGTAGGAGGCGCGCTCTACAATAGGCAAGGGTTTTCAAGTCTGCAAGTACGTTTTAAGCTGAGTTCCATGAACATTGTCCAAAATCATGTTTTAGGCCAAATCCACAATGCGACCAGTTCAGCATATGAGAGGAGCCACTGTTTGAGTGTAACAAACGTGAAACATTTCTTTTAGCCTTTTTGCATGAAAACAGGGTCCAAAATCATGGGTTTTCGTTCAGCAGTGGAAGTAGGAGGTGCGCTCTACAATAGGCAAGGGTTTTCAAGTCTGCAAGTACGTTTTAAGCTGAGTTCCATGAACATTGTCCAAAATCATGTTTTAACCAAAATCCACAATGCGACCAGTTCAGCATATGAGAGGAGACACTGTTTGAGTGTAACAAGCGTGAAACATTTCTTTTAGCCTTTTCGCATGAAAACAGGGTCCAAAATCATGGGTTTTCGTTCAGCAGTGGAAGTAGGAGGCGCGCTCTACAATAGGCAAGGGTTTTCAAGTCTGCAAGTACGTTTTAAGCTGAGTTCCATGAACATTGTCCAAAATCATGTTTTAACCAAAATCCACAATGCGACCAGTTCAGCATATGAGAGGAGACACTGTTTGAGTGTAACAAACGTGAAACATTTCTTTTAGCCATTTTGCATGAAAACAGGGTCCAAAATCATGGGTTTTCATTCAGCAGTGGAAGTAGGAGGCGCGCTCTACAATAGGCAAGGGTTTTCAAGTCTGCAAGTACGTTTTAAGCTGAGTTCCATGAACATTGTCCAAAATCATGTTTTAACCAAAATCCACAATGCGACCAGTTCTGCATATGAGAGGAGCCACTGTTTGAGTGTAACAAACGTGAAACATTTCTTTTAGCCTTTTTGCATGAAAACAGGGTCCAAAATCATGGGTTTTCGTTCAGCAGTGGAAGTAGGAGGCGCGCTCTACAATAGGCAAGGGTTTTCAAGTCTGCAAGTACGTTTTAAGCTGAGTTCCATGAACATTGTCCAAAATCATGTTTTAACCAAAATCCACATTGCGACCAGTTCAGCATATGACAGGAGACACTGTTTGAGTGTAACAAACGTGAAACAATTCTTTTAGCCTTTTCTTATGAAAACAGGGTCCAAAATCATGGGTTTTCGTTCAGCAGTGGAAGTAGGAGGCGCGCTCTACAATAGGCAAGGGTTTTCAAGTCTGCAAGTACGTTTTAAGCTGAGTTCCATGAACATTGTCCAAAATCATGTTTTAGGCCAAATCCACAATGCGACCAGTTCAGCATATGAGAGGAGCCACTGTTTGAGTGTAACAAACGTGAAACATTTCTTTTAGCCTTTTTGCATGAAAACAGGGTCCAAAATCATGGGTTTTCGTTCAGCAGTGGAAGTAGGAGGTGCGCTCTACAATAGGCAAGGGTTTTCAAGTCTGCAAGTACGTTTTAAGCTGAGTTCCATGAACATTGTCCAAAATCATGTTTTAACCAAAATCCACAATGCGACCAGTTCAGCATATGAGAGGAGACACTGTTTGAGTGTAACAAGCGTGAAACATTTCTTTTAGCCTTTTCGCATGAAAACAGGGTCCAAAATCATGGGTTTTCGTTCAGCAGTGGAAGTAGGAGGCGCGCTCTACAATAGGCAAGGGTTTTCAAGTCTGCAAGTACGTTTTAAGCTGAGTTCCATGAACATTGTCCAAAATCATGTTTTAACCAAAATCCACAATGCGACCAGTTCAGCATATGAGAGGAGACACTGTTTGAGTGTAACAAACGTGAAACATTTCTTTTAGCCATTTTGCATGAAAACAGGGTCCAAAATCATGGGTTTTCATTCAGCAGTGGAAGTAGGAGGCGCGCTCTACAATAGGCAAGGGTTTTCAAGTCTGCAAGTACGTTTTAAGCTGAGTTCCATGAACATTGTCCAAAATCATGTTTTAACCAAAATCCACAATGCGACCAGTTCAGCATATGAGAGGAGCCACTGTTTGAGTGTAACAAACGTGAAACATTTCTTTTAGCCTTTTTGCATGAAAACAGGGTCCAAAATCATGGGTTTTCGTTCAGCAGTGGAAGTAGGAGGCGCGCTCTACAATAGGCAAGGGTTTTCAAGTCTGCAAGTACGTTTTAAGCTGAGTTCCATGAACATTGTCCAAAATCATGTTTTAGGCCAAATCCACATTGCGACCAGTTCAGCATATGACAGGAGACACTGTTTGAGTGTAACAAACGTGAAACAATTCTTTTAGCCTTTTCTTATGAAAACAGGGTCCAAAATCATGGGTTTTCGTTCAGCAGTGGAAGTAGGAGGCGCGCTCTACAATAGGCAAGGGTTTTCAAGTCTGCAAGTACGTTTTAAGCTGAGTTCCATGAACATTGTCCAAAATCATGTTTTAACCAAAATCCACAATGCGACCAGTTCAGCATATGAGAGGAGACACTGTTTGAGTGTAACAAACGTGAAACATTTCTTTTAGCCTTTTCGCATGAAAACAGGGTCCAAAATCATGGGTTTTCGTTCAGCACTGGAAGTAGGAGGCGCGCTCTACAATAGGCAAGGGTTTTCAAGTCTGCAAGTACGTTTTAAGCTGAGTTCCATGAACATTGTCCAAAATCATGTTTTAGGCCAAATCCACATTGCGACCAGATCAGCATATTACAGGAGACACTGTTTGAGTGTAACAAACGTGAAACAATTCTTTTAGCCTTTTCGCATGAAAACAGGGTCCAAAATCATGGGTTTTCGTTCAGTAGTGGAAGTAGGAGGCGCGCTCTACAATAGGCAAGGGTTTTCAAGTCTGCAAGTACATTTTAAGCTGAGTTCCATGAACATTGTCCAAAATCATGTTTTAGGCCAAATCCACAATGCGACCAGTTCAGCATATGAGAGGAGCCACTTTTTGAGTGTAACAAACGTGAAACATTTCTTTTAGCCTTTTTGCATGAAAACAGGGTCCAAAATCATGGGTTTTCATTCAGCAGTGGAAGTAGGAGGCGCGCTCTACAATAGGCAAGGGTTTTCAAGTCTGCAAGTACGTTTTAAGCTGAGTTCCATGAACATTGTCCAAAATCATGTTTTAGGCCAAATCCACAATGCGACCAGTTCAGCATATGAGAGGAGACACTGTTTGAGTGTAACAAGCGTGAAACATTTCTTTTAGCCTTTTCGCATGAAAACAGGGTCCAAAATCATGGGTTTTCGTTCAGCAGTGGAAGTAGGAGGCGCGCTCTACAATAGGCAAGGGTTTTCAAGTCTGCAAGTACGTTTTAAGCTGAGTTCCATGAACATTGTCCAAAATCATGTTTTAGGCCAAATCCACAATGCGACCAGTTCAGCATATGAGAGGAGACACTGTTTGAGTGTAACAAGCGTGAAACATTTCTTTTAGCCTTTTCGCATGAAAACAGGGTCCAAAATCATGGGTTTTCGTTCAGCAGTGGAAGTAGGAGGCGCGCTCTACAATAGGCAAGGGTTTTCAAGTCTGCAAGTACGTTTTAAGCTGAGTTCCATGAACATTGTCCAAAATCATGTTTTAGGCCAAATCCACATTGCGACCAGATCAGCATATGACAGGACACACTGTTTGAGTGTAACAAACGTGAAACAATTCTTTTAGCCTTTTCGCATGAAAACAGGGTCCAAAATCATGGGTTTTCGTTCAGCAGTGGAAGTAGGAGGCGCGCTCTACAATAGGCAAGGGTTTTCAAGTCTGCAAGTACGTTTTAAGCTGAGTTCCATGAACATTGTCCAAAATCATGTTTTAGGCCAAATCCACAATGCGACCAGTTCAGCATATGAGAGGAGACACTGTTTGAGTGTAACAAACGTGAAACATTTCTTTTAGCCTTTTCGCATGAAAACAGGGTCCAAAATCATGGGTTTTCGTTCAGCACTGGAAGTAGGAGGCGCGCTCTACAATAGGCAAGGGTTTTCAAGTCTGCAAGTACGTTTTAAGCTGAGTTCCATGAACATTGTCCAAAATCATGTTTTAGGCCAAATCCACATTGCGACCAGATCAGCATATTACAGGAGACACTGTTTGAGTGTAACAAACGTGAAACAATTCTTTTAGCCTTTTCGCATGAAAACAGGGTCCAAAATCATGGGTTTTCGTTCAGCAGTGGAAGTAGGAGGCGCGCTCTACAATAGGCAAGGGTTTTCAAGTCTGCAAGTACGTTTTAAGCTGAGTTCCATGAACATTGTCCAAAATCATGTTTTAGGCCAAATCCACATTGCGACCAGTTCAGCATATGACAGGAGACACTGTTTGAGTGTAACAAACGTGAAACATTTCTTTTAGCCTTTTTGCATGAAAACAGGGTCCAAAATCATGGGTTTTCGTTCAGCAGTGGAAGTAGGAGGCGCGCTCTACAATAGGCAAGGGTTTTCAAGTCTGCAAGTACGTTTTAAGCTGAGTTCCATGAACATTGTCCAAAATCATGTTTTAGGCCAAATCCACATTGCGACCAGTTCAGCATATGACAGGAGACACTGTTTGAGTGTAACAAACGTGAAACAATTCTTTTAGCCTTTTCTTATGAAAACAGGGTCCAAAATCATGGGTTTTCGTTCAGCAGTGGAAGTAGGAGGCGCGCTCTACAATAGGCAAGGGTTTTCAAGTCTGCAAGTACGTTTTAAGCTGAGTTCCATGAACATTGTCCAAAATCATGTTTTAACCAAAATCCACAATGCGACCAGTTCAGCATATGAGAGGAGACACTGTTTGAGTGTAACAAACGTGAAACATTTCTTTTAGCCTTTTCGCATGAAAACAGGGTCCAAAATCATGGGTTTTCGTTCAGCACTGGAAGTAGGAGGCGCGCTCTACAATAGGCAAGGGTTTTCAAGTCTGCAAGTACGTTTTAAGCTGAGTTCCATGAACATTGTCCAAAATCATGTTTTAGGCCAAATCCACATTGCGACCAGATCAGCATATTACAGGAGACACTGTTTGAGTGTAACAAACGTGAAACAATTCTTTTAGCCTTTTCTTATGAAAACAGGGTCCAAAATCATAGGTTTTCGTTCAGCTGTGGAAGTAGGAGGCGCGCTCTACAATAGGCAAGGGTTTTCAAGTCTGCAAGTACGTTTTAAGCTGAGTTCCATGAACATTGTCCAAAATCATGTTTTAACCAAAATCCACATTGCGACCAGTTCAGCATATGACAGGAGACACTGTTTGAGTGTAACAAACGTGAAACAATTCTTTTAGCCTTTTCTTATGAAAACAGGGTCCAAAATCATGGGTTTTCGTTCAGCAGTGGAAGTAGGAGGCGCGCTCTACAATAGGCAAGGGTTTTCAAGTCTGCAAGTACGTTTTAAGCTGAGTTCCATGAACATTGTCCAAAATCATGTTTTAGGCCAAATCCACAATGCGACCAGTTCAGCATATGAGAGGAGCCACTGTTTGAGTGTAACAAACGTGAAACATTTCTTTTAGCCTTTTTGCATGAAAACAGGGTCCAAAATCATGGGTTTTCGTTCAGCAGTGGAAGTAGGAGGTGCGCTCTACAATAGGCAAGGGTTTTCAAGTCTGCAAGTACGTTTTAAGCTGAGTTCCATGAACATTGTCCAAAATCATGTTTTAACCAAAATCCACAATGCGACCAGTTCAGCATATGAGAGGAGACACTGTTTGAGTGTAACAAGCGTGAAACATTTCTTTTAGCCTTTTCGCATGAAAACAGGGTCCAAAATCATGGGTTTTCGTTCAGCAGTGGAAGTAGGAGGCGCGCTCTACAATAGGCAAGGGTTTTCAAGTCTGCAAGTACGTTTTAAGCTGAGTTCCATGAACATTGTCCAAAATCATGTTTTAACCAAAATCCACAATGCGACCAGTTCAGCATATGAGAGGAGACACTGTTTGAGTGTAACAAACGTGAAACATTTCTTTTAGCCATTTTGCATGAAAACAGGGTCCAAAATCATGGGTTTTCATTCAGCAGTGGAAGTAGGAGGCGCGCTCTACAATAGGCAAGGGTTTTCAAGTCTGCAAGTACGTTTTAAGCTGAGTTCCATGAACATTGTCCAAAATCATGTTTTAACCAAAATCCACAATGCGACCAGTTCAGCATATGAGAGGAGCCACTGTTTGAGTGTAACAAACGTGAAACATTTCTTTTAGCCTTTTTGCATGAAAACAGGGTCCAAAATCATGGGTTTTCGTTCAGCAGTGGAAGTAGGAGGCGCGCTCTACAATAGGCAAGGGTTTTCAAGTCTGCAAGTACGTTTTAAGCTGAGTTCCATGAACATTGTCCAAAATCATGTTTTAACCAAAATCCACATTGCGACCAGTTCAGCATATGACAGGAGACACTGTTTGAGTGTAACAAACGTGAAACAATTCTTTTAGCCTTTTCTTATGAAAACAGGGTCCAAAATCATGGGTTTTCGTTCAGCAGTGGAAGTAGGAGGCGCGCTCTACAATAGGCAAGGGTTTTCAAGTCTGCAAGTACGTTTTAAGCTGAGTTCCATGAACATTGTCCAAAATCATGTTTTAGGCCAAATCCACAATGCGACCAGTTCAGCATATGAGAGGAGCCACTGTTTGAGTGTAACAAACGTGAAACATTTCTTTTAGCCTTTTTGCATGAAAACAGGGTCCAAAATCATGGGTTTTCGTTCAGCAGTGGAAGTAGGAGGTGCGCTCTACAATAGGCAAGGGTTTTCAAGTCTGCAAGTACGTTTTAAGCTGAGTTCCATGAACATTGTCCAAAATCATGTTTTAACCAAAATCCACAATGCGACCAGTTCAGCATATGAGAGGAGACACTGTTTGAGTGTAACAAGCGTGAAACATTTCTTTTAGCCTTTTCGCATGAAAACAGGGTCCAAAATCATGGGTTTTCGTTCAGCAGTGGAAGTAGGAGGCGCGCTCTACAATAGGCAAGGGTTTTCAAGTCTGCAAGTACGTTTTAAGCTGAGTTCCATGAACATTGTCCAAAATCATGTTTTAACCAAAATCCACAATGCGACCAGTTCAGCATATGAGAGGAGACACTGTTTGAGTGTAACAAACGTGAAACATTTCTTTTAGCCATTTTGCATGAAAACAGGGTCCAAAATCATGGGTTTTCATTCAGCAGTGGAAGTAGGAGGCGCGCTCTACAATAGGCAAGGGTTTTCAAGTCTGCAAGTACGTTTTAAGCTGAGTTCCATGAACATTGTCCAAAATCATGTTTTAACCAAAATCCACAATGCGACCAGTTCAGCATATGAGAGGAGCCACTGTTTGAGTGTAACAAACGTGAAACATTTCTTTTAGCCTTTTTGCATGAAAACAGGGTCCAAAATCATGGGTTTTCGTTCAGCAGTGGAAGTAGGAGGCGCGCTCTACAATAGGCAAGGGTTTTCAAGTCTGCAAGTACGTTTTAAGCTGAGTTCCATGAACATTGTCCAAAATCATGTTTTAGGCCAAATCCACATTGCGACCAGTTCAGCATATGACAGGAGACACTGTTTGAGTGTAACAAACGTGAAACATTTCTTTTAGCCTTTTTGCATGAAAACAGGGTCCAAAATCATGGGTTTTCGTTCAGCAGTGGAAGTAGGAGGCGCGCTCTACAATAGGCAAGGGTTTTCAAGTCTGCAAGTACGTTTTAAGCTGAGTTCCATGAACATTGTCCAAAATCATGTTTTAGGCCAAATCCACATTGCGACCAGTTCAGCATATGACAGGAGACACTGTTTGAGTGTAACAAACGTGAAACAATTCTTTTAGCCTTTTCTTATGAAAACAGGGTCCAAAATCATGGGTTTTCGTTCAGCAGTGGAAGTAGGAGGCGCGCTCTACAATAGGCAAGGGTTTTCAAGTCTGCAAGTACGTTTTAAGCTGAGTTCCATGAACATTGTCCAAAATCATGTTTTAACCAAAATCCACAATGCGACCAGTTCAGCATATGAGAGGAGACACTGTTTGAGTGTAACAAACGTGAAACATTTCTTTTAGCCTTTTCGCATGAAAACAGGGTCCAAAATCATGGGTTTTCGTTCAGCACTGGAAGTAGGAGGCGCGCTCTACAATAGGCAAGGGTTTTCAAGTCTGCAAGTACGTTTTAAGCTGAGTTCCATGAACATTGTCCAAAATCATGTTTTAGGCCAAATCCACATTGCGACCAGATCAGCATATTACAGGAGACACTGTTTGAGTGTAACAAACGTGAAACAATTCTTTTAGCCTTTTCGCATGAAAACAGGGTCCAAAATCATGGGTTTTCGTTCAGTAGTGGAAGTAGGAGGCGCGCTCTACAATAGGCAAGGGTTTTCAAGTCTGCAAGTACATTTTAAGCTGAGTTCCATGAACATTGTCCAAAATCATGTTTTAGGCCAAATCCACAATGCGACCAGTTCAGCATATGAGAGGAGCCACTGTTTGAGTGTAACAAACGTGAAACATTTCTTTTAGCCTTTTTGCATGAAAACAGGGTCCAAAATCATGGGTTTTCGTTCAGCAGTGGAAGTAGGAGGCGCGCTCTACAATAGGCAAGGGTTTTCAAGTCTGCAAGTACGTTTTAAGCTGAGTTCCATGAACATTGTCCAAAATCATGTTTTAGGCCAAATCCACAATGCGACCAGTTCAGCATATGAGAGGAGACACTGTTTGAGTGTAACAAGCGTGAAACAATTCTTTTAGCCTTTTCGCATGAAAACAGGGTCCAAAATCATGGGTTTTCGTTCAGCAGTGGAAGTAGGAGGCGCGCTCTACAATAGGCAAGGGTTTTCAAGTCTGCAAGTACGTTTTAAGCTGAGTTCCATGAACATTGTCCAAAATCATGTTTTAGGCCAAATCCACAATGCGACCAGTTCAGCATATGAGAGGAGACACTGTTTGAGTGTAACAAGCGTGAAACATTTCTTTTAGCCTTTTCGCATGAAAACAGGGTCCAAAATCATGGGTTTTCGTTCAGCAGTGGAAGTAGGAGGCGCGCTCTACAATAGGCAAGGGTTTTCAAGTCTGCAAGTACGTTTTAAGCTGAGTTCCATGAACATTGTCCAAAATCATGTTTTAGGCCAAATCCACATTGCGACCAGATCAGCATATGACAGGACACACTGTTTGAGTGTAACAAACGTGAAACAATTCTTTTAGCCTTTTCGCATGAAAACAGGGTCCAAAATCATGGGTTTTCGTTCAGCAGTGGAAGTAGGAGGCGCGCTCTACAATAGGCAAGGGTTTTCAAGTCTGCAAGTACGTTTTAAGCTGAGTTCCATGAACATTGTCCAAAATCATGTTTTAGGCCAAATCCACAATGCGACCAGTTCAGCATATGAGAGGAGACACTGTTTGAGTGTAACAAACGTGAAACATTTCTTTTAGCCTTTTCGCATGAAAACAGGGTCCAAAATCATGGGTTTTCGTTCAGCACTGGAAGTAGGAGGCGCGCTCTACAATAGGCAAGGGTTTTCAAGTCTGCAAGTACGTTTTAAGCTGAGTTCCATGAACATTGTCCAAAATCATGTTTTAGGCCAAATCCACATTGCGACCAGATCAGCATATTACAGGAGACACTGTTTGAGTGTAACAAACGTGAAACAATTCTTTTAGCCTTTTCGCATGAAAACAGGGTCCAAAATCATGGGTTTTCGTTCAGTAGTGGAAGTAGGAGGCGCGCTCTACAATAGGCAAGGGTTTTCAAGTCTGCAAGTACGTTTTAAGCTGAGTTCCATGAACATTGTCCAAAATCATGTTTTAGGCCAAATCCACATTGCGACCAGATCAGCATATGACAGGAGACACTGTTTGAGTGTAACAAACGTGAAACAATTCTTTTAGCCTTTTCGCATGAAAACAGGGTCCAAAATCATGGGTTTTCGTTCAGTAGTGGAAGTAGGAGGCGCGCTCTACAATAGGCAAGGGTTTTCAAGTCTGCAAGTACGTTTTAAGCTGAGTTCCATGAACATTGTCCAAAATCATGTTTTAACCAAAATCCACAATGCGACCAGTTCAGCATATGAGAGGAGACACTGTTTGAGTGTAACAAGCGTGAAACATTTCTTTTAGCCTTTTCGCATGAAAACAGGGTCCAAAATCATGGGTTTTCGTTCAGCAGTGGAAGTAGGAGGCGCGCTCTACAATAGGCAAGGGTTTTCAAGTCTGCAAGTACGTTTTAAGCTGAGTTCCATGAACATTGTCCAAAATCATGTTTTAGGCCAAATCCACATTGCGACCAGATCAGCATATGACAGGAGACACTGTTTGAGTGTAACAAACGTGAAACAATTCTTTTAGCCTTTTCGCATGAAAACAGGGTCCAAAATCATGGGTTTTCGTTCAGCACTGGAAGTAGGAGGCGCGCTCTACAATAGGCAAGGGTTTTCAAGTCTGCAAGTACGTTTTAAGCTGAGTTCCATGAACATTGTCCAAAATCATGTTTTAGGCCAAATCCACATTGCGACCAGATCAGCATATGAGAGGAGACACTGTTTGAGTGTAACAAACGTGAAACAATTCTTTTAGCCTTTTCGCATGAAAACAGGGTCCAAAATCATGGGTTTTCGTTCAGCAGTGGAAGTAGGAGGCGCGCTCTACAATAGGCAAGGGTTTTCAAGTCTGCAAGTACGTTTTAAGCTGAGTTCCATGAACATTGTCCAAAATCATGTTTTAGGCCAAATCCACAATGCGACCAGTTCAGCATATGAGAGGAGACACTGTTTGAGTGTAACAAACGTGAAACATTTCTTTTAGCCTTTTCGCATGAAAACAGGGTCCAAAATCATGGGTTTTCGTTCAGCACTGGAAGTAGGAGGCGCGCTCTACAATAGGCAAGGGTTTTCAAGTCTGCAAGTACGTTTTAAGCTGAGTTCCATGAACATTGTCCAAAATCATGTTTTAGGCCAAATCCACAATGCGACCAGTTCAGCATATGAGAGGAGCCACTGTTTGAGTGTAACAAACGTGAAACATTTCTTTTAGCCTTTTTGCATGAAAACAGGGTCCAAAATCATGGGTTTTCGTTCAGCAGTGGAAGTAGGAGGTGCGCTCTACAATAGGCAAGGGTTTTCAAGTCTGCAAGTACGTTTTAAGCTGAGTTCCATGAACATTGTCCAAAATCATGTTTTAGGCCAAATCCACATTGCGACCAGATCAGCATATGACAGGAGACACTGTTTGAGTGTAACAAACGTGAAACAATTCTTTTAGCCTTTTCGCATGAAAACAGGGTCCAAAATCATGGGTTTTCGTTCAGTAGTGGAAGTAGGAGGCGCGCTCTACAATAGGCAAGGGTTTTCAAGTCTGCAAGTACGTTTTAAGCTGAGTTCCATGAACATTGTCCAAAATCATGTTTTAACCAAAATCCACAATGCGACCAGTTCAGCATATGAGAGGAGACACTGTTTGAGTGTAACAAGCGTGAAACATTTCTTTTAGCCTTTTCGCATGAAAACAGGGTCCAAAATCATGGGTTTTCGTTCAGCAGTGGAAGTAGGAGGCGCGCTCTACAATAGGCAAGGGTTTTCAAGTCTGCAAGTACGTTTTAAGCTGAGTTCCATGAACATTGTCCAAAATCATGTTTTAGGCCAAATCCACATTGCGACCAGATCAGCATATGACAGGAGACACTGTTTGAGTGTAACAAACGTGAAACAATTCTTTTAGCCTTTTCGCATGAAAACAGGGTCCAAAATCATGGGTTTTCGTTCAGCACTGGAAGTAGGAGGCGCGCTCTACAATAGGCAAGGGTTTTCAAGTCTGCAAGTACGTTTTAAGCTGAGTTCCATGAACATTGTCCAAAATCATGTTTTAGGCCAAATCCACATTGCGACCAGATCAGCATATGACAGGACACACTGTTTGAGTGTAACAAACGTGAAACAATTCTTTTAGCCTTTTCGCATGAAAACAGGGTCCAAAATCATGGGTTTTCGTTCAGCAGTGGAAGTAGGAGGCGCGCTCTACAATAGGCAAGGGTTTTCAAGTCTGCAAGTACGTTTTAAGCTGAGTTCCATGAACATTGTCCAAAATCATGTTTTAGGCCAAATCCACAATGCGACCAGTTCAGCATATGAGAGGAGACACTGTTTGAGTGTAACAAACGTGAAACATTTCTTTTAGCCTTTTCGCATGAAAACAGGGTCCAAAATCATGGGTTTTCGTTCAGCACTGGAAGTAGGAGGCGCGCTCTACAATAGGCAAGGGTTTTCAAGTCTGCAAGTACGTTTTAAGCTGAGTTCCATGAACATTGTCCAAAATCATGTTTTAGGCCAAATCCACATTGCGACCAGATCAGCATATTACAGGAGACACTGTTTGAGTGTAACAAACGTGAAACAATTCTTTTAGCCTTTTCGCATGAAAACAGGGTCCAAAATCATGGGTTTTCGTTCAGTAGTGGAAGTAGGAGGCGCGCTCTACAATAGGCAAGGGTTTTCAAGTCTGCAAGTACGTTTTAAGCTGAGTTCCATGAACATTGTCCAAAATCATGTTTTAGGCCAAATCCACAATGCGACCAGTTCAGCATATGAGAGGAGCCACTGTTTGAGTGTAACAAACGTGAAACATTTCTTTTAGCCTTTTTGCATGAAAACAGGGTCCAAAATCATGGGTTTTCGTTCAGCAGTGGAAGTAGGAGGTGCGCTCTACAATAGGCAAGGGTTTTCAAGTCTGCAAGTACGTTTTAAGCTGAGTTCCATGAACATTGTCCAAAATCATGTTTTAGGCCAAATCCACATTTCGACCAGATCAGCATATGACAGGAGACACTGTTTGAGTGTAACAAACGTGAAACATTTCTTTTAGCCTTTTCGCATGAAAACAGGGTCCAAAATCATGGGTTTTCGTTCAGTAGTGGAAGTAGGAGGCGCGCTCTACAATAGGCAAGGGTTTTCAAGTCTGCAAGTACGTTTTAAGCTGAGTTCCATGAACATTGTCCAAAATCATGTTTTAACCAAAATCCACAATGCGACCAGTTCAGCATATGAGAGGAGACACTGTTTGAGTGTAACAAGCGTGAAACATTTCTTTTAGCCTTTTCGCATGAAAACAGGGTCCAAAATCATGGGTTTTCGTTCAGCAGTGGAAGTAGGAGGCGCGCTCTACAATAGGCAAGGGTTTTCAAGTCTGCAAGTACGTTTTAAGCTGAGTTCCATGAACATTGTCCAAAATCATGTTTTAGGCCAAATCCACATTGCGACCAGATCAGCATATGACAGGAGACACTGTTTGAGTGTAACAAACGTGAAACAATTCTTTTAGCCTTTTCGCATGAAAACAGGGTCCAAAATCATGGGTTTTCGTTCAGCACTGGAAGTAGGAAGCGCGCTCTACAATAGGCAAGGGTTTTCAAGTCTGCAAGTACGTTTTAAGCTGAGTTCCATGAACATTGTCCAAAATCATGTTTTAACCAAAATCCACAATGCGACCAGTTCAGCATATGAGAGGAGACACTGTTTGAGTGTAACAAGCGTGAAACATTTATTTTAGCCTTTTCGCATGAAAACAGGGTCCAAAATCATGGGTTTTCGTTCAGCAGTGGAAGTAGGAGGCGCGCTCTACAATAGGCAAGGGTTTTCAAGTCTGCAAGTACATTTTAAGCTGAGTTCCATGAACATTGTCCAAAATCATGTTTTAGGCCAAATCCACAATGCGACCAGTTCAGCATATGAGAGGAGCCACTGTTTGAGTGTAACAAACGTGAAACATTTCTTTTAGCCTTTTTGCATGAAAACAGGGTCCAAAATCATGGGTTTTCGTTCAGCAGTGGAAGTAGGAGGTGCGCTCTACAATAGGCAAGGGTTTTCAAGTCTGCAAGTACGTTTTAAGCTGAGTTCCATGAACATTGTCCAAAATCATGTTTTAGGCCAAATCCACATTGCGACCAGATCAGCATATGACAGGAGACACTGTTTGAGTGTAACAAACGTGAAACAATTCTTTTAGCCTTTTTGCATGAAAACAGGGTCCAAAATCATGGGTTTTCGTTCAGCACTGGAAGTAGGAAGCGCGCTCTACAATAGGCAAGGGTTTTCAAGTCTGCAAGTACGTTTTAAGCTGAGTTCCATGAACATTGTCCAAAATCATGTTTTAGGCCAAATCCACAATGCGACCAGTTCAGCATATGAGAGGAGACACTGTTTGAGTGTAACAAACGTGAAACATTTCTTTTAGCCTTTTCGCATGAAAACAGGGTCCAAAATCATGGGTTTTCGTTCAGCACTGGAAGTAGGAGGCGCGCTCTACAATAGGCAAGGGTTTTCAAGTCTGCAAGTACGTTTTCAGCTGAGTTCCATGAACATTGTCCAAAATCATGTTTTAGGCCAAATCCACATTGCGACCAGATCAGCATATTACAGGAGACACTGTTTGAGTGTAACAAACGTGAAACAATTCTTTTAGCCTTTTCGCATGAAAACAGGGTCCAAAATCATGGGTTTTCGTTCAGCAGTGGAAGTAGGAGGCGCGCTCTACAATAGGCAAGGGTTTTCAAGTCTGCAAGTACGTTTTAAGCTGAGTTCCATGAACATTGTCCAAAATCATGTTTTAGGCCAAATCCACAATGCGACCAGTTCAGCATATGAGAGGAGACACTGTTTGAGTGTAACAAACGTGAAACATTTCTTTTAGCCTTTTCGCATGAAAACAGGGTCCAAAATCATGGGTTTTCGTTCAGCACTGGAAGTAGGAGGCGCGCTCTACAATAGGCAAGGGTTTTCAAGTCTGCAAGTACATTTTAAGCTGAGTTCCATGAACATTGTCCAAAATCATGTTTTAGGCCAAATCCACATTGCGACCAGATCAGCATATGACAGGAGACACTGTTTGAGTGTAACAAACGTGAAACATTTCTTTTAGCCTTTTTGCATGAAAACAGGGTCCAAAATCATGGGTTTTCGTTCAGCAGTGGAAGTAGGAGGTGCGCTCTACAATAGGCAAGGGTTTTCAAGTCTGCAAGTACGTTTTAAGCTGAGTTCCATGAACATTGTCCAAAATCATGTTTTAGGCCAAATCCACATTGCGACCAGATCAGCATATGACAGGAGACACTGTTTGAGTGTAACAAACGTGAAACAATTCTTTTAGCCTTTTCGCATGAAAACAGGGTCCAAAATCATGGGTTTTCGTTCAGTAGTGGAAGTAGGAGGCGCGCTCTACAATAGGCAAGGGTTTTCAAGTCTGCAAGTACGTTTTAAGCTGAGTTCCATGAACATTGTCCAAAATCATGTTTTAACCAAAATCCACAATGCGACCAGTTCAGCATATGAGAGGAGACACTGTTTGAGTGTAACAAGCGTGAAACATTTCTTTTAGCCTTTTCGCATGAAAACAGGGTCCAAAATCATGGGTTTTCGTTCAGCAGTGGAAGTAGGAGGCGCGCTCTACAATAGGCAAGGGTTTTCAAGTCTGCAAGTACGTTTTAAGCTGAGTTCCATGAACATTGTCCAAAATCATGTTTTAACCAAAATCCACAATGCGACCAGTTCAGCATATGAGAGGAGACACTGTTTGAGTGTAACAAACGTGAAACATTTCTTTTAGCCTTTTCGCATGAAAACAGGGTCCAAAATCATGGGTTTTCGTTCAGCAGTGGAAGTAGGAGGTGCGCTCTACAATAGGCAAGGGTTTTCAAGTCTGCAAGTACGTTTTAAGCTGAGTTCCATGAACATTGTCCAAAATCATGTTTTAGGCCAAATCCACAATGCGACCAGTTCAGCATATGAGAGGAGACACTGTTTGAGTGTAACAAACGTGAAACATTTCTTTTATCCTTTTCGCATGAAAACAGGGTCCAAAATCATGGGTTTTCGTTCAGCACTGGAAGTAGGAGGCGCGCTCTACAATAGGCAAGGGTTTTCAAGTCTGCAAGTACATTTTAAGCTGAGTTCCATGAACATTGTCCAAAATCATGTTTTAGGCCAAATCCACATTGCGACCAGATCAGCATATGACAGGAGACACTGTTTGAGTGTAACAAACGTGAAACAATTCTTTTAGCCTTTTCGCATGAAAACAGGGTCCAAAATCATGGGTTTTCGTTCAGCAGTGGAAGTAGGAGGCGCGCTCTACAATAGGCAAGGGTTTTCAAGTCTGCAAGTACGTTTTAAGCTGAGTTCCATGAACATTGTCCAAAATCATGTTTTAACCAAAATCCACAATGCGACCAGTTCAGCATATGAGAGGAGACACTGTTTGAGTGTAACAAACGTGAAACATTTCTTTTAGCCTTTTCGCATGAAAACAGGGTCCAAAATCATGGGTTTTCGTTCAGCAGTGGAAGTAGGAGGTGCGCTCTACAATAGGCAAGGGTTTTCAAGTCTGCAAGTACGTTTTAAGCTGAGTTCCATGAACATTGTCCAAAATCATGTTTTAGGCCAAATCCACATTGCGACCAGATCAGCATATGACAGGAGACACTGTTTGAGTGTAACAAACATGAAACAATTCTTTTAGCCTTTTCGCATGAAAACAGGGTCCAAAATCATGGGTTTTCGTTCAGCAGTGGAAGTAGGAGGCGCGCTCTACAATAGGCAAGGGTTTTCAAGTCTGCAAGTACGTTTTAAGCTGAGTTCCATGAACATTGTCCAAAATCATGTTTTAGGCCAAATCCACATTGCGACCAGATCAGCATATGACAGGAGACACTGTTTGAGTGTAACAAACGTGAAACAATTCTTTTAGCCTTTTCGCATGAAAACAGGGTCCAAAATCATGGGTTTTCGTTCAGCAGTGGAAGTAGGAGGCGCGCTCTACAATAGGCAAGGGTTTTCAAGTCTGCAAGTACGTTTTAAGCTGAGTTCCATGAACATTGTCCAAAATCATGTTTTAGGCCAAATCCACAATGCGACCAGTTCAGCATATGAGAGGAGACACTGTTTGAGTGTAACAAACGTGAAACATTTCTTTTATCCTTTTAGCATGAAAACAGGGTCCAAAATCATGGGTTTTCGTTCAGCACTGGAAGTAGGAGGCGCGCTCTACAATAGGCAAGGGTTTTCAAGTCTGCAAGTACATTTTAAGCTGAGTTCCATGAACATTGTCCAAAATCATGTTTTAGGCCAAATCCACATTGCGACCAGATCAGCATATGACAGGAGACACTGTTTGAGTGTAACAAACGTGAAACAATTCTTTTAGCCTTTTCGCATGAAAACAGGGTCCAAAATCATGGGTTTTCGTTCAGCAGTGGAAGTAGGAGGCGCGCTCTACAATAGGCAAGGGTTTTCAAGTCTGCAAGTACGTTTTAAGCTGAGTTCCATGAACATTGTCCAAAATCATGTTTTAACCAAAATCCACAATGCGACCAGTTCAGCATATGAGAGGAGACACTGTTTGAGTGTAATAAACGTGAAACATTTCTTTTAGCCTTTTCGCATGAAAACAGGGTCCAAAATCATGGGTTTTCGTTCAGCAGTGGAAGTAGGAGGTGCGCTCTACAATAGGCAAGGGTTTTCAAGTCTGCAAGTACGTTTTAAGCTGAGTTCCATGAACATTGTCCAAAATCATGTTTTAGGCCAAATCCACATTGCGACCAGATCAGCATATGACAGGAGACACTGTTTGAGTGTAACAAACATGAAACAATTCTTTTAGCCTTTTCGCATGAAAACAGGGTCCAAAATCATGGGTTTTCGTTCAGCAGTGGAAGTAGGAGGCGCGCTCTACAATAGGCAAGGGTTTTCAAGTCTGCAAGTACGTTTTAAGCTGAGTTCCATGAACATTGTCCAAAATCATGTTTTAGGCCAAATCCACATTGCGACCAGATCAGCATATGACAGGAGACACTGTTTGAGTGTAACAAACGTGAAACAATTCTTTTATCCTTTTCGCATGAAAACAGGGTCCAAAATCATGGGTTTTCGTTCAGCACTGGAAGTAGGAGGCGCGCTCTACAATAGGCAAGGGTTTTCAAGTCTGCAAGTACATTTTAAGCTGAGTTCCATGAACATTGTCCAAAATCATGTTTTAGGCCAAATCCACATTGCGACCAGATCAGCATATGACAGGAGACACTGTTTGAGTGTAACAAACGTGAAACAATACTTTTAGCCTTTTCGCATGAAAACAGGGTCCAAAATCATGGGTTTTCGTTCAGCAGTGGAAGTAGGAGGCGCGCTCTACAATAGGCAAGGGTTTTCAAGTCTGCAAGTACGTTTTAAGCTGAGTTCCATGAACATTGTCCAAAATCATGTTTTAGGCCAAATCCACATTGCGACCAGATCAGCATATGACAGGAGACACTGTTTGAGTGTAACAAACGTGAAACAATTCTTTTAGCCTTTTCGCATGAAAACAGGGTCCAAAATCATGGGTTTTCGTTCAGCAGTGGAAGTAGGAGGCGCGCTCTACAATAGGCAAGGGTTTTCAAGTCTGCAAGTACGTTTTAAGCTGAGTTCCATGAACATTGTCCAAAATCATGTTTTAGGCCAAATCCACAATGCGACCAGTTCAGCATATGAGAGGAGACACTGTTTGAGTGTAACAAACGTGAAACATTTCTTTTAGCCTTTTCGCATGAAAACAGGGTCCAAAATCATGGGTTTTCGTTCAGCACTGGAAGTAGGAGGCGCGCTCTACAATAGGCAAGGGTTTTCAAGTCTGCAAGTACATTTTAAGCTGAGTTCCATGAACATTGTCCAAAATCATGTTTTAGGCCAAATCCACATTGCGACCAGATCAGCATATGACAGGAGACACTGTTTGAGTGTAACAAACGTGAAACATTTCTTTTAGCCTTTTTGCATGAAAACAGGGTCCAAAATCATGGGTTTTCGTTCAGCAGTGGAAGTAGGAGGTGCGCTCTACAATAGGCAAGGGTTTTCAAGTCTGCAAGTACGTTTTAAGCTGAGTTCCATGAACATTGTCCAAAATCATGTTTTAGGCCAAATCCACATTGCGACCAGATCAGCATATGACAGGAGACACTGTTTGAGTGTAACAAACGTGAAACAATTCTTTTAGCCTTTTCGCATGAAAACAGGGTCCAAAATCATGGGTTTTCGTTCAGTAGTGGAAGTAGGAGACGCGCTCTACAATAGGCAAGGGTTTTCAAGTCTGCAAGTACGTTTTAAGCTGAGTTCCATGAACATTGTCCAAAATCATGTTTTAACCAAAATCCACAATGCGACCAGTTCAGCATATGAGAGGAGACACTGTTTGAGTGTAACAAGCGTGAAACATTTCTTTTAGCCTTTTCGCATGAAAACAGGGTCCAAAATCATGGGTTTTCGTTCAGCAGTGGAAGTAGGAGGCGCGCTCTACAATAGGCAAGGGTTTTCAAGTCTGCAAGTACGTTTTAAGCTGAGTTCCATGAACATTGTCCAAAATCATGTTTTAACCAAAATCCACAATGCGACCAGTTCAGCATATGAGAGGAGACACTGTTTGAGTGTAACAAACGTGAAACATTTCTTTTAGCCTTTTCGCATGAAAACAGGGTCCAAAATCATGGGTTTTCGTTCAGCAGTGGAAGTAGGAGGTGCGCTCTACAATAGGCAAGGGTTTTCAAGTCTGCAAGTACGTTTTAAGCTGAGTTCCATGAACATTGTCCAAAATCATGTTTTAGGCCAAATCCACATTGCGACCAGATCAGCATATGACAGGAGACACTGTTTGAGTGTAACAAACGTGAAACATTTCTTTTAGCCTTTTTGCATGAAAACAGGGTCCAAAATCATGGGTTTTCGTTCAGCAGTGGAAGTAGGAGGTGCGCTCTACAATAGGCAAGGGTTTTCAAGTCTGCAAGTACGTTTTAAGCTGAGTTCCATGAACATTGTCCAAAATCATGTTTTAGGCCAAATCCACATTGCGACCAGATCAGCATATGACAGGAGACACTGTTTGAGTGTAACAAACGTGAAACAATTCTTTTAGCCTTTTCGCATGAAAACAGGGTCCAAAATCATGGGTTTTCGTTCAGTAGTGGAAGTAGGAGACGCGCTCTACAATAGGCAAGGGTTTTCAAGTCTGCAAGTACGTTTTAAGCTGAGTTCCATGAACATTGTCCAAAATCATGTTTTAACCAAAATCCACAATGCGACCAGTTCAGCATATGAGAGGAGACACTGTTTGAGTGTAACAAGCGTGAAACATTTCTTTTAGCCTTTTCGCATGAAAACAGGGTCCAAAATCATGGGTTTTCGTTCAGCAGTGGAAGTAGGAGGTGCGCTCTACAATAGGCAAGGGTTTTCAAGTCTGCAAGTACGTTTTAAGCTGAGTTCCATGAACATTGTCCAAAATCATGTTTTAGGCCAAATCCACATTGCGACCAGATCAGCATATGACAGGAGACACTGTTTGAGTGTAACAAACATGAAACAATTCTTTTAGCCTTTTCGCATGAAAACAGGGTCCAAAATCATGGGTTTTCGTTCAGCAGTGGAAGTAGGAGGCGCGCTCTACAATAGGCAAGGGTTTTCAAGTCTGCAAGTACGTTTTAAGCTGAGTTCCATGAACATTGTCCAAAATCATGTTTTAGGCCAAATCCACATTGCGACCAGATCAGCATATGACAGGAGACACTGTTTGAGTGTAACAAACGTGAAACAATTCTTTTAGCCTTTTCGCATGAAAACAGGGTCCAAAATCATGGGTTTTCGTTCAGCAGTGGAAGTAGGAGGCGCGCTCTACAATAGGCAAGGGTTTTCAAGTCTGCAAGTACGTTTTAAGCTGAGTTCCATGAACATTGTCCAAAATCATGTTTTAGGCCAAATCCACAATGCGACCAGTTCAGCATATGAGAGGAGACACTGTTTGAGTGTAACAAACGTGAAACATTTCTTTTATCCTTTTCGCATGAAAACAGGGTCCAAAATCATGGGTTTTCGTTCAGCACTGGAAGTAGGAGGCGCGCTCTACAATAGGCAAGGGTTTTCAAGTCTGCAAGTACATTTTAAGCTGAGTTCCATGAACATTGTCCAAAATCATGTTTTAGGCCAAATCCACATTGCGACCAGATCAGCATATGACAGGAGACACTGTTTGAGTGTAACAAACGTGAAACAATTCTTTTAGCCTTTTCGCATGAAAACAGGGTCCAAAATCATGGGTTTTCGTTCAGCAGTGGAAGTAGGAGGCGCGCTCTACAATAGGCAAGGGTTTTCAAGTCTGCAAGTACGTTTTAAGCTGAGTTCCATGAACATTGTCCAAAATCATGTTTTAGGCCAAATCCACATTGCGACCAGATCAGCATATGACAGGAGACACTGTTTGAGTGTAACAAACGTGAAACAATTCTTTTAGCCTTTTCGCATGAAAACAGGGTCCAAAATCATGGGTTTTCGTTCAGCAGTGGAAGTAGGAGGCGCGCTCTACAATAGGCAAGGGTTTTCAAGTCTGCAAGTACGTTTTAAGCTGAGTTCCATGAACATTGTCCAAAATCATGTTTTAGGCCAAATCCACATTGCGACCAGATCAGCATATGACAGGAGACACTGTTTGAGTGTAACAAACGTGAAACAATTCTTTTAGCCTTTTCGCATGAAAACAGGGTCCAAAATCATGGGTTTTCGTTCAGCAGTGGAAGTAGGAGGCGCGCTCTACAATAGGCAAGGGTTTTCAAGTCTGCAAGTACGTTTTAAGCTGAGTTCCATGAACATTGTCCAAAATCATGTTTTAGGCCAAATCCACAATGCGACCAGTTCAGCATATGAGAGGAGACACTGTTTGAGTGTAACAAACGTGAAACATTTCTTTTATCCTTTTCGCATGAAAACAGGGTCCAAAATCATGGGTTTTCGTTCAGCACTGGAAGTAGGAGGCGCGCTCTACAATAGGCAAGGGTTTTCAAGTCTGCAAGTACATTTTAAGCTGAGTTCCATGAACATTGTCCAAAATCATGTTTTAGGCCAAATCCACATTGCGACCAGATCAGCATATGACAGGAGACACTGTTTGAGTGTAACAAACGTGAAACAATTCTTTTAGCCTTTTCGCATGAAAACAGGGTCCAAAATCATGGGTTTTCGTTCAGCAGTGGAAGTAGGAGGCGCGCTCTACAATAGGCAAGGGTTTTCAAGTCTGCAAGTACGTTTTAAGCTGAGTTCCATGAACATTGTCCAAAATCATGTTTTAGGCCAAATCCACATTGCGACCAGATCAGCATATGACAGGAGACACTGTTTGAGTGTAACAAACGTGAAACAATTCTTTTAGCCTTTTCGCATGAAAACAGGGTCCAAAATCATGGGTTTTCGTTCAGCAGTGGAAGTAGGAGGCGCGCTCTACAATAGGCAAGGGTTTTCAAGTCTGCAAGTACGTTTTAAGCTGAGTTCCATGAACATTGTCCAAAATCATGTTTTAGGCCAAATCCACATTGCGACCAGATCAGCATATGACAGGAGACACTGTTTGAGTGTAACAAACGTGAAACAATTCTTTTAGCCTTTTCGCATGAAAACAGGGTCCAAAATCATGGGTTTTCGTTCAGCAGTGGAAGTAGGAGGCGCGCTCTACAATAGGCAAGGGTTTTCAAGTCTGCAAGTACGTTTTAAGCTGAGTTCCATGAACATTGTCCAAAATCATGTTTTAGGCCAAATCCACAATGCGACCAGTTCAGCATATGAGAGGAGACACTGTTTGAGTGTAACAAACGTGAAACATTTCTTTTAGCCTTTTCGCATGAAAACAGGGTCCAAAATCATGGGTTTTCGTTCAGCACTGGAAGTAGGAGGCGCGCTCTACAATAGGCAAGGGTTTTCAAGTCTGCAAGTACATTTTAAGCTGAGTTCCATGAACATTGTCCAAAATCATGTTTTAGGCCAAATCCACATTGCGACCAGATCAGCATATGACAGGAGACACTGTTTGAGTGTAACAAACGTGAAACAATTCTTTTAGCCTTTTCGCATGAAAACAGGGTCCAAAATCATGGGTTTTCGTTCAGCAGTGGAAGTAGGAGGCGCGCTCTACAATAGGCAAGGGTTTTCAAGTCTGCAAGTACGTTTTAAGCTGAGTTCCATGAACATTGTCCAAAATCATGTTTTAACCAAAATCCACAATGCGACCAGTTCAGCATATGAGAGGAGACACTGTTTGAGTGTAACAAACGTGAAACATTTCTTTTAGCCTTTTCGCATGAAAACAGGGTCCAAAATCATGGGTTTTTGTTCAGCAGTGGAAGTAGGAGGCGCGCTCTACAATAGGCAAGGGTTTTCAAGTCTGCAAGTACGTTTTAAGCTGAGTTCCATGAACATTGTCCAAAATCATGTTTTAGGCCAAATCCACATTGCGACCAGATCAGCATATGACAGGAGACACTGTTTGAGTGTAACAAACGTGAAACAATTCTTTTAGCCTTTTCGCATGAAAACAGGGTCCAAAATCATGGGTTTTCGTTCAGCAGTGGAAGTAGGAGGCGCGCTCTACAATAGGCAAGGGTTTTCAAGTCTGCAAGTACGTTTTAAGCTGAGTTCCATGAACATTGTCCAAAATCATGTTTTAGGCCAAATCCACATTGCGACCAGATCAGCATATGACAGGAGACACTGTTTGAGTGTAACAAACGTGAAACAATTCTTTTAGCCTTTTCGCATGAAAACAGGGTCCAAAATCATGGGTTTTCGTTCAGCAGTGGAAGTAGGAGGCGCGCTCTACAATAGGCAAGGGTTTTCAAGTCTGCAAGTACGTTTTAAGCTGAGTTCCATGAACATTGTCCAAAATCATGTTTTAGGCCAAATCCACAATGCGACCAGTTCAGCATATGAGAGGAGACACTGTTTGAGTGTAACAAGCGTGAAACATTTCTTTTAGCCTTTTCGCATGAAAACAGGGTCCAAAATCATGGGTTTTCGTTCAGCAGTGGAAGTAGGAGGCGCGCTCTACAATAGGCAAGGGTTTTCAAGTCTGCAAGTACGTTTTAAGCTGAGTTCCATGAACATTGTCCAAAATCATGTTTTAGGCCAAATCCACATTGCGACCAGATCAGCATATGACAGGAGACACTGTTTGAGTGTAACAAACATGAAACAATTCTTTTAGCCTTTTCGCATGAAAACAGGGTCCAAAATCATGGGTTTTCGTTCAGCAGTGGAAGTAGGAGGCGCGCTCTACAATAGGCAAGGGTTTTCAAGTCTGCAAGTACGTTTTAAGCTGAGTTCCATGAACATTGTCCAAAATCATGTTTTAGGCCAAATCCACATTGCGACCAGATCAGCATATGACAGGAGACACTGTTTGAGTGTAACAAACGTGAAACAATTCTTTTAGCCTTTTCGCATGAAAACAGGGTCCAAAATCATGGGTTTTCGTTCAGCAGTGGAAGTAGGAGGCGCGCTCTACAATAGGCAAGGGTTTTCAAGTCTGCAAGTACGTTTTAAGCTGAGTTCCATGAACATTGTCCAAAATCATGTTTTAACCAAAATCCACAATGCGACCAGTTCAGCATATGAGAGGAGACACTGTTTGAGTGTAACAAACGTGAAACATTTCTTTTAGCCTTTTCGCATGAAAACAGGGTCCAAAATCATGGGTTTTTGTTCAGCAGTGGAAGTAGGAGGCGCGCTCTACAATAGGCAAGGGTTTTCAAGTCTGCAAGTACGTTTTAAGCTGAGTTCCATGAACATTGTCCAAAATCATGTTTTAGGCCAAATCCACATTGCGACCAGATCAGCATATGACAGGAGACACTGTTTGAGTGTAACAAACGTGAAACAATTCTTTTAGCCTTTTCGCATGAAAACAGGGTCCAAAATCATGGGTTTTCGTTCAGCAGTGGAAGTAGGAGGCGCGCTCTACAATAGGCAAGGGTTTTCAAGTCTGCAAGTACGTTTTAAGCTGAGTTCCATGAACATTGTCCAAAATCATGTTTTAGGCCAAATCCACATTGCGACCAGATCAGCATATGACAGGAGACACTGTTTGAGTGTAACAAACGTGAAACAATTCTTTTAGCCTTTTCGCATGAAAACAGGGTCCAAAATCATGGGTTTTCGTTCAGCAGTGGAAGTAGGAGGCGCGCTCTACAATAGGCAAGGGTTTTCAAGTCTGCAAGTACGTTTTAAGCTGAGTTCCATGAACATTGTCCAAAATCATGTTTTAGGCCAAATCCACAATGCGACCAGTTCAGCATATGAGAGGAGACACTGTTTGAGTGTAACAAGCGTGAAACATTTCTTTTAGCCTTTTCGCATGAAAACAGGGTCCAAAATCATGGGTTTTCGTTCAGCAGTGGAAGTAGGAGGCGCGCTCTACAATAGGCAAGGGTTTTCAAGTCTGCAAGTACGTTTTAAGCTGAGTTCCATGAACATTGTCCAAAATCATGTTTTAGGCCAAATCCACATTGCGACCAGATCAGCATATGACAGGAGACACTGTTTGAGTGTAACAAACATGAAACAATTCTTTTAGCCTTTTCGCATGAAAACAGGGTCCAAAATCATGGGTTTTCGTTCAGCAGTGGAAGTAGGAGGCGCGCTCTACAATAGGCAAGGGTTTTCAAGTCTGCAAGTACGTTTTAAGCTGAGTTCCATGAACATTGTCCAAAATCATGTTTTAGGCCAAATCCACAATGCGACCAGTTCAGCATATGAGAGGAGACACTGTTTGAGTGTAACAAACGTGAAACATTTCTTTTAGCCTTTTCGCATGAAAACAGGGTCCAAAATCATGGGTTTTCGTTCAGCACTGGAAGTAGGAGGCGCGCTCTACAATAGGCAAGGGTTTTCAAGTCTGCAAGTACATTTTAAGCTGAGTTCCATGAACATTGTCCAAAATCATGTTTTAGGCCAAATCCACATTGCGACCAGATCAGCATATGACAGGAGACACTGTTTGAGTGTAACAAACGTGAAACAATTCTTTTAGCCTTTTCGCATGAAAACAGGGTCCAAAATCATGGGTTT
Source organism: Coregonus lavaretus (assembly GCF_964263955.1). NCBI lineage: Eukaryota > Metazoa > Chordata > Actinopteri > Salmoniformes > Salmonidae > Coregonus > Coregonus lavaretus. The sequence continues at coordinate 740,938 of NC_140019.1, forward strand.
TCGTTCAGCAGTGGAAGTAGGAGGCGCGCTCTACAATAGGCAAGGGTTTTCAAGTCTGCAAGTACGTTTTAAGCTGAGTTCCATGAACATTGTCCAAAATCATGTTTTAGGCCAAATCCACATTGCGACCAGATCAGCATATGACAGGAGACACTGTTTGAGTGTAACAAACGTGAAACAATTCTTTTAGCCTTTTCGCATGAAAACAGGGTCCAAAATCATGGGTTTTCGTTCAGCAGTGGAAGTAGGAGGCGCGCTCTACAATAGGCAAGGGTTTTCAAGTCTGCAAGTACGTTTTAAGCTGAGTTCCATGAACATTGTCCAAAATCATGTTTTAGGCCAAATCCACAATGCGACCAGTTCAGCATATGAGAGGAGACACTGTTTGAGTGTAACAAGCGTGAAACATTTCTTTTAGCCTTTTCGCATGAAAACAGGGTCCAAAATCATGGGTTTTCGTTCAGCAGTGGAAGTAGGAGGCGCGCTCTACAATAGGCAAGGGTTTTCAAGTCTGCAAGTACGTTTTAAGCTGAGTTCCATGAACATTGTCCAAAATCATGTTTTAGGCCAAATCCACATTGCGACCAGATCAGCATATTACAGGAGACACTGTTTGAGTGTAACAAACATGAAACAATTCTTTTAGCATTTTCGCATGAAAACAGGGTCCAAAATCATGGGTTTTCGTTCAGCAGTGGAAGTAGGAGGCGCGCTCTACAATAGGCAAGGGTTTTCAAGTCTGCAAGTACGTTTTAAGCTGAGTTCCATGAACATTGTCCAAAATCATGTTTTAGGCCAAATCCACAATGCGACCAGTTCAGCATATGAGAGGAGACACTGTTTGAGTGTAACAAACGTGAAACATTTCTTTTAGCCTTTTCGCATGAAAACAGGGTCCAAAATCATGGGTTTTCGTTCAGCACTGGAAGTAGGAGGCGCGCTCTACAATAGGCAAGGGTTTTCAAGTCTGCAAGTACATTTTAAGCTGAGTTCCATGAACATTGTCCAAAATCATGTTTTAGGCCAAATCCACATTGCGACCAGATCAGCATATGACAGGAGACACTGTTTGAGTGTAACAAACGTGAAACAATTCTTTTAGCCTTTTCGCATGAAAACAGGGTCCAAAATCATGGGTTTTCGTTCAGCAGTGGAAGTAGGAGGCGCGCTCTACAATAGGCAAGGGTTTTCAAGTCTGCAAGTACGTTTTAAGCTGAGTTCCATGAACATTGTCCAAAATCATGTTTTAGGCCAAATCCACATTGCGACCAGATCAGCATATGACAGGAGACACTGTTTGAGTGTAACAAACGTGAAACAATTCTTTTAGCCTTTTCGCATGAAAACATGGTCCAAAATCATGGGTTTTCGTTCAGCAGTGGAAGTAGGAGGCGCGCTCTACAATAGGCAAGGGTTTTCAAGTCTGCAAGTACGTTTTAAGCTGAGTTCCATGAACATTGTCCAAAATCATGTTTTAGGCCAAATCCACAATGCGACCAGTTCAGCATATGAGAGGAGACACTGTTTCAGTGTAACAAACGTGAAACATTTCTTTTAGCCTTTTCGCATGAAAACAGGGTCCAAAATCATGGGTTTTCGTTCAGCACTGGAAGTAGGAGGCGCGCTCTACAATAGGCAAGGGTTTTCAAGTCTGCAAGTACGTTTTAAGGTGGGTTCCATGAACATTGTCCAAAATCATGTTTTAACCAAAATCCACAATGCGACCAGTTCAGCATATGAGAGGAGACACTGTTTGAGTGTAACAAACGTGAAACATTTCTTTTAGCCATTTTGCATGAAAACAGGGTCCAAAATCATGGGTTTTCATTCAGCAGTGGAAGTAGGAGGCGCGCTCTACAATAGGCAAGGGTTTTCAAGTCTGCAAGTACGTTTTAAGCTGAGTTCCATGAACATTGTCCAAAATCATGTTTTAGGCCAAATCCACATTGCGACCAGTTCAGCATATGACAGGAGACACTGTTTGAGTGTAACAAACGTGAAACAATTCTTTTAGCCTTTTCTTATGAAAACAGGGTCCAAAATCATGGGTTTTCGTTCAGCAGTGGAAGTAGGAGGCGCGCTCTACAATAGGCAAGGGTTTTCAAGTCTGCAAGTACGTTTTAAGCTAAGTTCCATGAACATTGTCCAAAATCATGTTTTAGGCCAAATCCACAATGCGACCAGTTCAGCATATGAGAGGAGACACTGTTTGAGTGTAACAAACGTGAAACATTTCTTTTAGCCTTTTCGCATGAAAACAGGGTCCAAAATCATGGGTTTTCGTTCAGCAGTGGAAGTAGGAGGCGCGCTCTACAATAGGCAAGGGTTTTCAAGTCTGCAAGTACGTTTTAAGCTGAGTTCCATGAACATTGTCCAAAATCATGTTTTAACCAAAATCCACAATGCGACCAGTTCAGCATATGAGAGGAGACACTGTTTGAGTGTAACAAACGTGAAACATTTCTTTTAGCCTTTTCGCATGAAAGCAGGGTCCAAAATCATGGGTTTTCGTTCAGCAGTGGAAGTAGGAGGTGCGCTCTACAATAGGCAAGGGTTTTCAAGTCTGCAAGTACGTTTTAAGCTGAGTTCCATGAACATTGTCCAAAATCATGTTTTAGGCCAAATCCACATTGCGACCAGATCAGCATATGACAGGAGACACTGTTTGAGTGTAACAAACGTGAAACAATTCTTTTAGCCTTTTCGCATGAAAACAGGGTCCAAAATCATGGGTTTTCGTTCAGTAGTGGAAGTAGGAGGCGCGCTCTACAATAGGCAAGGGTTTTCAAGTCTGCAAGTACGTTTTAAGCTGAGTTCCATGAACATTGTCCGAAATCATGTTTTAACCAAAATCCACAATGCGACCAGTTCAGCATATGACAGGAGACACTGTTTGAGTGTAACAAACGTGAAACATTTCTTAGCCTTTTCGCATGAAAACAGGGTCCAAAATTATGGGTTTTTGTTCAGCAGTGGAAGTAGGAGGCGCGCTCTACAATAGGCAAGGGTTTTCAAGTCTGCAAGTACGTTTTAAGCTGAGTTCCATGAACATTGTCCAAAATCATGTTTTAACCAAAATCCACAATGCGACCAGTTCAGCATATGAGAGGAGACACTGTTTGAGTGTAACAAACGTGAAACATTTCTTTTAGCCATTTTGCATGAAAACAGGGTCCAAAATCATGGGTTTTCATTCAGCAGTGGAAGTAGGAGGCGCGCTCTACAATAGGCAAGGGTTTTCAAGTCTGCAAGTACGTTTTAAGCTGAGTTCCATGAACATTGTCCAAAATCATGTTTTAGGCCAAATCCACATTGCGACCAGTTCAGCATATGACAGGAGACACTGTTTGAGTGTAACAAACGTGAAACAATTCTTTTAGCCTTTTCTTATGAAAACAGGGTCCAAAATCATGGGTTTTCGTTCAGCAGTGGAAGTAGGAGGCGCGCTCTACAATAGGCAAGGGTTTTCAAGTCTGCAAGTACGTTTTAAGCTAAGTTCCATGAACATTGTCCAAAATCATGTTTTAGGCCAAATCCACAATGCGACCAGTTAAGTATATGAGAGGAGACACTGTTTGAGTGTAACAAACGTGAAACATTTCTTTTAGCCTTTTCGCATGAAAACAGGGTCCAAAATCATGGGTTTTCGTTCAGCAGTGGAAGTAGGAGGCGCGCTCTACAATAGGCAAGGGTTTTCAAGTCTGCAAGTACGTTTTCAGCTGAGTTCCATGAACATTGTCCAAAATCATGTTTTAACCAAAATCCACAATGCGACCAGTTCAGCATATGAGAGGAGACACTGTTTGAGTGTAACAAACGTGAAACATTTCTTTTAGCCTTTTCGCATGAAAACAGGGTCCAAAATCATGGGTTTTCGTTCAGCAGTGGAAGTAGGAGGCGCGCTCTACAATAGGCAAGGGTTTTCAAGTCTGCAAGTACGTTTTAAGCTGAGTTCCATGAACATTGTCCAAAATCATGTTTTAACCAAAATCCACAATGCGACCAGTTCAGCATATGAGAGGAGACACTGTTTGAGTGTAACAAACGTGAAACATTTCTTTTAGCCTTTTCGCATGAAAACAGGGTCCAAAATCATGGGTTTTCGTTCAGCAGTGGAAGTAGGAGGTGCGCTCTACAATAGGCAAGGGTTTTCAAGTCTGCAAGTACGTTTTAAGCTGAGTTCCATGAACATTGTCCAAAATCATGTTTTAGGCCAAATCCACATTGCGACCAGATCAGCATATGACAGGAGACACTGTTTGAGTGTAACAAACGTGAAACAATTCTTTTAGCCTTTTCGCATGAAAACAGGGTCCAAAATCATGGGTTTTCGTTCAGCAGTGGAAGTAGGAGGCGCGCTCTACAATAGGCAAGGGTTTTCAAGTCTGCAAGTACGTTTTAAGCTGAGTTCCATGAACATTGTCCAAAATCATGTTTTAGGCCAAATCCACAATGCGACCATTTCAGCATATGAGAGGAGACACTGTTTGAGTGTAACAAACGTGAAACATTTCTTTTAGCCTTTTCGCATGAAAACAGGGTCCAAAATCATGGGTTTTCGTTCAGCACTGGAAGTAGGAGGCGCGCTCTACAATAGGCAAGGGTTTTCAAGTCTGCAAGTACATTTTAAGCTGAGTTCCATGAACATTGTCCAAAATCATGTTTTAGGCCAAATCCACATTGCGACCAGATCAGCATATGACAGGAGACACTGTTTGAGTGTAACAAACGTGAAACAATTCTTTTAGCCTTTTCGCATGAAAACAGGGTCCAAAATCATGGGTTTTCGTTCAGCAGTGGAAGTAGGAGGCGCGCTCTACAATAGGCAAGGGTTTTCAAGTCTGCAAGTACGTTTTAAGCTGAGTTCCATGAACATTGTCCAAAATCATGTTTTAGGCCAAATCCACATTGCGACCAGATCAGCATATGACAGGAGACACTGTTTGAGTGTAACAAACGTGAAACAATTCTTTTAGCCTTTTCGCATGAAAACAGGGTCCAAAATCATGGGTTTTCGTTCAGCAGTGGAAGTAGGAGGCGCGCTCTACAATAGGCAAGGGTTTTCAAGTCTGCAAGTACGTTTTAAGCTGAGTTCCATGAACATTGTCCAAAATCATGTTTTAGGCCAAATCCACAATGCGACCAGTTCAGCATATGAGAGGAGACACTGTTTGAGTGTAACAAACGTGAAACATTTCTTTTAGCCTTTTCGCATGAAAACAGGGTCCAAAATCATGGGTTTTCGTTCAGCAGTGGAAGTAGGAGGCGCGCTCTACAATAGGCAAGGGTTTTCAAGTCTGCAAGTACATTTTAAGCTGAGTTCCATGAACATTGTCCAAAATCATGTTTTAGGCCAAATCCACATTGCGACCAGATCAGCATATGACAGGAGACACTGTTTGAGTGTAACAAACGTGAAACAATTCTTTTAGCCTTTTCGCATGAAAACAGGGTCCAAAATCATGGGTTTTCGTTCAGCAGTGGAAGTAGGAGGCGCGCTCTACAATAGGCAAGGGTTTTCAAGTCTGCAAGTACGTTTTAAGCTGAGTTCCATGAACATTGTCCAAAATCATGTTTTAGGCCAAATCCACATTGCGACCAGATCAGCATATGACAGGAGACACTGTTTGAGTGTAACAAACGTGAAACAATTCTTTTAGCCTTTTCGCATGAAAACAGGGTCCAAAATCATGGGTTTTCGTTCAGCAGTGGAAGTAGGAGGCGCGCTCTACAATAGGCAAGGGTTTTCAAGTCTGCAAGTACGTTTTAAGCTGAGTTCCATGAACATTGTCCAAAATCATGTTTTAGGCCAAATCCACAATGCGACCAGTTCAGCATATGAGAGGAGACACTGTTTGAGTGTAACAAGCGTGAAACATTTCTTTTAGCCTTTTCGCATGAAAACAGGGTCCAAAATCATGGGTTTTCGTTCAGCAGTGGAAGTAGGAGGCGCGCTCTACAATAGGCAAGGGTTTTCAAGTCTGCAAGTACGTTTTAAGCTGAGTTCCATGAACATTGTCCAAAATCATGTTTTAGGCCAAATCCACATTGCGACCAGATCAGCATATGACAGGAGACACTGTTTGAGTGTAACAAACGTGAAACAATTCTTTTAGCCTTTTCGCATGAAAACAGGGTCCAAAATCATGGGTTTTCGTTCAGCAGTGGAAGTAGGAGGCGCGCTCTACAATAGGCAAGGGTTTTCAAGTCTGCAAGTACGTTTTAAGCTGAGTTCCATGAACATTGTCCAAAATCATGTTTTAGGCCAAATCCACATTGCGACCAGATCAGCATATGACAGGAGACACTGTTTGAGTGTAACAAACGTGAAACAATTCTTTTAGCCTTTTCGCATGAAAACAGGGTCCAAAATCATGGGTTTTCGTTCAGCAGTGGAAGTAGGAGGCGCGCTCTACAATAGGCAAGGGTTTTCAAGTCTGCAAGTACGTTTTAAGCTGAGTTCCATGAACATTGTCCAAAATCATGTTTTAGGCCAAATCCACAATGCGACCAGTTCAGCATATGAGAGGAGACACTGTTTGAGTGTAACAAGCGTGAAACATTTCTTTTAGCCTTTTCGCATGAAAACAGGGTCCAAAATCATGGGTTTTCGTTCAGCAGTGGAAGTAGGAGGCGCGCTCTACAATAGGCAAGGGTTTTCAAGTCTGCAAGTACGTTTTAAGCTGAGTTCCATGAACATTGTCCAAAATCATGTTTTAGGCCAAATCCACATTGCGACCAGATCAGCATATGACAGGAGACACTGTTTGAGTGTAACAAACGTGAAACAATTCTTTTAGCCTTTTCGCATGAAAACAGGGTCCAAAATCATGGGTTTTCGTTCAGCAGTGGAAGTAGGAGGCGCGCTCTACAATAGGCAAGGGTTTTCAAGTCTGCAAGTACGTTTTAAGCTGAGTTCCATGAACATTGTCCAAAATCATGTTTTAGGCCAAATCCACAATGCGACCAGTTCAGCATATGAGAGGAGACACTGTTTGAGTGTAACAAACGTGAAACATTTCTTTTAGCCTTTTCGCATGAAAACAGGGTCCAAAATCATGGGTTTTCGTTCAGCACTGGAAGTAGGAGGTGCGCTCTACAATAGGCAAGGGTTTTCAAGTCTGCAAGTACATTTTAAGCTGAGTTCCATGAACATTGTCCAAAATCATGTTTTAGGCCAAATCCACATTGCGACCAGATCAGCATATGACAGGAGACACTGTTTGAGTGTAACAAACGTGAAACAATTCTTTTAGCCTTTTCGCATGAAAACAGGGTCCAAAATCATGGGTTTTCGTTCAGCAGTGGAAGTAGGAGGCGCGCTCTACAATAGGCAAGGGTTTTCAAGTCTGCAAGTACGTTTTAAGCTGAGTTCCATGAACATTGTCCAAAATCATGTTTTAGGCCAAATCCACATTGCGACCAGATCAGCATATGACAGGAGACACTGTTTGAGTGTAACAAACGTGAAACAATTCTTTTAGCCTTTTCGCATGAAAACAGGGTCCAAAATCATGGGTTTTCGTTCAGCAGTGGAAGTAGGAGGCGCGCTCTACAATAGGCAAGGGTTTTCAAGTCTGCAAGTACGTTTTAAGCTGAGTTCCATGAACATTGTCCAAAATCATGTTTTAGGCCAAATCCACAATGCGACCAGTTCAGCATATGAGAGGAGACACTGTTTGAGTGTAACAAACGTGAAACATTTCTTTTAGCCTTTTCGCATGAAAACAGGGTCCAAAATCATGGGTTTTCGTTCAGCAGTGGAAGTAGGAGGCGCGCTCTACAATAGGCAAGGGTTTTCAAGTCTGCAAGTACGTTTTAAGCTGAGTTCCATGAACATTGTCCAAAATCATGTTTTAACCAAAATCCACAATGCGACCAGTTCAGCATATGAGAGGAGACACTGTTTGAGTGTAACAAACGTGAAACAATTCTTTTAGCCTTTTCTTATGAAAACAGGGTCCAAAATCATGGGTTTTCGTTCAGCAGTGGAAGTAGGAGGCGCGCTCTACAATAGGCAAGGGTTTTCAAGTCTGCAAGTACGTTTTAAGCTAAGTTCCATGAACATTGTCCAAAATCATGTTTTAGGCCAAATCCACAATGCGACCAGTTCAGCATATGAGAGGAGACACTGTTTGAGTGTAACAAACGTGAAACATTTCTTTTAGCCTTTTCGCATGAAAACAGGGTCCAAAATCATGGGTTTTCGTTCAGCAGTGGAAGTAGGAGGCGCGCTCTACAATAGGCAAGGGTTTTCAAGTCTGCAAGTACGTTTTCAGCTGAGTTCCATGAACATTGTCCAAAATCATGTTTTAACCAAAATCCACAATGCGACCAGTTCAGCATATGAGAGGAGACACTGTTTGAGTGTAACAAACGTGAAACATTTCTTTTAGCCTTTTCGCATGAAAACAGGGTCCAAAATCATGGGTTTTCGTTCAGCAGTGGAAGTAGGAGGCGCGCTCTACAATAGGCAAGGGTTTTCAAGTCTGCAAGTACGTTTTAAGCTGAGTTCCATGAACATTGTCCAAAATCATGTTTTAACCAAAATCCACAATGCGACCAGTTCAGCATATGACAGGAGACACTGTTTGAGTGTAACAAACGTGAAACAATTCTTTTAGCCTTTTCGCATGAAAACAGGGTCCAAAATCATGGGTTTTCGTTCAGCAGTGGAAGTAGGAGGCGCGCTCTACAATAGGCAAGGGTTTTCAAGTCTGCAAGTACGTTTTAAGCTGAGTTCCATGAACATTGTCCAAAATCATGTTTTAGGCCAAATCCACATTGCGACCAGATCAGCATATGACAGGAGACACTGTTTGAGTGTAACAAACGTGAAACAATTCTTTTAGCCTTTTCGCATGAAAACAGGGTCCAAAATCATGGGTTTTCGTTCAGCAGTGGAAGTAGGAGGCGCGCTCTACAATAGGCAAGGGTTTTCAAGTCTGCAAGTACGTTTTAAGCTGAGTTCCATGAACATTGTCCAAAATCATGTTTTAGGCCAAATCCACATTGCGACCAGATCAGCATATGACAGGAGACACTGTTTGAGTGTAACAAACGTGAAACAATTCTTTTAGCCTTTTCGCATGAAAACAGGGTCCAAAATCATGGGTTTTCGTTCAGCAGTGGAAGTAGGAGGCGCGCTCTACAATAGGCAAGGGTTTTCAAGTCTGCAAGTACGTTTTAAGCTGAGTTCCATGAACATTGTCCAAAATCATGTTTTAGGCCAAATCCACAATGCGACCAGTTCAGCATATGAGAGGAGACACTGTTTGAGTGTAACAAACGTGAAACATTTCTTTTAGCCTTTTCGCATGAAAACAGGGTCCAAAATCATGGGTTTTCGTTCAGCACTGGAAGTAGGAGGCGCGCTCTACAATAGGCAAGGGTTTTCAAGTCTGCAAGTACATTTTAAGCTGAGTTCCATGAACATTGTCCAAAATCATGTTTTAGGCCAAATCCACATTGCGACCAGATCAGCATATGACAGGAGACACTGTTTGAGTGTAACAAATGTGAAACAATTCTTTTAGCCTTTTCGCATGAAAACAGGGTCCAAAATCATGGGTTTTCGTTCAGCAGTGGAAGTAGGAGGCGCGCTCTACAATAGGCAAGGGTTTTCAAGTCTGCAAGTACGTTTTAAGCTGAGTTCCATGAACATTGTCCAAAATCATGTTTTAACCAAAATCCACAATGCGACCAGTTCAGCATATGAGAGGAGACACTGTTTGAGTGTAACAAACGTGAAACATTTCTTTTAGCCTTTTCGCATGAAAACAGGGTCCAAAATCATGGGTTTTTGTTCAGCAGTGGAAGTAGGAGGCGCGCTCTACAATAGGCAAGGGTTTTCAAGTCTGCAAGTACGTTTTAAGCTGAGTTCCATGAACATTGTCCAAAATCATGTTTTAGGCCAAATCCACATTGCGACCAGTTCAGCATATGACAGGAGACACTGTTTGAGTGTAACAAACGTGAAACAATTCTTTTAGCCTTTTCTTATGAAAACAGGGTCCAAAATCATGGGTTTTCGTTCAGCAGTGGAAGTAGGAGGCGCGCTCTACAATAGGCAAGGGTTTTCAAGTCTGCAAGTACGTTTTAAGCTAAGTTCCATGAACATTGTCCAAAATCATGTTTTAGGCCAAATCCACAATGCGACCAGTTCAGCATATGAGAGGAGACACTGTTTGAGTGTAACAAACGTGAAACATTTCTTTTAGCCTTTTCGCATGAAAACAGGGTCCAAAATCATGGGTTTTCGTTCAGCAGTGGAAGTAGGAGGCGCGCTCTACAATAGGCAAGGGTTTTCAAGTCTGCAAGTACGTTTTAAGCTGAGTTCCATGAACATTGTCCAAAATCATGTTTTAACCAAAATCCACAATGCGACCAGTTCAGCATATGACAGGAGACACTGTTTGAGTGTAACAAACGTGAAACAATTCTTTTAGCCTTTTCGCATGAAAACAGGGTCCAAAATCATGGGTTTTCGTTCAGCACTGGAAGTAGGAGGCGCGCTCTACAATAGGCAAGGGTTTTCAAGTCTGCAAGTACATTTTAAGCTGAGTTCCATGAACATTGTCCAAAATCATGTTTTAGGCCAAATCCACATTGCGACCAGATCAGCATATGACAGGAGACACTGTTTGAGTGTAACAAATGTGAAACAATTCTTTTAGCCTTTTCGCATGAAAACAGGGTCCAAAATCATGGGTTTTCGTTCAGCAGTGGAAGTAGGAGGCGCGCTCTACAATAGGCAAGGGTTTTCAAGTCTGCAAGTACGTTTTAAGCTGAGTTCCATGAACATTGTCCAAAATCATGTTTTAACCAAAATCCACAATGCGACCAGTTCAGCATATGAGAGGAGACACTGTTTGAGTGTAACAAACGTGAAACATTTCTTTTAGCCTTTTCGCATGAAAACAGGGTCCAAAATCATGGGTTTTTGTTCAGCAGTGGAAGTAGGAGGCGCGCTCTACAATAGGCAAGGGTTTTCAAGTCTGCAAGTACGTTTTAAGCTGAGTTCCATGAACATTGTCCAAAATCATGTTTTAGGCCAAATCCACATTGCGACCAGTTCAGCATATGACAGGAGACACTGTTTGAGTGTAACAAACGTGAAACAATTCTTTTAGCCTTTTCTTATGAAAACAGGGTCCAAAATCATGGGTTTTCGTTCAGCAGTGGAAGTAGGAGGCGCGCTCTACAATAGGCAAGGGTTTTCAAGTCTGCAAGTACGTTTTAAGCTAAGTTCCATGAACATTGTCCAAAATCATGTTTTAGGCCAAATCCACAATGCGACCAGTTCAGCATATGAGAGGAGACACTGTTTGAGTGTAACAAACGTGAAACATTTCTTTTAGCCTTTTCGCATGAAAACAGGGTCCAAAATCATGGGTTTTCGTTCAGCAGTGGAAGTAGGAGGCGCGCTCTACAATAGGCAAGGGTTTTCAAGTCTGCAAGTACGTTTTAAGCTGAGTTCCATGAACATTGTCCAAAATCATGTTTTAACCAAAATCCACAATGCGACCAGTTCAGCATATGACAGGAGACACTGTTTGAGTGTAACAAACGTGAAACAATTCTTTTAGCCTTTTCGCATGAAAACAGGGTCCAAAATCATGGGTTTTCGTTCAGCAGTGGAAGTAGGAGGCGCGCTCTACAATAGGCAAGGGTTTTCAAGTCTGCAAGTACGTTTTAAGCTGAGTTCCATGAACATTGTCCAAAATCATGTTTTAGGCCAAATCCACATTGCGACCAGATCAGCATATGACAGGAGACACTGTTTGAGTGTAACAAACGTGAAACAATTCTTTTAGCCTTTTCGCATGAAAACAGGGTCCAAAATCATGGGTTTTCGTTCAGCAGTGGAAGTAGGAGGCGCGCTCTACAATAGGCAAGGGTTTTCAAGTCTGCAAGTACGTTTTAAGCTGAGTTCCATGAACATTGTCCAAAATCATGTTTTAGGCCAAATCCACATTGCGACCAGATCAGCATATGACAGGAGACACTGTTTGAGTGTAACAAACGTGAAACAATTCTTTTAGCCTTTTCGCATGAAAACAGGGTCCAAAATCATGGGTTTTCGTTCAGCAGTGGAAGTAGGAGGCGCGCTCTACAATAGGCAAGGGTTTTCAAGTCTGCAAGTACGTTTTAAGCTGAGTTCCATGAACATTGTCCAAAATCATGTTTTAGGCCAAATCCACAATGCGACCAGTTCAGCATATGAGAGGAGACACTGTTTGAGTGTAACAAACGTGAAACATTTCTTTTAGCCTTTTCGCATGAAAACAGGGTCCAAAATCATGGGTTTTCGTTCAGCACTGGAAGTAGGAGGCGCGCTCTACAATAGGCAAGGGTTTTCAAGTCTGCAAGTACATTTTAAGCTGAGTTCCATGAACATTGTCCAAAATCATGTTTTAGGCCAAATCCACATTGCGACCAGATCAGCATATGACAGGAGACACTGTTTGAGTGTAACAAACGTGAAACAATTCTTTTAGCCTTTTCGCATGAAAACAGGGTCCAAAATCATGGGTTTTCGTTCAGCAGTGGAAGTAGGAGGCGCGCTCTACAATAGGCAAGGGTTTTCAAGTCTGCAAGTACGTTTTACGCTGAGTTCCATGAACATTTTCCAAAATCATGTTTTAACCAAAATCCACAATGCGACCAGTTCAGCATATGAGAGGAGACACTGTTTGAGTGTAACAAACGTGAAACATTTCTTTTAGCCTTTTCGCATGAAAACAGGGTCCAAAATCATGGGTTTTTGTTCAGCAGTGGAAGTAGGAGGCGCGCTCTACAATAGGCAAGGGTTTTCAAGTCTGCAAGTACGTTTTAAGCTGAGTTCCATGAACATTGTCCAAAATCATGTTTTAGGCCAAATCCACATTGCGACCAGTTCAGCATATGACAGGAGACACTGTTTGAGTGTAACAAACGTGAAACAATTCTTTTAGCCTTTTCTTATGAAAACAGGGTCCAAAATCATGGGTTTTCGTTCAGCAGTGGAAGTAGGAGGCGCGCTCTACAATAGGCAAGGGTTTTCAAGTCTGCAAGTACGTTTTAAGCAAAGTTCCATGAACATTGTCCAAAATCATGTTTTAGGCCAAATCCACAATGCGACCAGTTCAGCATATGAGAGGAGACACTGTTTGAGTGTAACAAACGTGAAACATTTCTTTTAGCCTTTTCGCATGAAAACAGGGTCCAAAATCATGGGTTTTCGTTCAGCAGTGGAAGTAGGAGGCGCGCTCTACAATAGGCAAGGGTTTTCAAGTCTGCAAGTACGTTTTCAGCTGAGTTCCATGAACATTGTCCAAAATCATGTTTTAACCAAAATCCACAATGCGACCAGTTCAGCATATGAGAGGAGACACTGTTTGAGTGTAACAAACGTGAAACATTTCTTTTAGCCTTTTCGCATGAAAACAGGGTCCAAAATCATGGGTTTTCGTTCAGCAGTGGAAGTAGGAGGCGCGCTCTACAATAGGCAAGGGTTTTCAAGTCTGCAAGTACGTTTTAAGCTGAGTTCCATGAACATTGTCCAAAATCATGTTTTAACCAAAATCCACAATGCGACCAGTTCAGCATATGAGAGGAGACACTGTTTGAGTGTAACAAACGTGAAACATTTCTTTTAGCCTTTTCGCATGAAAACAGGGTCCAAAATCATGGGTTTTCGTTCAGCAGTGGAAGTAGGAGGTGCGCTCTACAATAGGCAAGCGTTTTCAAGTCTGCAAGTACGTTTTAAGCTGAGTTCCATGAACATTGTCCAAAATCATGTTTTAGGCCAAATCCACATTGCGACCAGATCAGCATATGACAGGAGACACTGTTTGAGTGTAACAAACGTGAAACAATTCTTTTAGCCTTTTCGCATGAAAACAGGGTCCAAAATCATGGGTTTTCGTTCAGCAGTGGAAGTAGGAGGCGCGCTCTACAATAGGCAAGGGTTTTCAAGTCTGCAAGTACGTTTTAAGCTGAGTTCCATGAACATTGTCCAAAATCATGTTTTAACCAAAATCCACAATGCGACCAGTTCAGCATATGAGAGGAGACACTGTTTGAGTGTAACAAACGTGAAACAATTCTTTTAGCCTTTTCGCATGAAAACAGGGTCCAAAATCATGGGTTTTCGTTCAGCAGTGGAAGTAGGAGGCGCGCTCTACAATAGGCAAGGGTTTTCAAGTCTGCAAGTACGTTTTAAGCTGAGTTCCATGAACATTGTCCAAAATCATGTTTTAACCAAAATCCACAATGCGACCAGTTCAGCATATGAGAGGAGACACTGTTTGAGTGTAACAAACGTGAAACATTTCTTTTAGCCTTTTCGCATGAAAACAGGGTCCAAAATCATGGGTTTTCGTTCAGCAGTGGAAGTAGGAGGCGCGCTCTACAATAGGCAAGGGTTTTCAAGTCTGCAAGTACGTTTTAAGCTGAGTTCCATGAACATTGTCCAAAATCATGTTTTAACCAAAATCCACAATGCGACCAGTTCAGCATATGAGAGGAGACACTGTTTGAGTGTAACAAACGTGAAACATTTCTTTTAGCCTTTTCGCATGAAAACAGGGTCCAAAATCATGGGTTTTCGTTCAGCAGTGGAAGTAGGAGGTGCGCTCTACAATAGGCAAGCGTTTTCAAGTCTGCAAGTACGTTTTAAGCTGAGTTCCATGAACATTGTCCAAAATCATGTTTTAGGCCAAATCCACATTGCGACCAGATCAGCATATGACAGGAGACACTGTTTGAGTGTAACAAACGTGAAACAATTCTTTTAGCCTTTTCGCATGAAAACAGGGTCCAAAATCATGGGTTTTCGTTCAGTAGTGGAAGTAGGAGGCGCGCTCTACAATAGGCAAGGGTTTTCAAGTCTGCAAGTACGTTTTAAGCTGAGTTCCATGAACATTGTCCAAAATCATGTTTTAGGCCAAATCCACAATGCGACCAGTTCAGCATATGAGAGGAGACACTGTTTGAGTGTAACAAACGTGAAACATTTCTTTTAGCCTTTTCGCATGAAAACAGGGTCCAAAATCATGGGTTTTCGTTCAGCACTGGAAGTAGGAGGCGCGCTCTACAATAGGCAAGGGTTTTCAAGTCTGCAAGTACATTTTAAGCTGAGTTCCATGAACATTGTCCAAAATCATGTTTTAGGCCAAATCCACATTGCGACCAGATCAGCATATGACAGGAGACACTGTTTGAGTGTAACAAATGTGAAACAATTCTTTTAGCCTTTTCGCATGAAAACAGGGTCCAAAATCATGGGTTTTCGTTCAGCAGTGGAAGTAGGAGGCGCGCTCTACAATAGGCAAGGGTTTTCAAGTCTGCAAGTACGTTTTAAGCTGAGTTCCATGAACATTGTCCAAAATCATGTTTTAACCAAAATCCACAATGCGACCAGTTCAGCATATGAGAGGAGACACTGTTTGAGTGTAACAAACGTGAAACATTTCTTTTAGCCTTTTCGCATGAAAACAGGGTCCAAAATCATGGGTTTTTGTTCAGCAGTGGAAGTAGGAGGCGCGCTCTACAATAGGCAAGGGTTTTCAAGTCTGCAAGTACGTTTTAAGCTGAGTTCCATGAACATTGTCCAAAATCATGTTTTAGGCCAAATCCACATTGCGACCAGTTCAGCATATGACAGGAGACACTGTTTGAGTGTAACAAACGTGAAACAATTCTTTTAGCCTTTTCTTATGAAAACAGGGTCCAAAATCATGGGTTTTCGTTCAGCAGTGGAAGTAGGAGGCGCGCTCTACAATAGGCAAGGGTTTTCAAGTCTGCAAGTACGTTTTAAGCTAAGTTCCATGAACATTGTCCAAAATCATGTTTTAGGCCAAATCCACAATGCGACCAGTTCAGCATATGAGAGGAGACACTGTTTGAGTGTAACAAACGTGAAACATTTCTTTTAGCCTTTTCGCATGAAAACAGGGTCCAAAATCATGGGTTTTCGTTCAGCAGTGGAAGTAGGAGGCGCGCTCTACAATAGGCAAGGGTTTTCAAGTCTGCAAGTACGTTTTAAGCTGAGTTCCATGAACATTGTCCAAAATCATGTTTTAACCAAAATCCACAATGCGACCAGTTCAGCATATGACAGGAGACACTGTTTGAGTGTAACAAACGTGAAACAATTCTTTTAGCCTTTTCGCATGAAAACAGGGTCCAAAATCATGGGTTTTCGTTCAGCACTGGAAGTAGGAGGCGCGCTCTACAATAGGCAAGGGTTTTCAAGTCTGCAAGTACATTTTAAGCTGAGTTCCATGAACATTGTCCAAAATCATGTTTTAGGCCAAATCCACATTGCGACCAGATCAGCATATGACAGGAGACACTGTTTGAGTGTAACAAATGTGAAACAATTCTTTTAGCCTTTTCGCATGAAAACAGGGTCCAAAATCATGGGTTTTCGTTCAGCAGTGGAAGTAGGAGGCGCGCTCTACAATAGGCAAGGGTTTTCAAGTCTGCAAGTACGTTTTAAGCTGAGTTCCATGAACATTGTCCAAAATCATGTTTTAGGCCAAATCCACAATGCGACCAGTTCAGCATATGAGAGGAGACACTGTTTGAGTGTAACAAACGTGAAACATTTCTTTTAGCCTTTTCGCATGAAAACAGGGTCCAAAATCATGGGTTTTCGTTCAGCACTGGAAGTAGGAGGCGCGCTCTACAATAGGCAAGGGTTTTCAAGTCTGCAAGTACATTTTAAGCTGAGTTCCATGAACATTGTCCAAAATCATGTTTTAGGCCAAATCCACATTGCGACCAGATCAGCATATGACAGGAGACACTGTTTGAGTGTAACAAATGTGAAACAATTCTTTTAGCCTTTTCGCATGAAAACAGGGTCCAAAATCATGGGTTTTCGTTCAGCAGTGGAAGTAGGAGGCGCGCTCTACAATAGGCAAGGGTTTTCAAGTCTGCAAGTACGTTTTAAGCTGAGTTCCATGAACATTGTCCAAAATCATGTTTTAACCAAAATCCACAATGCGACCAGTTCAGCATATGAGAGGAGACACTGTTTGAGTGTAACAAACGTGAAACATTTCTTTTAGCCTTTTCGCATGAAAACAGGGTCCAAAATCATGGGTTTTTGTTCAGCAGTGGAAGTAGGAGGCGCGCTCTACAATAGGCAAGGGTTTTCAAGTCTGCAAGTACGTTTTAAGCTGAGTTCCATGAACATTGTCCAAAATCATGTTTTAGGCCAAATCCACATTGCGACCAGTTCAGCATATGACAGGAGACACTGTTTGAGTGTAACAAACGTGAAACAATTCTTTTAGCCTTTTCTTATGAAAACAGGGTCCAAAATCATGGGTTTTCGTTCAGCAGTGGAAGTAGGAGGCGCGCTCTACAATAGGCAAGGGTTTTCAAGTCTGCAAGTACGTTTTAAGCTAAGTTCCATGAACATTGTCCAAAATCATGTTTTAGGCCAAATCCACAATGCGACCAGTTCAGCATATGAGAGGAGACACTGTTTGAGTGTAACAAACGTGAAACATTTCTTTTAGCCTTTTCGCATGAAAACAGGGTCCAAAATCATGGGTTTTCGTTCAGCAGTGGAAGTAGGAGGCGCGCTCTACAATAGGCAAGGGTTTTCAAGTCTGCAAGTACGTTTTAAGCTGAGTTCCATGAACATTGTCCAAAATCATGTTTTAACCAAAATCCACAATGCGACCAGTTCAGCATATGACAGGAGACACTGTTTGAGTGTAACAAACGTGAAACAATTCTTTTAGCCTTTTCGCATGAAAACAGGGTCCAAAATCATGGGTTTTCGTTCAGCACTGGAAGTAGGAGGCGCGCTCTACAATAGGCAAGGGTTTTCAAGTCTGCAAGTACATTTTAAGCTGAGTTCCATGAACATTGTCCAAAATCATGTTTTAGGCCAAATCCACATTGCGACCAGATCAGCATATGACAGGAGACACTGTTTGAGTGTAACAAATGTGAAACAATTCTTTTAGCCTTTTCGCATGAAAACAGGGTCCAAAATCATGGGTTTTCGTTCAGCAGTGGAAGTAGGAGGCGCGCTCTACAATAGGCAAGGGTTTTCAAGTCTGCAAGTACGTTTTAAGCTGAGTTCCATGAACATTGTCCAAAATCATGTTTTAACCAAAATCCACAATGCGACCAGTTCAGCATATGAGAGGAGACACTGTTTGAGTGTAACAAACGTGAAACATTTCTTTTAGCCTTTTCGCATGAAAACAGGGTCCAAAATCATGGGTTTTTGTTCAGCAGTGGAAGTAGGAGGCGCGCTCTACAATAGGCAAGGGTTTTCAAGTCTGCAAGTACGTTTTAAGCTGAGTTCCATGAACATTGTCCAAAATCATGTTTTAGGCCAAATCCACATTGCGACCAGTTCAGCATATGACAGGAGACACTGTTTGAGTGTAACAAACGTGAAACAATTATTTTAGCCTTTTCTTATGAAAACAGGGTCCAAAATCATGGGTTTTCGTTCAGCAGTGGAAGTAGGAGGCGCGCTCTACAATAGGCAAGGGTTTTCAAGTCTGCAAGTACGTTTTAAGCTAAGTTCCATGAACATTGTCCAAAATCATGTTTTAGGCCAAATCCACAATGCGACCAGTTCAGCATATGAGAGGAGACACTGTTTGAGTGTAACAAACGTGAAACATTTCTTTTAGCCTTTTCGCATGAAAACAGGGTCCAAAATCATGGGTTTTCGTTCAGCAGTGGAAGTAGGAGGCGCGCTCTACAATAGGCAAGGGTTTTCAAGTCTGCAAGTACGTTTTAAGCTGAGTTCCATGAACATTGTCCAAAATCATGTTTTAACCAAAATCCACAATGCGACCAGTTCAGCATATGACAGGAGACACTGTTTGAGTGTAACAAACGTGAAACAATTCTTTTAGCCTTTTCGCATGAAAACAGGGTCCAAAATCATGGGTTTTCGTTCAGCAGTGGAAGTAGGAGGCGCGCTCTACAATAGGCAAGGGTTTTCAAGTCTGCAAGTACGTTTTAAGCTGAGTTCCATGAACATTGTCCAAAATCATGTTTTAGGCCAAATCCACATTGCGACCAGATCAGCATATGACAGGAGACACTGTTTGAGTGTAACAAACGTGAAACAATTCTTTTAGCCTTTTCGCATGAAAACAGGGTCCAAAATCATGGGTTTTCGTTCAGCAGTGGAAGTAGGAGGCGCGCTCTACAATAGGCAAGGGTTTTCAAGTCTGCAAGTACGTTTTAAGCTGAGTTCCATGAACATTGTCCAAAATCATGTTTTAGGCCAAATCCACATTGCGACCAGATCAGCATATGACAGGAGACACTGTTTGAGTGTAACAAACGTGAAACAATTCTTTTAGCCTTTTCGCATGAAAACAGGGTCCAAAATCATGGGTTTTCGTTCAGCAGTGGAAGTAGGAGGCGCGCTCTACAATAGGCAAGGGTTTTCAAGTCTGCAAGTACGTTTTAAGCTGAGTTCCATGAACATTGTCCAAAATCATGTTTTAGGCCAAATCCACAATGCGACCAGTTCAGCATATGAGAGGAGACACTGTTTGAGTGTAACAAACGTGAAACATTTCTTTTAGCCTTTTCGCATGAAAACAGGGTCCAAAATCATGGGTTTTCGTTCAGCACTGGAAGTAGGAGGCGCGCTCTACAATAGGCAAGGGTTTTCAAGTCTGCAAGTACATTTTAAGCTGAGTTCCATGAACATTGTCCAAAATCATGTTTTAGGCCAAATCCACATTGCGACCAGATCAGCATATGACAGGAGACACTGTTTGAGTGTAACAAACGTGAAACAATTCTTTTAGCCTTTTCGCATGAAAACAGGGTCCAAAATCATGGGTTTTCGTTCAGCAGTGGAAGTAGGAGGCGCGCTCTACAATAGGCAAGGGTTTTCAAGTCTGCAAGTACGTTTTACGCTGAGTTCCATGAACATTTTCCAAAATCATGTTTTAACCAAAATCCACAATGCGACCAGTTCAGCATATGAGAGGAGACACTGTTTGAGTGTAACAAACGTGAAACATTTCTTTTAGCCTTTTCGCATGAAAACAGGGTCCAAAATCATGGGTTTTTGTTCAGCAGTGGAAGTAGGAGGCGCGCTCTACAATAGGCAAGGGTTTTCAAGTCTGCAAGTACGTTTTAAGCTGAGTTCCATGAACATTGTCCAAAATCATGTTTTAGGCCAAATCCACATTGCGACCAGTTCAGCATATGACAGGAGACACTGTTTGAGTGTAACAAACGTGAAACAATTCTTTTAGCCTTTTCTTATGAAAACAGGGTCCAAAATCATGGGTTTTCGTTCAGCAGTGGAAGTAGGAGGCGCGCTCTACAATAGGCAAGGGTTTTCAAGTCTGCAAGTACGTTTTAAGCAAAGTTCCATGAACATTGTCCAAAATCATGTTTTAGGCCAAATCCACAATGCGACCAGTTCAGCATATGAGAGGAGACACTGTTTGAGTGTAACAAACGTGAAACATTTCTTTTAGCCTTTTCGCATGAAAACAGGGTCCAAAATCATGGGTTTTCGTTCAGCAGTGGAAGTAGGAGGCGCGCTCTACAATAGGCAAGGGTTTTCAAGTCTGCAAGTACGTTTTCAGCTGAGTTCCATGAACATTGTCCAAAATCATGTTTTAACCAAAATCCACAATGCGACCAGTTCAGCATATGAGAGGAGACACTGTTTGAGTGTAACAAACGTGAAACATTTCTTTTAGCCTTTTCGCATGAAAACAGGGTCCAAAATCATGGGTTTTCGTTCAGCAGTGGAAGTAGGAGGCGCGCTCTACAATAGGCAAGGGTTTTCAAGTCTGCAAGTACGTTTTAAGCTGAGTTCCATGAACATTGTCCAAAATCATGTTTTAACCAAAATCCACAATGCGACCAGTTCAGCATATGAGAGGAGACACTGTTTGAGTGTAACAAACGTGAAACATTTCTTTTAGCCTTTTCGCATGAAAACAGGGTCCAAAATCATGGGTTTTCGTTCAGCAGTGGAAGTAGGAGGTGCGCTCTACAATAGGCAAGCGTTTTCAAGTCTGCAAGTACGTTTTAAGCTGAGTTCCATGAACATTGTCCAAAATCATGTTTTAGGCCAAATCCACATTGCGACCAGATCAGCATATGACAGGAGACACTGTTTGAGTGTAACAAACGTGAAACAATTCTTTTAGCCTTTTCGCATGAAAACAGGGTCCAAAATCATGGGTTTTCGTTCAGCAGTGGAAGTAGGAGGCGCGCTCTACAATAGGCAAGGGTTTTCAAGTCTGCAAGTACGTTTTAAGCTGAGTTCCATGAACATTGTCCAAAATCATGTTTTAACCAAAATCCACAATGCGACCAGTTCAGCATATGAGAGGAGACACTGTTTGAGTGTAACAAACGTGAAACAATTCTTTTAGCCTTTTCGCATGAAAACAGGGTCCAAAATCATGGGTTTTCGTTCAGCAGTGGAAGTAGGAGGCGCGCTCTACAATAGGCAAGGGTTTTCAAGTCTGCAAGTACGTTTTAAGCTGAGTTCCATGAACATTGTCCAAAATCATGTTTTAACCAAAATCCACAATGCGACCAGTTCAGCATATGAGAGGAGACACTGTTTGAGTGTAACAAACGTGAAACATTTCTTTTAGCCTTTTCGCATGAAAACAGGGTCCAAAATCATGGGTTTTCGTTCAGCAGTGGAAGTAGGAGGCGCGCTCTACAATAGGCAAGGGTTTTCAAGTCTGCAAGTACGTTTTAAGCTGAGTTCCATGAACATTGTCCAAAATCATGTTTTAACCAAAATCCACAATGCGACCAGTTCAGCATATGAGAGGAGACACTGTTTGAGTGTAACAAACGTGAAACATTTCTTTTAGCCTTTTCGCATGAAAACAGGGTCCAAAATCATGGGTTTTCGTTCAGCAGTGGAAGTAGGAGGTGCGCTCTACAATAGGCAAGCGTTTTCAAGTCTGCAAGTACGTTTTAAGCTGAGTTCCATGAACATTGTCCAAAATCATGTTTTAGGCCAAATCCACATTGCGACCAGATCAGCATATGACAGGAGACACTGTTTGAGTGTAACAAACGTGAAACAATTCTTTTAGCCTTTTCGCATGAAAACAGGGTCCAAAATCATGGGTTTTCGTTCAGTAGTGGAAGTAGGAGGCGCGCTCTACAATAGGCAAGGGTTTTCAAGTCTGCAAGTACGTTTTAAGCTGAGTTCCATGAACATTGTCCGAAATCATGTTTTAACCAAAATCCACAATGCGACCAGTTCAGCATATGAGAGGAGACACTGTTTGAGTGTAACAAGCGTGAAACATTTCTTTGAGCCTTTTCGCATGAAAACAGGGTCCAAAATCATGGGTTTTCGTTCAGCAGTGGAAGTAGGAGGCGCGCTCTACAATAGGCAAGGGTTTTCAAGTCTGCAAGTACGTTTTAAGCTGAGTTCCATGAACATTGTCCAAAATCATGTTTTAACCAAAATCCACAATGCGACCAGTTCAGCATATGAGAGGAGACACTGTTTGAGTGTAACAAACGTGAAACAATTCTTTTAGCCTTTTCGCATGAAAACAGGGTCCAAAATCATGGGTTTTCGTTCAGCAGTGGAAGTAGGAGGCGCGCTCTACAATAGGCAAGGGTTTTCAAGTCTGCAAGTACGTTTTAAGCTGAGTTCCATGAACATTGTCCAAAATCATGTTTTAACCAAAATCCACAATGCGACCAGTTCAGCATATGAGAGGAGACACTGTTTGAGTGTAACAAACGTGAAACATTTCTTTTAGCCTTTTCGCATGAAAACAGGGTCCAAAATCATGGGTTTTCGTTCAGCAGTGGAAGTAGGAGGCGCGCTCTACAATAGGCAAGGGTTTTCAAGTCTGCAAGTACGTTTTAAGCTGAGTTCCATGAACATTGTCCAAAATCATGTTTTAACCAAAATCCACAATGCGACCAGATCAGCATATGACAGGAGACACTGTTTGAGTGTAACAAACGTGAAACAATTCTTTTAGCCTTTTCGCATGAAAACAGGGTCCAAAATCATGGGTTTTCGTTCAGCAGTGGAAGTAGGAGGCGCGCTCTACAATAGGCAAGGGTTTTCAAGTCTGCAAGTACGTTTTAAGCTGAGTTCCATGAACATTGTCCAAAATCATGTTTTAGGCCAAATCCACATTGCGACCAGATCAGCATATGACAGGAGACACTGTTTGAGTGTAACAAACGTGAAACAATTCTTTTAGCCTTTTCGCATGAAAACAGGGTCCAAAATCATGGGTTTTCGTTCAGCAGTGGAAGTAGGAGGCGCGCTCTACAATAGGCAAGGGTTTTCAAGTCTGCAAGTACGTTTTAAGCTGAGTTCCATGAACATTGTCCAAAATCATGTTTTAGGCCAAATCCACATTGCGACCAGATCAGCATATGACAGGAGACACTGTTTGAGTGTAACAAACGTGAAACAATTCTTTTAGCCTTTTCGCATGAAAACAGGGTCCAAAATCATGGGTTTTCGTTCAGCAGTGGAAGTAGGAGGCGCGCTCTACAATAGGCAAGGGTTTTCAAGTCTGCAAGTACGTTTTAAGCTGAGTTCCATGAACATTGTCCAAAATCATGTTTTAGGCCAAATCCACAATGCGACCAGTTCAGCATATGAGAGGAGACACTGTTTGAGTGTAACAAACGTGAAACATTTCTTTTAGCCTTTTCGCATGAAAACAGGGTCCAAAATCATGGGTTTTCGTTCAGCACTGGAAGTAGGAGGCGCGCTCTACAATAGGCAAGGGTTTTCAAGTCTGCAAGTACATTTTAAGCTGAGTTCCATGAACATTGTCCAAAATCATGTTTTAGGCCAAATCCACATTGCGACCAGATCAGCATATGACAGGAGACACTGTTTGAGTGTAACAAACGTGAAACAATTCTTTTAGCCTTTTCGCATGAAAACAGGGTCCAAAATCATGGGTTTTCGTTCAGCAGTGGAAGTAGGAGGCGCGCTCTACAATAGGCAAGGGTTTTCAAGTCTGCAAGTACGTTTTAAGCTGAGTTCCATGAACATTGTCCAAAATCATGTTTTAACCAAAATCCACAATGCGACCAGTTCAGCATATGAGAGGAGACACTGTTTGAGTGTAACAAACGTGAAACATTTCTTTTAGCCTTTTCGCATGAAAACAGGGTCCAAAATCATGGGTTTTTGTTCAGCAGTGGAAGTAGGAGGCGCGCTCTACAATAGGCAAGGGTTTTCAAGTCTGCAAGTACGTTTTAAGCTGAGTTCCATGAACATTGTCCAAAATCATGTTTTAGGCCAAATCCACATTGCGACCAGTTCAGCATATGACAGGAGACACTGTTTGAGTGTAACAAACGTGAAACAATTCTTTTAGCCTTTTCTTATGAAAACAGGGTCCAAAATCATGGGTTTTCGTTCAGCAGTGGAAGTAGGAGGCGCGCTCTACAATAGGCAAGGGTTTTCAAGTCTGCAAGTACGTTTTAAGCTAAGTTCCATGAACATTGTCCAAAATCATGTTTTAGGCCAAATCCACAATGCGACCAGTTCAGCATATGAGAGGAGACACTGTTTGAGTGTAACAAACGTGAAACATTTCTTTTAGCCTTTTCGCATGAAAACAGGGTCCAAAATCATGGGTTTTCGTTCAGCAGTGGAAGTAGGAGGCGCGCTCTACAATAGGCAAGGGTTTTCAAGTCTGCAAGTACGTTTTCAGCTGAGTTCCATGAACATTGTCCAAAATCATGTTTTAACCAAAATCCACAATGCGACCAGTTCAGCATATGAGAGGAGACACTGTTTGAGTGTAACAAACGTGAAACATTTCTTTTAGCCTTTTCGCATGAAAACAGGGTCCAAAATCATGGGTTTTCGTTCAGCAGTGGAAGTAGGAGGCGCGCTCTACAATAGGCAAGGGTTTTCAAGTCTGCAAGTACGTTTTAAGCTGAGTTCCATGAACATTGTCCAAAATCATGTTTTAACCAAAATCCACAATGCGACCAGTTCAGCATATGAGAGGAGACACTGTTTGAGTGTAACAAACGTGAAACATTTCTTTTAGCCTTTTCGCATGAAAACAGGGTCCAAAATCATGGGTTTTCGTTCAGCAGTGGAAGTAGGAGGTGCGCTCTACAATAGGCAAGCGTTTTCAAGTCTGCAAGTACGTTTTAAGCTGAGTTCCATGAACATTGTCCAAAATCATGTTTTAGGCCAAATCCACATTGCGACCAGATCAGCATATGACAGGAGACACTGTTTGAGTGTAACAAACGTGAAACAATTCTTTTAGCCTTTTCGCATGAAAACAGGGTCCAAAATCATGGGTTTTCGTTCAGTAGTGGAAGTAGGAGGCGCGCTCTACAATAGGCAAGGGTTTTCAAGTCTGCAAGTACGTTTTAAGCTGAGTTCCATGAACATTGTCCGAAATCATGTTTTAACCAAAATCCACAATGCGACCAGTTCAGCATATGAGAGGAGACACTGTTTGAGTGTAACAAGCGTGAAACATTTCTTTGAGCCTTTTCGCATGAAAACAGGGTCCAAAATCATGGGTTTTCGTTCAGCAGTGGAAGTAGGAGGCGCGCTCTACAATAGGCAAGGGTTTTCAAGTCTGCAAGTACGTTTTAAGCTGAGTTCCATGAACATTGTCCAAAATCATGTTTTAACCAAAATCCACAATGCGACCAGTTCAGCATATGAGAGGAGACACTGTTTGAGTGTAACAAACGTGAAACAATTCTTTTAGCCTTTTCGCATGAAAACAGGGTCCAAAATCATGGGTTTTCGTTCAGCAGTGGAAGTAGGAGGCGCGCTCTACAATAGGCAAGGGTTTTCAAGTCTGCAAG
Source organism: Coregonus lavaretus (assembly GCF_964263955.1). Lineage (NCBI taxonomy): Eukaryota > Metazoa > Chordata > Actinopteri > Salmoniformes > Salmonidae > Coregonus > Coregonus lavaretus. The sequence goes on from NC_140019.1 coordinate 766,762, forward strand.
TACGTTTTAAGCTGAGTTCCATGAACATTGTCCAAAATCATGTTTTAACCAAAATCCACAATGCGACCAGTTCAGCATATGAGAGGAGACACTGTTTGAGTGTAACAAACGTGAAACATTTCTTTTAGCCATTTTGCATGAAAACAGGGTCCAAAATCATGGGTTTTCATTCAGCAGTGGAAGTAGGAGGCGCGCTCTACAATAGGCAAGGGTTTTCAAGTCTGCAAGTACGTTTTAAGCTGAGTTCCATGAACATTGTCCAAAATCATGTTTTAACCAAAATCCACAATGCGACCAGTTCAGCATATGAGAGGAGCCACTGTTTGAGTGTAACAAACGTGAAACATTTCTTTTAGCCTTTTTGCATGAAAACAGGGTCCAAAATCATGGGTTTTCGTTCAGCAGTGGAAGTAGGAGGCGCGCTCTACAATAGGCAAGGGTTTTCAAGTCTGCAAGTACGTTTTAAGCTGAGTTCCATGAACATTGTCCAAAATCATGTTTTAGGCCAAATCCACATTGCGACCAGTTCAGCATATGACAGGAGACACTGTTTGAGTGTAACAAACGTGAAACAATTCTTTTAGCCTTTTCTTATGAAAACAGGGTCCAAAATCATGGGTTTTCGTTCAGCAGTGGAAGTAGGAGGCGCGCTCTACAATAGGCAAGGGTTTTCAAGTCTGCAAGTACGTTTTAAGCTGAGTTCCATGAACATTGTCCAAAATCATGTTTTAGGCCAAATCCACATTGCGACCAGATCAGCATATGAGAGGAGACACTGTTTGAGTGTAACAAACGTGAAACATTTCTTTTAGCCTTTTCGCATGAAAACAGGGTCCAAAATCATGGGTTTTCGTTCAGCAGTGGAAGTAGGAGGTGCGCTCTACAATAGGCAAGGGTTTTCAAGTCTGCAAGTACGTTTTAAGCTGAGTTCCATGAACATTGTCCAAAATCATGTTTTATGCCAAATCCACATTGCGACCAGATCAGGAGACACTGTTTGAGTGTAACAAACGTGAAACAATTCTTTTAGCCTTTTCGCATGAAAACAGGGTCCAAAATCATGGGTTTTCGTTCAGTAGTGGAAGTAGGAGGCGCGCTCTACAATAGGCAAGGGTTTTCAAGTCTGCAAGTACGATTTAAGCTGAGTTCCATGAACATTGTCCAAAATCATGTTTTAACCAAAATCCACAATGCGACCAGTTCAGCATATGAGAGGAGACACTGTTTGAGTGTAACAAACGTGAAACATTTCTTTTAGCCATGTCGCATGAAAACAGGGTCCAAAATCATGGGTTTTCGTTCAGCAGTGGAAGTAGGAGGCGCGCTCTACAATAGGCAAGGGTTTTCAAGTCTGCAAGTACGTTTTAAGCTAAGTTCCATGAACATTGTCCAAAATCATGTTTTAGGCCAAATCCACAATGCGACCAGTTCAGCATATGAGAGGAGACACTGTTTGAGTGTAACAAACGTGAAACATTTCTTTTAGCCTTTTCGCATGAAAACAGGGTCCAAAATCATGGGTTTTCGTTCAGCAGTGGAAGTAGGAGGCGCGCTCTACAATAGGCAAGGGTTTTCAAGTCTGCAAGTACGTTTTCAGCTGAGTTCCATGAACATTGTCCAAAATCATGTTTTAACCAAAATCCACAATGCGACCAGTTCAGCATATGAGAGGAGACACTGTTTGAGTGTAACAAACGTGAAACATATCTTTTAGCCTTTTCGCATGAAAACAGGGTCCAAAATCATGGGTTTTCGTTCAGCAGTGGAAGTAGGAGGCGCGCTCTACAATAGGCAAGGGTTTTCAAGTCTGCAAGTACGTTTTAAGCTGAGTTCCATGAACATTGTCCAAAATCATGTTTTAACCAAAATCCACAATGCGACCAGTTCAGCATATGAGAGGAGACACTGTTTGAGTGTAACAAACGTGAAACATTTCTTTTAGCCATTTTGCATGAAAACAGGGTCCAAAATCATGGGTTTTCATTCAGCAGTGGAAGTAGGAGGCGCGCTCTACAATAGGCAAGGGTTTTCAAGTCTGCAAGTACGTTTTAAGCTGAGTTCCATGAACATTGTCCAAAATCATGTTTTAGGCCAAATCCACAATGCGACCAGTTCAGCATATGAGAGGAGACACTGTTTGAGTGTAACAAACGTGAAACATTTCTTTTAGCCTTTTCGCATGAAAACAGGGTCCAAAATCATGGGTTTTCGTTCAGCAGTGGAAGTAGGAGGCGCGCTCTACAATAGGCAAGGGTTTTCAAGTCTGCAAGTACGTTTTCAGCTGAGTTCCATGAACATTGTCCAAAATCATGTTTTAACCAAAATCCACAATGCGACCAGTTCAGCATATGAGAGGAGACACTGTTTGAGTGTAACAAACGTGAAACATTTCTTTTAGCCTTTTCGCATGAAAACAGGGTCCAAAATCATGGGTTTTCGTTCAGCAGTGGAAGTAGGAGGCGCGCTCTACAATAGGCAAGGGTTTTCAAGTCTGCAAGTACGTTTTAAGCTGAGTTCCATGAACATTGTCCAAAATCATGTTTTAACCAAAATCCACAATGCGACCAGTTCAGCATATGAGAGGAGACACTGTTTGAGTGTAACAAACGTGAAACATTTCTTTTAGCCTTTTCGCATGAAAACAGGGTCCAAAATCATGGGTTTTCGTTCAGCAGTGGAAGTAGGAGGTGCGCTCTACAATAGGCAAGGGTTTTCAAGTCTGCAAGTACGTTTTAAGCTGAGTTCCATGAACATTGTCCAAAATCATGTTTTAGGCCAAATCCACATTGCGACCAGATCAGCATATGACAGGAGACACTGTTTGAGTGTAACAAACGTGAAACAATTCTTTTAGCCTTTTCGCATGAAAACAGGGTCCAAAATCATGGGTTTTCGTTCAGTAGTGGAAGTAGGAGGCGCGCTCTACAATAGGCAAGGGTTTTCAAGTCTGCAAGTACGTTTTAAGCTGAGTTCCATGAACATTGTCCAAAATCATGTTTTAGGCCAAATCCACAATGCGACCAGTTCAGCATATGAGAGGAGCCACTGTTTGAGTGTAACAAACGTGAAACATTTCTTTTAGCCTTTTTGCATGAAAACAGGGTCCAAAATCATGGGTTTTCGTTCAGCAGTGGAAGTAGGAGGTGCGCTCTACAATAGGCAAGGGTTTTCAAGTCTGCAAGTACGTTTTAAGCTGAGTTCCATGAACATTGTCCAAAATCATGTTTTAGGCCAAATCCACATTGCGACCAGATCAGGAGACACTGTTTGAGTGTAACAAACGTGAAACAATTCTTTTAGCCTTTTCGCATGAAAACAGGGTCCAAAATCATGGGTTTTCGTTCAGTAGTGGAAGTAGGAGGCGCGCTCTACAATAGGCAAGGGTTTTCAAGTCTGCAAGTACGTTTTAAGCTGAGTTCCATGAACATTGTCCAAAATCATGTTTTAACCAAAATCCACAATGCGACCAGTTCAGCATATGAGAGGAGACACTGTTTGAGTGTAACAAACGTGAAACATTTCTTTTAGCCATGTCGCATGAAAACAGGGTCCAAAATCATGGGTTTTCGTTCAGCAGTGGAAGTAGGAGGCGCGCTCTACAATAGGCAAGGGTTTTCAAGTCTGCAAGTACGTTTTAAGCTAAGTTCCATGAACATTGTCCAAAATCATGTTTTAGGCCAAATCCACAATGCGACCAGTTCAGCATATGAGAGGAGACACTGTTTGAGTGTAACAAACGTGAAACATTTCTTTTAGCCTTTTCGCATGAAAACAGGGTCCAAAATCATGGGTTTTCGTTCAGCAGTGGAAGTAGGAGGCGTGCTCTACAATAGGCAAGGGTTTTCAAGTCTGCAAGTACGTTTTCAGCTGAGTTCCATGAACATTGTCCAAAATCATGTTTTAACCAAAATCCACAATGCGACCAGTTCAGCATATGAGAGGAGACACTGTTTGAGTGTAACAAACGTGAAACATATCTTTTAGCCTTTTCGCATGAAAACAGGGTCCAAAATCATGGGTTTTCGTTCAGCAGTGGAAGTAGGAGGCGCGCTCTACAATAGGCAAGGGTTTTCAAGTCTGCAAGTACGTTTTAAGCTGAGTTCCATGAACATTGTCCAAAATCATGTTTTAACCAAAATCCACAATGCGACCAGTTCAGCATATGAGAGGAGACACTGTTTGAGTGTAACAAACGTGAAACATTTCTTTTAGCCATTTTGCATGAAAACAGGGTCCAAAATCATGGGTTTTCATTCAGCAGTGGAAGTAGGAGGCGCGCTCTACAATAGGCAAGGGTTTTCAAGTCTGCAAGTACGTTTTAAGCTGAGTTCCATGAACATTGTCCAAAATCATGTTTTAGGCCAAATCCACAATGCGACCAGTTCAGCATATGAGAGGAGACACTGTTTGAGTGTAACAAACGTGAAACATTTCTTTTAGCCTTTTCGCATGAAAACAGGGTCCAAAATCATGGGTTTTCGTTCAGCAGTGGAAGTAGGAGGCGCGCTCTACAATAGGCAAGGGTTTTCAAGTCTGCAAGTACGTTTTCAGCTGAGTTCCATGAACATTGTCCAAAATCATGTTTTAACCAAAATCCACAATGCGACCAGTTCAGCATATGAGAGGAGACACTGTTTGAGTGTAACAAACGTGAAACATTTCTTTTAGCCTTTTCGCATGAAAACAGGGTCCAAAATCATGGGTTTTCGTTCAGCAGTGGAAGTAGGAGGCGCGCTCTACAATAGGCAAGGGTTTTCAAGTCTGCAAGTACGTTTTAAGCTGAGTTCCATGAACATTGTCCAAAATCATGTTTTAACCAAAATCCACAATGCGACCAGTTCAGCATATGAGAGGAGACACTGTTTGAGTGTAACAAACGTGAAACATTTCTTTTAGCCTTTTCGCATGAAAACAGGGTCCAAAATCATGGGTTTTCGTTCAGCAGTGGAAGTAGGAGGTGCGCTCTACAATAGGCAAGGGTTTTCAAGTCTGCAAGTACGTTTTAAGCTGAGTTCCATGAACATTGTCCAAAATCATGTTTTAGGCCAAATCCACATTGCGACCAGATCAGCATATGACAGGAGACACTGTTTGAGTGTAACAAACGTGAAACAATTCTTTTAGCCTTTTCGCATGAAAACAGGGTCCAAAATCATGGGTTTTCGTTCAGTAGTGGAAGTAGGAGGCGCGCTCTACAATAGGCAAGGGTTTTCAAGTCTGCAAGTACGTTTTAAGCTGAGTTCCATGAACATTGTCCGAAATCATGTTTTAACCAAAATCCACAATGCGACCAGTTCAGCATATGAGAGGAGACACTGTTTGAGTGTAACAAGCGTGAAACATTTCTTTTAGCCTTTTCGCATGAAAACAGGGTCCAAAATCATGGGTTTTCGTTCAGCAGTGGAAGTAGGAGGCGCGCTCTACAATAGGCAAGGGTTTTCAAGTCTGCAAGTACGTTTTAAGCTGAGTTCCATGAACATTGTCCAAAATCATGTTTTAGGCCAAATCCACATTGCGACCAGATCAGCATATGACAGGAGACACTGTTTGAGTGTAACAAACGTGAAACAATTCTTTTAGCCTTTTCGCATGAAAACAGGGTCCAAAATCATGGGTTTTCGTTCAGCAGTGGAAGTAGGAGGCGCGCTCTACAATAGGCAAGGGTTTTCAAGTCTGCAAGTACGTTTTAAGCTGAGTTCCATGAACATTGTCCAAAATCATGTTTTAACCAAAATCCACAATGCGACCAGTTCAGCATATGAGAGGAGACACTGTTTAAGTGTAACAAACGTGAAACATTTCTTTTAGCCTTTTCGCATGAAAACAGGGTCCAAAATCATGGGTTTTCGTTCAGCAGTGGAAGTAGGAGGCGCGCTCTACAATAGGCAAGGGTTTTCAAGTCTGCAAGTACGTTTTCAGCTGAGTTCCATGAACATTGTCCAAAATCATGTTTTAACCAAAATCCACAATGCGACCAGTTCAGCATATGAGAGGAGACACTGTTTGAGTGTAACAAACGTGAAACATTTCTTTTAGCCTTTTCGCATGAAAACAGGGTCCAAAATCATGGGTTTTCGTTCAGCAGTGGAAGTAGGAGGCGCGCTCTACAATAGGCAAGGGTTTTCAAGTCTGCAAGTACGTTTTAAGCTGAGTTCCATGAACATTGTCCAAAATCATGTTTTAACCAAAATCCACAATGCGACCAGTTCAGCATATGAGAGGAGACACTGTTTGAGTGTAACAAACGTGAAACAATTCTTTTAGCCTTTTCGCATGAAAACAGGGTCCAAAATCATGGGTTTTCGTTCAGCAGTGGAAGTAGGAGGCGCGCTCTACAATAGGCAAGGGTTTTCAAGTCTGCAAGTACGTTTTAAGCTGAGTTCCATGAACATTGTCCAAAATCATGTTTTAACCAAAATCCACAATGCGACCAGTTCAGCATATGAGAGGAGACACTGTTTGAGTGTAACAAACGTGAAACATTTCTTTTAGCCTTTTCGCATGAAAACAGGGTCCAAAATCATGGGTTTTCGTTCAGCAGTGGAAGTAGGAGGCGCGCTCTACAATAGGCAAGGGTTTTCAAGTCTGCAAGTACGTTTTAAGCTGAGTTCCATGAACATTGTCCAAAATCATGTTTTAACCAAAATCCACAATGCGACCAGTTCAGCATATGAGAGGAGACACTGTTTGAGTGTAACAAACGTGAAACATTTCTTTTAGCCATTTTGCATGAAAACAGGGTCCAAAATCATGGGTTTTCATTCAGCAGTGGAAGTAGGAGGCGCGCTCTACAATAGGCAAGTGTTTTCAAGTCTGCAAGTACGTTTTAAGCTGAGTTCCATGAACATTGTCCAAAATCATGTTTTAACCAAAATCCACAATGCGACCAGTTCAGCATATGAGAGGAGCCACTGTTTGAGTGTAACAAACGTGAAACATTTCTTTTAGCCTTTTTGCATGAAAACAGGGTCCAAAATCATGGGTTTTCGTTCAGCAGTGGAAGTAGGAGGCGCGCTCTACAATAGGCAAGGGTTTTCAAGTCTGCAAGTACGTTTTAAGCTGAGTTCCATGAACATTGTCCAAAATCATGTTTTAGGCCAAATCCACATTGCGACCAGATCAGCATATGACAGGAGACACTGTTTGAGTGTAACAAACGTGAAACAATTCTTTTAGCCTTTTCGCATGAAAACAGGGTCCAAAATCATGGGTTTTCGTTCAGTAGTGGAAGTAGGAGGCGCGCTCTACAATAGGCAAGGGTTTTCAAGTCTGCAAGTACGTTTTAAGCTGAGTTCCATGAACATTGTCCGAAATCATGTTTTAACCAAAATCCACAATGCGACCAGTTCAGCATATGAGAGGAGACACTGTTTGAGTGTAACAAGCGTGAAACATTTCTTTTAGCCTTTTCGCATGAAAACAGGGTCCAAAATCATGGGTTTTCGTTCAGCAGTGGAAGTAGGAGGCGCGCTCTACAATAGGCAAGGGTTTTCAAGTCTGCAAGTACGTTTTAAGCTGAGTTCCATGAACATTGTCCAAAATCATGTTTTAGGCCAAATCCACATTGCGACCAGATCAGCATATGACAGGAGACACTGTTTGAGTGTAACAAACGTGAAACAATTCTTTTAGCCTTTTCGCATGAAAACAGGGTCCAAAATCATGGGTTTTCGTTCAGCAGTGGAAGTAGGAGGCGCGCTCTACAATAGGCAAGGGTTTTCAAGTCTGCAAGTACGTTTTAAGCTGAGTTCCATGAACATTGTCCAAAATCATGTTTTAACCAAAATCCACAATGCGACCAGTTCAGCATATGAGAGGAGACACTGTTTGAGTGTAACAAACGTGAAACATTTCTTTTAGCCATTTTGCATGAAAACAGGGTCCAAAATCATGGGTTTTCATTCAGCAGTGGAAGTAGGAGGCGCGCTCTACAATAGGCAAGGGTTTTCAAGTCTGCAAGTACGTTTTAAGCTGAGTTCCATGAACATTGTCCAAAATCATGTTTTAGGCCAAATCCACATTGCGACCAGTTCAGCATATGACAGGAGACACTGTTTGAGTGTAACAAACGTGAAACAATTCTTTTAGCCTTTTCTTATGAAAACAGGGTCCAAAATCATGGGTTTTCGTTCAGCAGTGGAAGTAGGAGGCGCGCTCTACAATAGGCAAGGGTTTTCAAGTCTGCAAGTACGTTTTAAGCTAAGTTCCATGAACATTGTCCAAAATCATGTTTTAGGCCAAATCCACAATGCGACCAGTTCAGCATATGAGAGGAGACACTGTTTGAGTGTAACAAACGTGAAACATTTCTTTTAGCCTTTTCGCATGAAAACAGGGTCCAAAATCATGGGTTTTCGTTCAGCAGTGGAAGTAGGAGGCGCGCTCTACAATAGGCAAGGGTTTTCAAGTCTGCAAGTACGTTTTAAGCTGAGTTCCATGAACATTGTCCAAAATCATGTTTTAGGCCAAATCCACAATGCGACCAGTTCAGCATATGAGAGGAGACACTGTTTGAGTGTAACAAACGTGAAACATTTCTTTTAGCCTTTTCGCATGAAAACAGGGTCCAAAATCATGGGTTTTCGTTCAGCAGTGGAAGTAGGAGGCGCGCTCTACAATAGGCAAGGGTTTTCAAGTCTGCAAGTACGTTTTCAGCTGAGTTCCATGAACATTGTCCAAAATCATGTTTTAACCAAAATCCACAATGCGACCAGTTCAGCATATGAGAGGAGACACTGTTTGAGTGTAACAAACGTGAAACATTTCTTTTAGCCTTTTCGCATGAAAACAGGGTCCAAAATCATGGGTTTTCGTTCAGCAGTGGAAGTAGGAGGCGCGCTCTACAATAGGCAAGGGTTTTCAAGTCTGCAAGTACGTTTTAAGCTGAGTTCCATGAACATTGTCCAAAATCATGTTTTAACCAAAATCCACAATGCGACCAGTTCAGCATATGAGAGGAGACACTGTTTGAGTGTAACAAACGTGAAACATTTCTTTTAGCCTTTTCGCATGAAAACAGGGTCCAAAATCATGGGTTTTCGTTCAGCAGTGGAAGTAGGAGGTGCGCTCTACAATAGGCAAGGGTTTTCAAGTCTGCAAGTACGTTTTAAGCTGAGTTCCATGAACATTGTCCAAAATCATGTTTTAGGCCAAATCCACATTGCGACCAGATCAGCATATGACAGGAGACACTGTTTGAGTGTAACAAACGTGAAACAATTCTTTTAGCCTTTTCGCATGAAAACAGGGTCCAAAATCATGGGTTTTCGTTCAGTAGTGGAAGTAGGAGGCGCGCTCTACAATAGGCAAGGGTTTTCAAGTCTGCAAGTACGTTTTAAGCTGAGTTCCATGAACATTGTCCGAAATCATGTTTTAACCAAAATCCACAATGCGACCAGTTCAGCATATGAGAGGAGACACTGTTTGAGTGTAACAAGCGTGAAACATTTCTTTTAGCCTTTTCGCATGAAAACAGGGTCCAAAATCATGGGTTTTCGTTCAGCAGTGGAAGTAGGAGGCGCGCTCTACAATAGGCAAGGGTTTTCAAGTCTGCAAGTACGTTTTAAGCTGAGTTCCATGAACATTGTCCAAAATCATGTTTTAGGCCAAATCCACATTGCGACCAGATCAGCATATGACAGGAGACACTGTTTGAGTGTAACAAACGTGAAACAATTCTTTTAGCCTTTTCGCATGAAAACAGGGTCCAAAATCATGGGTTTTCGTTCAGCAGTGGAAGTAGGAGGCGCGCTCTACAATAGGCAAGGGTTTTCAAGTCTGCAAGTACATTTTAAGCTGAGTTCCATGAACATTGTCCAAAATCATGTTTTAACCAAAATCCACAATGCGACCAGTTCAGCATATGAGAGGAGACACTGTTTGAGTGTAACAAACGTGAAACATTTCTTTTAGCCATTTTGCATGAAAACAGGGTCCAAAATCATGGGTTTTCGTTCAGTAGTGGAAGTAGGAGGCGCGCTCTACAATAGGCAAGGGTTTTCAAGTCTGCAAGTACGTTTTAAGCTGAGTTCCATGAACATTGTCCGAAATCATGTTTTAACCAAAATCCACAATGCGACCAGTTCAGCATATGAGAGGAGACACTGTTTGAGTGTAACAAGCGTGAAACATTTCTTTTAGCCTTTTCGCATGAAAACAGGGTCCAAAATCATGGGTTTTCGTTCAGCAGTGGAAGTAGGAGGCGCGCTCTACAATAGGCAAGGGTTTTCAAGTCTGCAAGTACGTTTTAAGCTGAGTTCCATGAACATTGTCCAAAATCATGTTTTAGGCCAAATCCACAATGCGACCAGTTCAGCATATGAGAGGAGCCACTGTTTGAGTGTAACAAACGTGAAACATTTCTTTTAGCCTTTTTGCATGAAAACAGGGTCCAAAATCATGGGTTTTCGTTCAGCAGTGGAAGTAGGAGGTGCGCTCTACAATAGGCAAGGGTTTTCAAGTCTGCAAGTACGTTTTAAGCTGAGTTCCATGAACATTGTCCAAAATCATGTTTTAGGCCAAATCCACATTGCGACCAGATCAGGAGACACTGTTTGAGTGTAACAAACGTGAAACAATTCTTTTAGCCTTTTCGCATGAAAACAGGGTCCAAAATCATGGGTTTTCGTTCAGTAGTGGAAGTAGGAGGCGCGCTCTACAATAGGCAAGGGTTTTCAAGTCTGCAAGTACGTTTTAAGCTGAGTTCCATGAACATTGTCCAAAATCATGTTTTAACCAAAATCCACAATGCGACCAGTTCAGCATATGAGAGGAGACACTGTTTGAGTGTAACAAACGTGAAACATTTCTTTTAGCCATGTCGCATGAAAACAGGGTCCAAAATCATGGGTTTTCGTTCAGCAGTGGAAGTAGGAGGCGCGCTCTACAATAGGCAAGGGTTTTCAAGTCTGCAAGTACGTTTTAAGCTAAGTTCCATGAACATTGTCCAAAATCATGTTTTAGGCCAAATCCACAATGCGACCAGTTCAGCATATGAGAGGAGACACTGTTTGAGTGTAACAAACGTGAAACATTTCTTTTAGCCTTTTCGCATGAAAACAGGGTCCAAAATCATGGGTTTTCGTTCAGCAGTGGAAGTAGGAGGCGCGCTCTACAATAGGCAAGGGTTTTCAAGTCTGCAAGTACGTTTTCAGCTGAGTTCCATGAACATTGTCCAAAATCATGTTTTAACCAAAATCCACAATGCGACCAGTTCAGCATATGAGAGGAGACACTGTTTGAGTGTAACAAACGTGAAACATATCTTTTAGCCTTTTCGCATGAAAACAGGGTCCAAAATCATGGGTTTTCGTTCAGCAGTGGAAGAAGGAGGCGCGCTCTACAATAGGCAAGGGTTTTCAAGTCTGCAAGTACATTTTAAGCTGAGTTCCATGAACATTGTCCAAAATCATGTTTTAACCAAAATCCACAATGCGACCAGTTCAGCATATGAGAGGAGACACTGTTTGAGTGTAACAAACGTGAAACATTTCTTTTAGCCATTTTGCATGAAAACAGGGTCCAAAATCATGGGTTTTCATTCAGCAGTGGAAGTAGGAGGCGCGCTCTACAATAGGCAAGGGTTTTCAAGTCTGCAAGTACGTTTTAAGCTGAGTTCCATGAACATTGTCCAAAATCATGTTTTAGGCCAAATCCACAATGCGACCAGTTCAGCATATGAGAGGAGACACTGTTTGAGTGTAACAAACGTGAAACATTTCTTTTAGCCTTTTCGCATGAAAACAGGGTCCAAAATCATGGGTTTTCGTTCAGCAGTGGAAGTAGGAGGCGCGCTCTACAATAGGCAAGGGTTTTCAAGTCTGCAAGTACGTTTTCAGCTGAGTTCCATGAACATTGTCCAAAATCATGTTTTAACCAAAATCCACAATGCGACCAGTTCAGCATATGAGAGGAGACACTGTTTGAGTGTAACAAACGTGAAACATTTCTTTTAGCCTTTTCGCATGAAAACAGGGTCCAAAATCATGGGTTTTCGTTCAGCAGTGGAAGTAGGAGGCGCGCTCTACAATAGGCAAGGGTTTTCAAGTCTGCAAGTACGTTTTAAGCTGAGTTCCATGAACATTGTCCAAAATCATGTTTTAACCAAAATCCACAATGCGACCAGTTCAGCATATGAGAGGAGACACTGTTTGAGTGTAACAAACGTGAAACATTTCTTTTAGCCTTTTCGCATGAAAACAGGGTCCAAAATCATGGGTTTTCGTTCAGCAGTGGAAGTAGGAGGTGCGCTCTACAATAGGCAAGGGTTTTCAAGTCTGCAAGTACGTTTTAAGCTGAGTTCCATGAACATTGTCCAAAATCATGTTTTAGGCCAAATCCACATTGCGACCAGATCAGCATATGACAGGAGACACTGTTTGAGTGTAACAAACGTGAAACAATTCTTTTAGCCTTTTCGCATGAAAACAGGGTCCAAAATCATGGGTTTTCGTTCAGTAGTGGAAGTAGGAGGCGCGCTCTACAATAGGCAAGGGTTTTCAAGTCTGCAAGTACGTTTTAAGCTGAGTTCCATGAACATTGTCCGAAATCATGTTTTAACCAAAATCCACAATGCGACCAGTTCAGCATATGAGAGGAGACACTGTTTGAGTGTAACAAGCGTGAAACATTTCTTTTAGCCTTTTCGCATGAAAACAGGGTCCAAAATCATGGGTTTTCGTTCAGCAGTGGAAGTAGGAGGCGCGCTCTACAATAGGCAAGGGTTTTCAAGTCTGCAAGTACGTTTTAAGCTGAGTTCCATGAACATTGTCCAAAATCATGTTTTAGGCCAAATCCACATTGCGACCAGATCAGCATATGACAGGAGACACTGTTTGAGTGTAACAAACGTGAAACAATTCTTTTAGCCTTTTCGCATGAAAACAGGGTCCAAAATCATGGGTTTTCGTTCAGCAGTGGAAGTAGGAGGCGCGCTCTACAATAGGCAAGGGTTTTCAAGTCTGCAAGTACGTTTTAAGCTGAGTTCCATGAACATTGTCCAAAATCATGTTTTAACCAAAATCCACAATGCGACCAGTTCAGCATATGAGAGGAGACACTGTTTAAGTGTAACAAACGTGAAACATTTCTTTTAGCCTTTTCGCATGAAAACAGGGTCCAAAATCATGGGTTTTCGTTCAGCAGTGGAAGTAGGAGGCGCGCTCTACAATAGGCAAGGGTTTTCAAGTCTGCAAGTACGTTTTCAGCTGAGTTCCATGAACATTGTCCAAAATCATGTTTTAACCAAAATCCACAATGCGACCAGTTCAGCATATGAGAGGAGACACTGTTTGAGTGTAACAAACGTGAAACATTTCTTTTAGCCTTTTCGCATGAAAACAGGGTCCAAAATCATGGGTTTTCGTTCAGCAGTGGAAGTAGGAGGCGCGCTCTACAATAGGCAAGGGTTTTCAAGTCTGCAAGTACGTTTTAAGCTGAGTTCCATGAACATTGTCCAAAATCATGTTTTAACCAAAATCCACAATGCGACCAGTTCAGCATATGAGAGGAGACACTGTTTGAGTGTAACAAACGTGAAACAATTCTTTTAGCCTTTTCGCATGAAAACAGGGTCCAAAATCATGGGTTTTCGTTCAGCAGTAGAAGTAGGAGGCGCGCTCTACAATAGGCAAGGGTTTTCAAGTCTGCAAGTACGTTTTAAGCTGAGTTCCATGAACATTGTCCAAAATCATGTTTTAACCAAAATCCACAATGCGACCAGTTCAGCATATGAGAGGAGACACTGTTTGAGTGTAACAAACGTGAAACATTTCTTTTAGCCTTTTCGCATGAAAACAGGGTCCAAAATCATGGGTTTTCGTTCAGCAGTGGAAGTAGGAGGCGCGCTCTACAATAGGCAAGGGTTTTCAAGTCTGCAAGTACGTTTTAAGCTGAGTTCCATGAACATTGTCCAAAATCATGTTTTAACCAAAATCCACAATGCGACCAGTTCAGCATATGAGAGGAGACACTGTTTGAGTGTAACAAACGTGAAACATTTCTTTTAGCCATTTTGCATGAAAACAGGGTCCAAAATCATGGGTTTTCATTCAGCAGTGGAAGTAGGAGGCGCGCTCTACAATAGGCAAGTGTTTTCAAGTCTGCAAGTACGTTTTAAGCTGAGTTCCATGAACATTGTCCAAAATCATGTTTTAACCAAAATCCACAATGCGACCAGTTCAGCATATGAGAGGAGCCACTGTTTGAGTGTAACAAACGTGAAACATTTCTTTTAGCCTTTTTGCATGAAAACAGGGTCCAAAATCATGGGTTTTCGTTCAGCAGTGGAAGTAGGAGGCGCGCTCTACAATAGGCAAGGGTTTTCAAGTCTGCAAGTACGTTTTAAGCTGAGTTCCATGAACATTGTCCAAAATCATGTTTTAGGCCAAATCCACATTGCGACCAGATCAGCATATGACAGGAGACACTGTTTGAGTGTAACAAACGTGAAACAATTCTTTTAGCCTTATCGCATGAAAACAGGGTCCAAAATCATGGGTTTTCGTTCAGTAGTGGAAGTAGGAGGCGCGCTCTACAATAGGCAAGGGTTTTCAAGTCTGCAAGTACGTTTTAAGCTGAGTTCCATGAACATTGTCCGAAATCATGTTTTAACCAAAATCCACAATGCGACCAGTTCAGCATATGAGAGGAGACACTGTTTGAGTGTAACAAGCGTGAAACATTTCTTTTAGCCTTTTCGCATGAAAACAGGGTCCAAAATCATGGGTTTTCGTTCAGCAGTGGAAGTAGGAGGCGCGCTCTACAATAGGCAAGGGTTTTCAAGTCTGCAAGTACGTTTTAAGCTGAGTTCCATGAACATTGTCCAAAATCATGTTTTAACCAAAATCCACAATGCGACCAGTTCAGCATATGAGAGGAGACACTGTTTGAGTGTAACAAACGTGAAACATTTCTTTTAGCCATTTTGCATGAAAACAGGGTCCAAAATCATGGGTTTTCATTCAGCAGTGGAAGTAGGAGGCGCGCTCTACAATAGGCAAGGGTTTTCAAGTCTGCAAGTACGTTTTAAGCTGAGTTCCATGAACATTGTCCAAAATCATGTTTTAGGCCAAATCCACATTGCGACCAGTTCAGCATATGACAGGAGACACTGTTTGAGTGTAACAAACGTGAAACAATTCTTTTAGCCTTTTCTTATGAAAACAGGGTCCAAAATCATGGGTTTTCGTTCAGCAGTGGAAGTAGGAGGCGCGCTCTACAATAGGCAAGGGTTTTCAAGTCTGCAAGTACGTTTTAAGCTAAGTTCCATGAACATTGTCCAAAATCATGTTTTAGGCCAAATCCACAATGCGACCAGTTCAGCATATGAGAGGAGACACTGTTTGAGTGTAACAAACGTGAAACATTTCTTTTAGCCTTTTCGCATGAAAACAGGGTCCAAAATCATGGGTTTTCGTTCAGCAGTGGAAGTAGGAGGCGCGCTCTACAATAGGCAAGGGTTTTCAAGTCTGCAAGTACGTTTTCAGCTGAGTTCCATGAACATTGTCCAAAATCATGTTTTAACCAAAATCCACAATGCGACCAGTTCAGCATATGAGAGGAGACACTGTTTGAGTGTAACAAACGTGAAACATTTCTTTTAGCCTTTTCGCATGAAAACAGGGTCCAAAATCATGGGTTTTCGTTCAGCAGTGGAAGTAGGAGGCGCGCTCTACAATAGGCAAGGGTTTTCAAGTCTGCAAGTACGTTTTAAGCTGAGTTCCATGAACATTGTCCAAAATCATGTTTTAGGCCAAATCCACAATGCGACCAGTTCAGCATATGAGAGGAGACACTGTTTGAGTGTAACAAACGTGAAACATTTCTTTTAGCCATGTCGCATGAAAACAGGGTCCAAAATCATGGGTTTTCGTTCAGCAGTGGAAGTAGGAGGCGCGCTCTACAATAGGCAAGGGTTTTCAAGTCTGCAAGTACGTTTTAAGCTAAGTTCCATGAACATTGTCCAAAATCATGTTTTAGGCCAAATCCACAATGCGACCAGTTCAGCATATGAGAGGAGACACTGTTTGAGTGTAACAAACGTGAAACATTTCTTTTAGCCTTTTCGCATGAAAACAGGGTCCAAAATCATGGGTTTTCGTTCAGCAGTGGAAGTAGGAGGCGCGCTCTACAATAGGCAAGGGTTTTCAAGTCTGCAAGTACGTTTTCAGCTGAGTTCCATGAACATTGTCCAAAATCATGTTTTAACCAAAATCCACAATGCGACCAGTTCAGCATATGAGAGGAGACACTGTTTGAGTGTAACAAACGTGAAACATATCTTTTAGCCTTTTCGCATGAAAACAGGGTCCAAAATCATGGGTTTTCGTTCAGCAGTGGAAGTAGGAGGCGCGCTCTACAATAGGCAAGGGTTTTCAAGTCTGCAAGTACGTTTTAAGCTGAGTTCCATGAACATTGTCCAAAATCATGTTTTAACCAAAATCCACAATGCGACCAGTTCAGCATATGAGAGGAGACACTGTTTGAGTGTAACAAACGTGAAACATTTCTTTTAGCCATTTTGCATGAAAACAGGGTCCAAAATCATGGGTTTTCATTCAGCAGTGGAAGTAGGAGGCGCGCTCTACAATAGGCAAGGGTTTTCAAGTCTGCAAGTACGTTTTAAGCTGAGTTCCATGAACATTGTCCAAAATCATGTTTTAGGCCAAATCCACAATGCGACCAGTTCAGCATATGAGAGGAGACACTGTTTGAGTGTAACAAACGTGAAACATTTCTTTTAGCCTTTTCGCATGAAAACAGGGTCCAAAATCATGGGTTTTCGTTCAGCAGTGGAAGTAGGAGGCACGCTCTACAATAGGCAAGGGTTTTCAAGTCTGCAAGTACGTTTTCAGCTGAGTTCCATGAACATTGTCCAAAATCATGTTTTAACCAAAATCCACAATGCGACCAGTTCAGCATATGAGAGGAGTCACTGTTTGAGTGTAACAAACGTGAAACATTTCTTTTAGCCTTTTCGCATGAAAACAGGGTCCAAAATCATGGGTTTTCGTTCAGCAGTGGAAGTAGGAGGCGCGCTCTACAATAGGCAAGGGTTTTCAAGTCTGCAAGTACGTTTTAAGCTGAGTTCCATGAACATTGTCCAAAATCATGTTTTAACCAAAATCCACAATGCGACCAGTTCAGCATATGAGAGGAGACACTGTTTGAGTGTAACAAACGTGAAACATTTCTTTTAGCCTTTTCGCATGAAAACAGGGTCCAAAATCATGGGTTTTCGTTCAGCAGTGGAAGTAGGAGGTGCGCTCTACAATAGGCAAGGGTTTTCAAGTCTGCAAGTACGTTTTAAGCTGAGTTCCATGAACATTGTCCAAAATCATGTTTTAGGCCAAATCCACATTGCGACCAGATCAGCATATGACAGGAGACACTGTTTGAGTGTAACAAACGTGAAACAATTCTTTTAGCCTTTTCGCATGAAAACAGGGTCCAAAATCATGGGTTTTCGTTCAGTAGTGGAAGTAGGAGGCGCGCTCTACAATAGGCAAGGGTTTTCAAGTCTGCAAGTACGTTTTAAGCTGAGTTCCATGAACATTGTCCGAAATCATGTTTTAACCAAAATCCACAATGCGACCAGTTCAGCATATGAGAGGAGACACTGTTTGAGTGTAACAAGCGTGAAACATTTCTTTTAGCCTTTTCGCATGAAAACAGGGTCCAAAATCATGGGTTTTCGTTCAGCAGTGGAAGTAGGAGGCGCGCTCTACAATAGGCAAGGGTTTTCAAGTCTGCAAGTACGTTTTAAGCTGAGTTCCATGAACATTGTCCAAAATCATGTTTTAGGCCAAATCCACATTGCGACCAGATCAGCATATGACAGGAGACACTGTTTGAGTGTAACAAACGTGAAACAATTCTTTTAGCCTTTTCGCATGAAAACAGGGTCCAAAATCATGGGTTTTCGTTCAGCAGTGGAAGTAGGAGGCGCGCTCTACAATAGGCAAGGGTTTTCAAGTCTGCAAGTACGTTTTAAGCTGAGTTCCATGAACATTGTCCAAAATCATGTTTTAGGCCAAATCCACATTGCGACCAGATCAGCATATGACAGGAGACACTGTTTGAGTGTAACAAACGTGAAACAATTCTTTTAGCCTTTTCGCATGAAAACAGGGTCCAAAATCATGGGTTTTCGTTCAGTAGTGGAAGTAGGAGGCGCGCTCTACAATAGGCAAGGGTTTTCAAGTCTGCAAGTACGTTTTAAGCTGAGTTCCATGAACATTGTCCGAAATCATGTTTTAACCAAAATCCACAATGCGACCAGTTCAGCATATGAGAGGAGACACTGTTTGAGTGTAACAAGCGTGAAACATTTCTTTTAGCCTTTTCGCATGAAAACAGGGTCCAAAATCATGGGTTTTCGTTCAGCAGTGGAAGTAGGAGGCGCGCTCTACAATAGGCAAGGGTTTTCAAGTCTGCAAGTACGTTTTAAGCTGAGTTCCATGAACATTGTCCAAAATCATGTTTTAGGCCAAATCCACATTGCGACCAGATCAGCATATGACAGGAGACACTGTTTGAGTGTAACAAACGTGAAACAATTCTTTTAGCCTTTTCGCATGAAAACAGGGTCCAAAATCATGGGTTTTCGTTCAGCAGTGGAAGTAGGAGGCGCGCTCTACAATAGGCAAGGGTTTTCAAGTCTGCAAGTACGTTTTAAGCTGAGTTCCATGAACATTGTCCAAAATCATGTTTTAACCAAAATCCACAATGCGACCAGTTCAGCATATGAGAGGAGACACTGTTTGAGTGTAACAAACGTGAAACATTTCTTTTAGCCATTTTGCATGAAAACAGGGTCCAAAATCATGGGTTTTCATTCAGCAGTGGAAGTAGGAGGCGCGCTCTACAATAGGCAAGGGTTTTCAAGTCTGCAAGTACGTTTTAAGCTGAGTTCCATGAACATTGTCCAAAATCATGTTTTAGGCCAAATCCACATTGCGACCAGTTCAGCATATGACAGGAGACACTGTTTGAGTGTAACAAACGTGAAACAATTCTTTTAGCCTTTTCTTATGAAAACAGGGTCCAAAATCATGGGTTTTCGTTCAGCAGTGGAAGTAGGAGGCGCGCTCTACAATAGGCAAGGGTTTTCAAGTCTGCAAGTACGTTTTAAGCTAAGTTCCATGAACATTGTCCAAAATCATGTTTTAGGCCAAATCCACAATGCGACCAGTTCAGCATATGAGAGGAGACACTGTTTGAGTGTAACAAACGTGAAACATTTCTTTTAGCCTTTTCGCATGAAAACAGGGTCCAAAATCATGGGTTTTCGTTCAGCAGTGGAAGTAGGAGGCGCGCTCTACAATAGGCAAGGGTTTTCAAGTCTGCAAGTACGTTTTCAGCTGAGTTCCATGAACATTGTCCAAAATCATGTTTTAACCAAAATCCACAATGCGACCAGTTCAGCATATGAGAGGAGACACTGTTTGAGTGTAACAAACGTGAAACATTTCTTTTAGCCTTTTCGCATGAAAACAGGGTCCAAAATCATGGGTTTTCGTTCAGCAGTGGAAGTAGGAGGCGCGCTCTACAATAGGCAAGGGTTTTCAAGTCTGCAAGTACGTTTTAAGCTGAGTTCCATGAACATTGTCCAAAATCATGTTTTAGGCCAAATCCACAATGCGATCAGTTCAGCATATGAGAGGAGACACTGTTTGAGTGTAACAAACGTGAAACATTTCTTTTAGCCTTTTCGCATGAAAACAGGGTCCAAAATCATGGGTTTTCGTTCAGCAGTGGAAGTAGGAGGCGCGCTCTACAATAGGCAAGGGTTTTCAAGTCTGCAAGTACGTTTTCAGCTGAGTTCCATGAACATTGTCCAAAATCATGTTTTAACCAAAATCCACAATGCGACCAGTTCAGCATATGAGAGGAGACACTGTTTGAGTGTAACAAACGTGAAACATTTCTTTTAGCCTTTTCGCATGAAAACAGGGTCCAAAATCATGGGTTTTCGTTCAGCAGTGGAAGTAGGAGGCGCGCTCTACAATAGGCAAGGGTTTTCAAGTCTGCAAGTACGTTTTAAGCTGAGTTCCATGAACATTGTCCAAAATCATGTTTTAACCAAAATCCACAATGCGACCAGTTCAGCATATGAGAGGAGACACTGTTTGAGTGTAACAAACGTGAAACATTTCTTTTAGCCTTTTCGCATGAAAACAGGGTCCAAAATCATGGGTTTTCGTTCAGCAGTGGAAGTAGGAGGTGCGCTCTACAATAGGCAAGGGTTTTCAAGTCTGCAAGTACGTTTTAAGCTGAGTTCCATGAACATTGTCCAAAATCATGTTTTAGGCCAAATCCACATTGCGACCAGATCAGCATATGACAGGAGACACTGTTTGAGTGTAACAAACGTGAAACAATTCTTTTAGCCTTTTCGCATGAAAACAGGGTCCAAAATCATGGGTTTTCGTTCAGTAGTGGAAGTAGGAGGCACGCTCTACAATAGGCAAGGGTTTTCAAGTCTGCAAGTACGTTTTAAGCTGAGTTCCATGAACATTGTCCGAAATCATGTTTTAACCAAAATCCACAATGCGACCAGTTCAGCATATGAGAGGAGACACTGTTTGAGTGTAACAAGCGTGAAACATTTCTTTTAGCCTTTTCGCATGAAAACAGGGTCCAAAATCATGGGTTTTCGTTCAGCAGTGGAAGTAGGAGGCGCGCTCTACAATAGGCAAGGGTTTTCAAGTCTGCAAGTACGTTTTAAGCTGAGTTCCATGAACATTGTCCAAAATCATGTTTTAGGCCAAATCCACATTGCGACCAGATCAGCATATGACAGGAGACACTGTTTGAGTGTAACAAACGTGAAACAATTCTTTTAGCCTTTTCGCATGAAAACAGGGTCCAAAATCATGGGTTTTCGTTCAGCAGTGGAAGTAGGAGGCGCGCTCTACAATAGGCAAGGGTTTTCAAGTCTGCAAGTACGTTTTAAGCTGAGTTCCATGAACATTGTCCAAAATCATGTTTTAACCAAAATCCACAATGCGACCAGTTCAGCATATGAGAGGAGACACTGTTTGAGTGTAACAAACGTGAAACATTTCTTTTAGCCATTTTGCATGAAAACAGGGTCCAAAATCATGGGTTTTCATTCAGCAGTGGAAGTAGGAGGCGCGCTCTACAATAGGCAAGGGTTTTCAAGTCTGCAAGTACGTTTTAAGCTGAGTTCCATGAACATTGTCCAAAATCATGTTTTAGGCCAAATCCACATTGCGACCAGTTCAGCATATGACAGGAGACACTGTTTGAGTGTAACAAACGTGAAACAATTCTTTTAGCCTTTTCTTATGAAAACAGGGTCCAAAATCATGGGTTTTCGTTCAGCAGTGGAAGTAGGAGGCGCGCTCTACAATAGGCAAGGGTTTTCAAGTCTGCAAGTACGTTTTAAGCTAAGTTCCATGAACATTGTCCAAAATCATGTTTTAGGCCAAATCCACAATGCGACCAGTTCAGCATATGAGAGGAGACACTGTTTGAGTGTAACAAACGTGAAACATTTCTTTTAGCCTTTTCGCATGAAAACAGGGTCCAAAATCATGGGTTTTCGTTCAGCAGTGGAAGTAGGAGGCGCGCTCTACAATAGGCAAGGGTTTTCAAGTCTGCAAGTACGTTTTCAGCTGAGTTCCATGAACATTGTCCAAAATCATGTTTTAACCAAAATCCACAATGCGACCAGTTCAGCATATGAGAGGAGACACTGTTTGAGTGTAACAAACGTGAAACATTTCTTTTAGCCTTTTCGCATGAAAACAGGGTCCAAAATCATGGGTTTTCGTTCAGCAGTGGAAGTAGGAGGCGCGCTCTACAATAGGCAAGGGTTTTCAAGTCTGCAAGTACGTTTTAAGCTGAGTTCCATGAACATTGTCCAAAATCATGTTTTAACCAAAATCCACAATGCGACCAGTTCAGCATATGAGAGGAGACACTGTTTGAGTGTAACAAACGTGAAACAATTCTTTTAGCCTTTTCGCATGAAAACAGGGTCCAAAATCATGGGTTTTCGTTCAGCATTGGAAGTAGGAGGCGCGCTCTACAATAGGCAAGGGTTTTCAAGTCTGCAAGTACGTTTTAAGCTGAGTTCCATGAACATTGTCCAAAATCATGTTTTAACCAAAATCCACAATGCGACCAGTTCAGCATATGAGAGGAGACACTGTTTGAGTGTAACAAACGTGAAACATTTCTTTTAGCCTTTTCGCATGAAAACAGGGTCCAAAATCATGGGTTTTCATTCAGCAGTGGAAGTAGGAGGCGCGCTCTACAATAGGCAAGGGTTTTCAAGTCTGCAAGTACGTTTTAAGCTGAGTTCCATGAACATTGTCCAAAATCATGTTTTAACCAAAATCCACAATGCGACCAGTTCAGCATATGAGAGGAGCCACTGTTTGAGTGTAACAAACGTGAAACAATTCTTTTAGCCTTTTCGCATGAAAACAGGGTCCAAAATCATGGGTTTTCATTCAGCAGTGGAAGTAGGAGGCGCGCTCTACAATAGGCAAGGGTTTTCAAGTCTGCAAGTACGTTTTAAGCTGAGTTCCATGAACATTGTCCAAAATCATGTTTTAGGCCAAATCCACATTGCGACCAGATCAGCATATGACAGGAGACACTGTTTGAGTGTAACAAACGTGAAACAATTCTTTTAGCCTTTTCGCATGAAAACAGGGTCCAAAATCATGGGTTTTCGTTCAGTAGTGGAAGTAGGAGGCGCGCTCTACAATAGGCAAGGGTTTTCAAGTCTGCAAGTACGTTTTAAGCTGAGTTCCATTGTGACGTTCTGGCTCCGGGACTCTTAGTTGTGAGCCAGGGTTGTCATTTTCTTTTGGGTGTATTTCTATGTGGGATCTAGTTGTTTCATTTCTAGGTTTGGGTTTTATGTTGATTAGTCATATGACTCCCAATCGGAGGTAACGAGTGTCAGCTGTCGGCTCGTTATCTCTGATTTGGAGCCATATTTATTCTGTATGTTTTCTTGTGGGCATTGTGGGTTATTGTTCCGTGTTTCAGTCGTTGTACTGTGGACTTCACGAGTCGTCTTTTGTTTTGTATTTCGGTGCTTTTCCCTATTAAAGTCATGTTCGTTCAACGCGCTGCGCTTTGGTCTCCTTCACTCCTAGACGATCGTGACAGAATAACCCACCACAAAAGGACCAAGCAGCGCGTCCAGGAGCAAAGGGTCTGGACATGGGAGGAGGCGCCGGGTCAGGAGAGAACGTTGGTGGATGTCCTCCTCGGCTGGGGACATATTACCCAGGAGGAGGCCGTCCGGTACCGGAGGGCGATGAAGGGGGAGAACCTGGCAGGAGAGGAGCAACGGCATCGGCAGGGCCATCGTCGGAAGGACGAGAGGCAACCCCAAAAAGTTTTTGGGGGGGGGCACATGGCTTGGGCGACTGAGCAGCAGGAGGCTGCCACAAGGCAGATTCAGAAGGCTACCAGGTTAAGGGGGCTGACGGAGGCAGAGAAGGGACGGATTCAGGAGGCTACCAGGTTAAGGGGGCGACTGGGAAAGGCAGGGAAGGAAGGTGTAGAGGCACGGCGAGAGGTACTGGGGTGTGTAACCAGTCCGGTCCGGCCCGTTCCTAATCCCGAGGTACAGCCAGTAGTGTGTGTCCCCAGTACGGTACGGCCTGTTCCGGCCCCTCGCACTAAGTGTACGGTGCGCGTCGCCAGCCCAGCCCGGCCTGTTCCTGAGCCTCATACGAAGCCTACGGTGCGCGTCGCCAGCCCAGCCCGGCCTGTTCCGGCCACTCGCACCAGGGATACGGTGCGCGTCGCCAGCCCAGCCCGGCCTGTTCCTACTCCACGCACCAGGGATACGGTGCGCTTCGCCAGCCCTGCCCGGCCTGTTCCTGCCACTCGCACCAGGGATACGGTGCGCGTCGCCAGCCCAGCCCGGCCTGTTCCTACTCCACGCACCAGGGATACGGTGCGCTTCGCTAGCCCGGCCCGGCCTGTTCCGGCCTCTCGCACCAGGGATACGGTGCGCGTCGCCAGCCCAGCCCGGCCT
Organism: Coregonus lavaretus; assembly: GCF_964263955.1. NCBI lineage: Eukaryota > Metazoa > Chordata > Actinopteri > Salmoniformes > Salmonidae > Coregonus > Coregonus lavaretus. The sequence goes on from NC_140019.1 coordinate 790,796, forward strand.
GTTCCTGCTCTCCGCACTAGGCCTTATGTGCGTCCCCAGGGTCCAGCATGCCCTGTTGCTGCTCTCCGCACTAGGCCTTATGTGCGTCCCCAGGGCCAAGCATGCCCTGTTGCTGCTCTCCGCACTAGGCCTTATGTGCGTCCCCAGGGTCCAGCATGCCCTGTTGCTGCTCCCCGCACTAGGCCTTATGTGCGTCCCCAGGGCCAAGCATGCCCTGTTGCTGCTTCCCGCACTAGCCCTGAGATGCGTGTCCTCAGCCCGGTACCTCCAGTTCCGGCACCACGCATCAGGCCTACGGTGCGTCCCCAGGGCCAAGCATGCCCTGTTGCTTCTCCCCGCACTAGCCCTGAGATGCGTGTCCTCAGCCCGGTACCTCCAGTTCCGGCACCACGCACCAGGCCTACGGTGCGCCTCAGACGGCCAGAGTCTGCCGTCTGCCCAACGGGGCCTGAACTGTCCGTCTGCCCAACGCCGTCTGAACTGCCCGTCTGCCCAACGCCGTCTGAACTGCCCGTCTGCCCAACGCCGTCTGAACTGCCCGTCTGCCCAACGCCGTCTGAACTGCCCGTCTGCCCAACGCCGTCTGAACTGCCCGTCTGCCCAACGGCGCCTGAACTGCCCGTCTGCCCAACGCCGTCTGAACTGCCCGTCTGCCCAACGCCGTCTGAACTGTCCGTCTGCCCAACGCCGTCTGAACTGCCCGTCTGTACTGAGCCTGCAAAGCCGCCCGTCTGCCATGAGCCTTCAGAGCCGTCCGCCAGACCGGAGCCGCTAGAGCTCTCCGCCAGACAGGATCAGCCAGAGCCTTCCGCCAGACAGGATCAGCCAGAGCCTTCCGCCAGACAGGATCAGCCAGAGCCTTCCGCCAGACAGGATCAGCCAGAGCCTTCCGCCAGACAGGACCAGCCAGAGCCTTCCGCCAGACAGGATCAGCCAGTGCCTTCCGCCAGACAGGAGCAGCCAGAGCCTTCCGTCAGACCGGATCAGCCAGAGCCTTCCGCCAGACAGGAGCAGCCAGAGCCTTCCGCCAGACGGGATCAGCCAGAGCCTTCCGCCAGCCATGAGTGGCCAGATCCGTCAGCCAGCCATGAGCAGCCAGATCCGTCAGCCAGCCATGAGCAGCCAGATCCGTCAGCCAGCCATGAGCCGTCCAGCCAGGATCCGCCAGAGCCGTCCAGCCAGGATCCGCCAGAGCCGTCCAGCCAGGATCCGCCAGAGCCAGCCAGCCAGGATCCGCCATTTAGTCAGGTGCTGCCCCTTAGTCCAGTGCTGCCCCTTAGTCCAGTGCTGCCCCTTAGTCCGGTGCTGTCCCTTAGCCTGGTGCTGCCTCTTAGTCCGGTGCTGCCCATTAATCCAGGTGGGTTTAAGTGGAGGGTGGTCATTGGGAGGAGGTTAAGAAAGCGGGTAGTAACTATAGTGGGGTGGTGGTCAAGCCCGGAGCCGGAACCGCCTCCGGGGAGCAACACCCACCCAGCCCTCCCCTATTGTGGGGTTGTGAGGCGCGGTCGCAGTCCGCGCCTTTAGGGGGGGGTACTGTGACGTTCTGGCTCCGGGACTCTTAGTTGTGAGCCAGGGTTGTCATTTTCTTTTGGGTGTATTTCTATGTGGGATCTAGTTGTTTCATTTCTAGGTTTGGGTTTTATGTTGATTAGTCATATGACTCCCAATCGGAGGTAACGAGTGTCAGCTGTCGGCTCGTTATCTCTGATTGGGAGCCATATTTATTCTGTATGTTTTCTTGTGGGCATTGTGGGTTATTGTTCCGTGTTTCAGTCGTTGTACTGTGGACTTCACGAGTCGTCTTTTGTTTTGTATTTCGGTGCTTTTCCCTATTAAAGTCATGTTCGTTCAACGCGCTGCGCTTTGGTCTCCTTCACTCCTAGACGATCGTGACATCCATGAACATTGTCCGAAATCATGTTTTAACCAAAATCCACAATGCGACCAGTTCAGCATATGAGAGGAGACACTGTTTGAGTGTAACAAGCGTGAAACATTTCTTTTAGCCTTTTCGCATGAAAACAGGGTCCAAAATCATGGGTTTTCGTTCAGCAATGGAAGTAGGAGGCGCGCTCTACAATAGGCAAGGGTTTTCAAGTCTGCAAGTACGTTTTAAGCTGAGTTCCATGAACATTGTCCAAAATCATGTTTTAGGCCAAATCCACATTGCGACCAGATCAGCATATGACAGGAGACACTGTTTGAGTGTAACAAACGTGAAACAATTCTTTTAGCCTTTTCGCATGAAAACAGGGTCCAAAATCATGGGTTTTCGTTCAGCAGTGGAAGTAGGAGGCGCGCTCTACAATAGGCAAGGGTTTTCAAGTCTGCAAGTACGTTTTAAGCTGAGTTCCATGAACATTGTCCGAAATCATGTTTTAACCAAAATCCACAATGCGACCAGTTCAGCATATGAGAGGAGACACTGTTTGAGTGTAACAAGCGTGAAACATTTCTTTTAGCCTTTTCGCATGAAAACAGGGTCCAAAATCATGGGTTTTCGTTCAGCAGTGGAAGTAGGAGGCGCGCTCTACAATAGGCAAGGGTTTTCAAGTCTGCAAGTACGTTTTAAGCTGAGTTCCATGAACATTGTCCAAAATCATGTTTTAGGCCAAATCCACATTGCGACCAGATCAGCATATGACAGGAGACACTGTTTGAGTGTAACAAACGTGAAACAATTCTTTTAGCCTTTTCGCATGAAAACAGGGTCCAAAATCATGGGTTTTCGTTCAGCAGTGGAAGTAGGAGGCGCGCTCTACAATAGGCAAGGGTTTTCAAGTCTGCAAGTACGTTTTAAGCTGAGTTCCATGAACATTGTCCAAAATCATGTTTTAACCAAAATCCACAATGCGACCAGTTCAGCATATGAGAGGAGACACTGTTTGAGTGTAACAAACGTGAAACATTTCTTTTAGCCATTTTGCATGAAAACAGGGTCCAAAATCATGGGTTTTCATTCAGCAGTGGAAGTAGGAGGCGCGCTCTACAATAGGCAAGGGTTTTCAAGTCTGCAAGTACGTTTTAAGCTGAGTTCCATGAACATTGTCCAAAATCATGTTTTAGGCCAAATCCACATTGCGACCAGTTCAGCATATGACAGGAGACACTGTTTGAGTGTAACAAACGTGAAACAATTCTTTTAGCCTTTTCTTATGAAAACAGGGTCCAAAATCATGGGTTTTCGTTCAGCAGTGGAAGTAGGAGGCGCGCTCTACAATAGGCAAGGGTTTTCAAGTCTGCAAGTACGTTTTAAGCTAAGTTCCATGAACATTGTCCAAAATCATGTTTTAGGCCAAATCCACAATGCGACCAGTTCAGCATATGAGAGGAGACACTGTTTGAGTGTAACAAACGTGAAACATTTCTTTTAGCCTTTTCGCATGAAAACAGGGTCCAAAATCATGGGTTTTCGTTCAGCAGTGGAAGTAGGAGGCGCGCTCTACAATAGGCAAGGGTTTTCAAGTCTGCAAGTACGTTTTCAGCTGAGTTCCATGAACATTGTCCAAAATCATGTTTTAACCAAAATCCACAATGCGACCAGTTCAGCATATGAGAGGAGACACTGTTTGAGTGTAACAAACGTGAAACATTTCTTTTAGCCTTTTCGCATGAAAACAGGGTCCAAAATCATGGGTTTTCGTTCAGCAGTGGAAGTAGGAGGCGCGCTCTACAATAGGCAAGGGTTTTCAAGTCTGCAAGTACGTTTTAAGCTGAGTTCCATGAACATTGTCCAAAATCATGTTTTAACCAAAATCCACAATGCGACCAGTTCAGCATATGAGAGGAGACACTGTTTGAGTGTAACAAACGTGAAACAATTCTTTTAGCCTTTTCGCATGAAAACAGGGTCCAAAATCATGGGTTTTCGTTCAGCAGTGGAAGTAGGAGGCGCGCTCTACAATAGGCAAGGGTTTTCAAGTCTGCAAGTACGTTTTAAGCTGAGTTCCATGAACATTGTCCAAAATCATGTTTTAACCAAAATCCACAATGCGACCAGTTCAGCATATGAGAGGAGACACTGTTTGAGTGTAACAAACGTGAAACATTTCTTTTAGCCTTTTCGCATGAAAACAGGGTCCAAAATCATGGGTTTTCGTTCAGCAGTGGAAGTAGGAGGCGCGCTCTACAATAGGCAAGGGTTTTCAAGTCTGCAAGTACGTTTTAAGCTGAGTTCCATGAACATTGTCCAAAATCATGTTTTAACCAAAATCCACAATGCGACCAGTTCAGCATATGAGAGGAGACACTGTTTGAGTGTAACAAACGTGAAACATTTCTTTTAGCCATTTTGCATGAAAACAGGGTCCAAAATCATGGGTTTTCATTCAGCAGTGGAAGTAGGAGGCGCGCTCTACAATAGGCAAGTGTTTTCAAGTCTGCAAGTACGTTTTAAGCTGAGTTCCATGAACATTGTCCAAAATCATGTTTTAACCAAAATCCACAATGCGACCAGTTCAGCATATGAGAGGAGCCACTGTTTGAGTGTAACAAACGTGAAACATTTCTTTTAGCCTTTTTGCATGAAAACAGGGTCCAAAATCATGGGTTTTCGTTCAGCAGTGGAAGTAGGAGGCGCGCTCTACAATAGGCAAGGGTTTTCAAGTCTGCAAGTACGTTTTAAGCTGAGTTCCATGAACATTGTCCAAAATCATGTTTTAGGCCAAATCCACATTGCGACCAGATCAGCATATGACAGGAGACACTGTTTGAGTGTAACAAACGTGAAACAATTCTTTTAGCCTTTTCGCATGAAAACAGGGTCCAAAATCATGGGTTTTCGTTCAGTAGTGGAAGTAGGAGGCGCGCTCTACAATAGGCAAGGGTTTTCAAGTCTGCAAGTACGTTTTAAGCTGAGTTCCATGAACATTGTCCGAAATCATGTTTTAACCAAAATCCACAATGCGACCAGTTCAGCATATGAGAGGAGACACTGTTTGAGTGTAACAAGCGTGAAACATTTCTTTTAGCCTTTTCGCATGAAAACAGGGTCCAAAATCATGGGTTTTCGTTCAGCAGTGGAAGTAGGAGGCGCGCTCTACAATAGGCAAGGGTTTTCAAGTCTGCAAGTACGTTTTAAGCTGAGTTCCATGAACATTGTCCAAAATCATGTTTTAGGCCAAATCCACATTGCGACCAGATCAGCATATGACAGGAGACACTGTTTGAGTGTAACAAACGTGAAACAATTCTTTTAGCCTTTTCGCATGAAAACAGGGTCCAAAATCATGGGTTTTCGTTCAGCAGTGGAAGTAGGAGGCGCGCTCTACAATAGGCAAGGGTTTTCAAGTCTGCAAGTACGTTTTAAGCTGAGTTCCATGAACATTGTCCAAAATCATGTTTTAACCAAAATCCACAATGCGACCAGTTCAGCATATGAGAGGAGACACTGTTTGAGTGTAACAAACGTGAAACATTTCTTTTAGCCATTTTGCATGAAAACAGGGTCCAAAATCATGGGTTTTCATTCAGCAGTGGAAGTAGGAGGCGCGCTCTACAATAGGCAAGGGTTTTCAAGTCTGCAAGTACGTTTTAAGCTGAGTTCCATGAACATTGTCCAAAATCATGTTTTAGGCCAAATCCACATTGCGACCAGTTCAGCATATGACAGGAGACACTGTTTGAGTGTAACAAACGTGAAACAATTCTTTTAGCCTTTTCTTATGAAAACAGGGTCCAAAATCATGGGTTTTCGTTCAGCAGTGGAAGTAGGAGGCGCGCTCTACAATAGGCAAGGGTTTTCAAGTCTGCAAGTACGTTTTAAGCTAAGTTCCATGAACATTGTCCAAAATCATGTTTTAGGCCAAATCCACAATGCGACCAGTTCAGCATATGAGAGGAGACACTGTTTGAGTGTAACAAACGTGAAACATTTCTTTTAGCCTTTTCGCATGAAAACAGGGTCCAAAACCATGGGTTTTCGTTCAGTAGTGGAAGTAGGAGGCGCGCTCTACAATAGGCAAGGGTTTTCAAGTCTGCAAGTACGTTTTAAGCTGAGTTCCATGAACATTGTCCGAAATCATGTTTTAACCAAAATCCACAATGCGACCAGTTCAGCATATGAGAGGAGACACTGTTTGAGTGTAACAAGCGTGAAACATTTCTTTTAGCCTTTTCGCATGAAAACAGGGTCCAAAATCATGGGTTTTCGTTCAGCAGTGGAAGTAGGAGGCGCGCTCTACAATAGGCAAGGGTTTTCAAGTCTGCAAGTACGTTTTAAGCTGAGTTCCATGAACATTGTCCAAAATCATGTTTTAGGCCAAATCCACATTGCGACCAGATCAGCATATGACAGGAGACACTGTTTGAGTGTAACAAACGTGAAACAATTCTTTTAGCCTTTTCGCATGAAAACAGGGTCCAAAATCATGGGTTTTCGTTCAGCAGTGGAAGTAGGAGGCGCGCTCTACAATAGGCAAGGGTTTTCAAGTCTGCAAGTACGTTTTAAGCTGAGTTCCATGAACATTGTCCAAAATCATGTTTTAACCAAAATCCACAATGCGACCAGTTCAGCATATGAGAGGAGACACTGTTTGAGTGTAACAAACGTGAAACATTTCTTTTAGCCATTTTGCATGAAAACAGGGTCCAAAATCATGGGTTTTCATTCAGCAGTGGAAGTAGGAGGCGCGCTCTACAATAGGCAAGGGTTTTCAAGTCTGCAAGTACGTTTTAAGCTGAGTTCCATGAACATTGTCCAAAATCATGTTTTAGGCCAAATCCACATTGCGACCAGTTCAGCATATGACAGGAGACACTGTTTGAGTGTAACAAACGTGAAACAATTTTTTTAGCCTTTTCTTATGAAAACAGGGTCCAAAATCATGGGTTTTCGTTCAGCAGTGGAAGTAGGAGGCGCGCTCTACAATAGGCAAGGGTTTTCAAGTCTGCAAGTACGTTTTAAGCTAAGTTCCATGAACATTGTCCAAAATCATGTTTTAGGCCAAATCCACAATGCGACCAGTTCAGCATATGAGAGGAGACACTGTTTGAGTGTAACAAACGTGAAACATTTCTTTTAGCCTTTTCGCATGAAAACAGGGTCCAAAATCATGGGTTTTCGTTCAGCAGTGGAAGTAGGAGGCGCGCTCTACAATAGGCAAGGGTTTTCAAGTCTGCAAGTACGTTTTCAGCTGAGTTCCATGAACATTGTCCAAAATCATGTTTTAACCAAAATCCACAATGCGACCAGTTCAGCATATGAGAGGAGACACTGTTTGAGTGTAACAAACGTGAAACATTTCTTTTAGCCTTTTCGCATGAAAACAGGGTCCAAAATCATGGGTTTTCGTTCAGCAGTGGAAGTAGGAGGCGCGCTCTACAATAGGCAAGGGTTTTCAAGTCTGCAAGTACGTTTTAAGCTGAGTTCCATGAACATTGTCCAAAATCATGTTTTAACCAAAATCCACAATGCGACCAGTTCAGCATATGAGAGGAGACACTGTTTGAGTGTAACAAACGTGAAACAATTCTTTTAGCCTTTTCGCAAGAAAACAGGGTCCAAAATCATGGGTTTTCGTTCAGCAGTGGAAGTAGGAGGCGCGCTCTACAATAGGCAAGGGTTTTCAAGTCTGCAAGTACGTTTTAAGCTGAGTTCCATGAACATTGTCCAAAATCATGTTTTAACCAAAATCCACAATGCGACCAGTTCAGCATATGAGAGGAGACACTGTTTGAGTGTAACAAACGTGAAACATTTCTTTTAGCCTTTTCGCATGAAAACAGGGTCCAAAATCATGGGTTTTCGTTCAGCAGTGGAAGTAGGAGGCGCGCTCTACAATAGGCAAGGGTTTTCAAGTCTGCAAGTACGTTTTAAGCTGAGTTCCATGAACATTGTCCAAAATCATGTTTTAACCAAAATCCACAATGCGACCAGTTCAGCATATGAGAGGAGACACTGTTTGAGTGTAACAAACGTGAAACATTTCTTTTAGCCATTTTGCATGAAAACAGGGTCCAAAATCATGGGTTTTCATTCAGCAGTGGAAGTAGGAGGCGCGCTCTACAATAGGCAAGGGTTTTCAAGTCTGCAAGTACGTTTTAAGCTGAGTTCCATGAACATTGTCCAAAATCATGTTTTAACCAAAATCCACAATGCGACCAGTTCAGCATATGAGAGGAGCCACTGTTTGAGTGTAACAAACGTGAAACATTTCTTTTAGCCTTTTTGCATGAAAACAGGGTCCAAAATCATGGGTTTTCGTTCAGCAGTGGAAGTAGGAGGCGCGCTCTACAATAGGCAAGGGTTTTCAAGTCTGCAAGTACGTTTTAAGCTGAGTTCCATGAACATTGTCCGAAATCATGTTTTAACCAAAATCCACAATGCGACCAGTTCAGCATATGAGAGAAGACACTGTTTGAGTGTAACAAGCGTGAAACATTTCTTTTAGCCTTTTCGCATGAAAACAGGGTCCAAAATCATGGGTTTTCGTTCAGCAGTGGAAGTAGGAGGCGCGCTCTACAATAGGCAAGGGTTTTCAAGTCTGCAAGTACGTTTTAAGCTGAGTTCCATGAACATTGTCCAAAATCATGTTTTAGGCCAAATCCACATTGCGACCAGATCAGCATATGACAGGAGACACTGTTTGAGTGTAACAAACGTGAAACAATTCTTTTAGCCTTTTCGCATGAAAACAGGGTCCAAAATCATGGGTTTTCGTTCAGCAGTGGAAGTAGGAGGCGCGCTCTACAATAGGCAAGGGTTTTCAAGTCTGCAAGTACGTTTTAAGCTGAGTTCCATGAACATTGTCCAAAATCATGTTTTAACCAAAATCCACAATGCGACCAGTTCAGCATATGAGAGGAGACACTGTTTGAGTGTAACAAACGTGAAACATTTCTTTTAGCCATTTTGCATGAAAACAGGGTCCAAAATCATGGGTTTTCATTCAGCAGTGGAAGTAGGAGGCGCGCTCTACAATAGGCAAGGGTTTTCAAGTCTGCAAGTACGTTTTAAGCTGAGTTCCATGAACATTGTCCAAAATCATGTTTTAGGCCAAATCCACATTGCGACCAGTTCAGCATATGACAGGAGACACTGTTTGAGTGTAACAAACGTGAAACAATTCTTTTAGCCTTTTCTTATGAAAACAGGGTCCAAAATCATGGGTTTTCGTTCAGCAGTGGAAGTAGGAGGCGCGCTCTACAATAGGCAAGGGTTTTCAAGTCTGCAAGTACGTTTTAAGCTAAGTTCCATGAACATTGTCCAAAATCATGTTTTAGGCCAAATCCACAATGCGACCAGTTCAGCATATGAGAGGAGACACTGTTTGAGTGTAACAAACGTGAAACATTTCTTTTAGCCTTTTCGCATGAAAACAGGGTCCAAAATCATGGGTTTTCGTTCAGCAGTGGAAGTAGGAGGCGCGCTCTACAATAGGCAAGGGTTTTCAAGTCTGCAAGTACGTTTTCAGCTGAGTTCCATGAACATTGTCCAAAATCATGTTTTAACCAAAATCCACAATGCGACCAGTTCAGCATATGAGAGGAGACACTGTTTGAGTGTAACAAACGTGAAACATTTCTTTTAGCCTTTTCGCATGAAAACAGGGTCCAAAATCATGGGTTTTCGTTCAGCAGTGGAAGTAGGAGGCGCGCTCTACAATAGGCAAGGGTTTTCAAGTCTGCAAGTACGTTTTAAGCTGAGTTCCATGAACATTGTCCAAAATCATGTTTTAACCAAAATCCACAATGCGACCAGTTCAGCATATGAGAGGAGACACTGTTTGAGTGTAACAAACGTGAAACAATTCTTTTAGCCTTTTCGCATGAAAACAGGGTCCAAAATCATGGGTTTTCGTTCAGCAGTGGAAGTAGGAGGCGCGCTCTACAATAGGCAAGGGTTTTCAAGTCTGCAAGTACGTTTTAAGCTGAGTTCCATGAACATTGTCCAAAATCATGTTTTAACCAAAATCCACAATGCGACCAGTTCAGCATATGAGAGGAGACACTGTTTGAGTGTAACAAACGTGAAACATTTCTTTTAGCCTTTTCGCATGAAAACAGGGTCCAAAATCATGGGTTTTCGTTCAGCAGTGGAAGTAGGAGGCGCGCTCTACAATAGGCAAGGGTTTTCAAGTCTGCAAGTACGTTTTAAGCTGAGTTCCATGAACATTGTCCAAAATCATGTTTTAACCAAAATCCACAATGCGACCAGTTCAGCATATGAGAGGAGACACTGTTTGAGTGTAACAAACGTGAAACATTTCTTTTAGCCATTTTGCATGAAAACAGGGTCCAAAATCATGGGTTTTCATTCAGCAGTGGAAGTAGGAGGCGCGCTCTACAATAGGCAAGTGTTTTCAAGTCTGCAAGTACGTTTTAAGCTGAGTTCCATGAACATTGTCCAAAATCATGTTTTAACCAAAATCCACAATGCGACCAGTTCAGCATATGAGAGGAGCCACTGTTTGAGTGTAACAAACGTGAAACATTTCTTTTAGCCTTTTTGCATGAAAACAGGGTCCAAAATCATGGGTTTTCGTTCAGCAGTGGAAGTAGGAGGCGCGCTCTACAATAGGCAAGGGTTTTCAAGTCTGCAAGTACGTTTTAAGCTGAGTTCCATGAACATTGTCCAAAATCATGTTTTAGGCCAAATCCACATTGCGACCAGATCAGCATATGACAGGAGACACTGTTTGAGTGTAACAAACGTGAAACAATTCTTTTAGCCTTTTCGCATGAAAACAGGGTCCAAAATCATGGGTTTTCGTTCAGTAGTGGAAGTAGGAGGCGCGCTCTACAATAGGCAAGGGTTTTCAAGTCTGCAAGTACGTTTTAAGCTGAGTTCCATGAACATTGTCCGAAATCATGTTTTAACCAAAATCCACAATGCGACCAGTTCAGCATATGAGAGGAGACACTGTTTGAGTGTAACAAGCGTGAAACATTTCTTTTAGCCTTTTCGCATGAAAACAGGGTCCAAAATCATGGGTTTTCGTTCAGCAGTGGAAGTAGGAGGCGCGCTCTACAATAGGCAAGGGTTTTCAAGTCTGCAAGTACGTTTTAAGCTGAGTTCCATGAACATTGTCCAAAATCATGTTTTAGGCCAAATCCACATTGCGACCAGATCAGCATATGACAGGAGACACTGTTTGAGTGTAACAAACGTGAAACAATTCTTTTAGCCTTTTCGCATGAAAACAGGGTCCAAAATCATGGGTTTTCGTTCAGCAGTGGAAGTAGGAGGCGCGCTCTACAATAGGCAAGGGTTTTCAAGTCTGCAAGTACGTTTTAAGCTGAGTTCCATGAACATTGTCCAAAATCATGTTTTAACCAAAATCCACAATGCGACCAGTTCAGCATATGAGAGGAGACACTGTTTGAGTGTAACAAACGTGAAACATTTCTTTTAGCCATTTTGCATGAAAACAGGGTCCAAAATCATGGGTTTTCATTCAGCAGTGGAAGTAGGAGGCGCGCTCTACAATAGGCAAGGGTTTTCAAGTCTGCAAGTACGTTTTAAGCTGAGTTCCATGAACATTGTCCAAAATCATGTTTTAGGCCAAATCCACATTGCGACCAGTTCAGCATATGACAGGAGACACTGTTTGAGTGTAACAAACGTGAAACAATTCTTTTAGCCTTTTCTTATGAAAACAGGGTCCAAAATCATGGGTTTTCGTTCAGCAGTGGAAGTAGGAGGCGCGCTCTACAATAGGCAAGGGTTTTCAAGTCTGCAAGTACGTTTTAAGCTAAGTTCCATGAACATTGTCCAAAATCATGTTTTAGGCCAAATCCACAATGCGACCAGTTCAGCATATGAGAGGAGACACTGTTTGAGTGTAACAAACGTGAAACATTTCTTTTAGCCTTTTCGCATGAAAACAGGGTCCAAAATCATGGGTTTTCGTTCAGCAGTGGAAGTAGGAGGCGCGCTCTACAATAGGCAAGGGTTTTCAAGTCTGCAAGTACGTTTTCAGCTGAGTTCCATGAACATTGTCCAAAATCATGTTTTAACCAAAATCCACAATGCGACCAGTTCAGCATATGAGAGGAGACACTGTTTGAGTGTAACAAACGTGAAACATTTCTTTTAGCCTTTTCGCATGAAAACAGGGTCCAAAATCATGGGTTTTCGTTCAGCAGTGGAAGTAGGAGGCGCGCTCTACAATAGGCAAGGGTTTTCAAGTCTGCAAGTACGTTTTAAGCTGAGTTCCATGAACATTGTCCAAAATCATGTTTTAACCAAAATCCACAATGCGACCAGTTCAGCATATGAGAGGAGACACTGTTTGAGTGTAACAAACGTGAAACAATTCTTTTAGCCTTTTCGCATGAAAACAGGGTCCAAAATCATGGGTTTTCGTTCAGCAGTGGAAGTAGGAGGCGCGCTCTACAATAGGCAAGGGTTTTCAAGTCTGCAAGTACGTTTTAAGCTGAGTTCCATGAACATTGTCCAAAATCATGTTTTAACCAAAATCCACAATGCGACCAGTTCAGCATATGAGAGGAGACACTGTTTGAGTGTAACAAACGTGAAACATTTCTTTTAGCCTTTTCGCATGAAAACAGGGTCCAAAATCATGGGTTTTCGTTCAGCAGTGGAAGTAGGAGGCGCGCTCTACAATAGGCAAGGGTTTTCAAGTCTGCAAGTACGTTTTAAGCTGAGTTCCATGAACATTGTCCAAAATCATGTTTTAACCAAAATCCACAATGCGACCAGTTCAGCATATGAGAGGAGACACTGTTTGAGTGTAACAAACGTGAAACATTTCTTTTAGCCATTTTGCATGAAAACAGGGTCCAAAATCATGGGTTTTCATTCAGCAGTGGAAGTAGGAGGCGCGCTCTACAATAGGCAAGGGTTTTCAAGTCTGCAAGTACGTTTTAAGCTGAGTTCCATGAACATTGTCCAAAATCATGTTTTAACCAAAATCCACAATGCGACCAGTTCAGCATATGAGAGGAGCCACTGTTTGAGTGTAACAAACGTGAAACATTTCTTTTAGCCTTTTTGCATGAAAACAGGGTCCAAAATCATGGGTTTTCGTTCAGCAGTGGAAGTAGGAGGCGCGCTCTACAATAGGCAAGGGTTTTCAAGTCTGCAAGTACGTTTTAAGCTGAGTTCCATGAACATTGTCCAAAATCATGTTTTAGGCCAAATCCACATTGCGACCAGATCAGCATATGACAGGAGACACTGTTTGAGTGTAACAAACGTGAAACAATTCTTTTAGCCTTTTCGCATGAAAACAGGGTCCAAAATCATGGGTTTTCGTTCAGCAGTGGAAGTAGGAGGCGCGCTCTACAATAGGCAAGGGTTTTCAAGTCTGCAAGTACGTTTTAAGCTGAGTTCCATGAACATTGTCCAAAATCATGTTTTAACCAAAATCCACAATGCGACCAGTTCAGCATATGAGAGGAGACACTGTTTGAGTGTAACAAACGTGAAACATTTCTTTTAGCCATTTTGCATGAAAACAGGGTCCAAAATCATGGGTTTTCATTCAGCAGTGGAAGTAGGAGGCGCGCTCTACAATAGGCAAGGGTTTTCAAGTCTGCAAGTACGTTTTAAGCTGAGTTCCATGAACATTGTCCAAAATCATGTTTTAGGCCAAATCCACATTGCGACCAGTTCAGCATATGACAGGAGACACTGTTTGAGTGTAACAAACGTGAAACAATTATTTTAGCCTTTTCTTATGAAAACAGGGTCCAAAATCATGGGTTTTCGTTCAGCAGTGGAAGTAGGAGGCGCGCTCTACAATAGGCAAGGGTTTTCAAGTCTGCAAGTACGTTTTAAGCTAAGTTCCATGAACATTGTCCAAAATCATGTTTTAGGCCAAATCCACAATGCGACCAGTTCAGCATATGAGAGGAGACACTGTTTGAGTGTAACAAACGTGAAACATTTCTTTTAGCCTTTTCGCATGAAAACAGGGTCCAAAATCATGGGTTTTCGTTCAGCAGTGGAAGTAGGAGGCGCGCTCTACAATAGGCAAGGGTTTTCAAGTCTGCAAGTACGTTTTCAGCTGAGTTCCATGAACATTGTCCAAAATCATGTTTTAACCAAAATCCACAATGCGACCAGTTCAGCATATGAGAGGAGACACTGTTTGAGTGTAACAAACGTGAAACATTTCTTTTAGCCTTTTCGCATGAAAACAGGGTCCAAAATCATGGGTTTTCGTTCAGCAGTGGAAGTAGGAGGCGCGCTCTACAATAGGCAAGGGTTTTCAAGTCTGCAAGTACGTTTTAAGCTGAGTTCCATGAACATTGTCCAAAATCATGTTTTAACCAAAATCCACAATGCGACCAGTTCAGCATATGAGAGGAGACACTGTTTGAGTGTAACAAACGTGAAACAATTCTTTTAGCATTTTCGCATGAAAACAGGGTCCAAAATCATGGGTTTTCGTTCAGCAGTGGAAGTAGGAGGCGCGCTCTACAATAGGCAAGGGTTTTCAAGTCTGCAAGTACGTTTTAAGCTGAGTTCCATGAACATTGTCCAAAATCATGTTTTAACCAAAATCCACAATGCGACCAGTTCAGCATATGAGAGGAGACACTGTTTGAGTGTAACAAACGTGAAACATTTCTTTTAGCCTTTTCGCATGAAAACAGGGTCCAAAATCATGGGTTTTCGTTCAGCAGTGGAAGTAGGAGGCGCGCTCTACAATAGGCAAGGGTTTTCAAGTCTGCAAGTACGTTTTAAGCTGAGTTCCATGAACATTGTCCAAAATCATGTTTTAACCAAAATCCACAATGCGACCAGTTCAGCATATGAGAGGAGACACTGTTTGAGTGTAACAAACGTGAAACATTTCTTTTAGCCATTTTGCATGAAAACAGGGTCCAAAATCATGGGTTTTCATTCAGCAGTGGAAGTAGGAGGCGCGCTCTACAATAGGCAAGGGTTTTCAAGTCTGCAAGTACGTTTTAAGCTGAGTTCCATGAACATTGTCCAAAATCATGTTTTAACCAAAATCCACAATGCGACCAGTTCAGCATATGAGAGGAGCCACTGTTTGAGTGTAACAAACGTGAAACATTTCTTTTAGCCTTTTTGCATGAAAACAGGGTCCAAAATCATGGGTTTTCGTTCAGCAGTGGAAGTAGGAGGCGCGCTCTACAATAGGCAAGGGTTTTCAAGTCTGCAAGTACGTTTTAAGCTGAGTTCCATGAACATTGTCCAAAATCATGTTTTAGGCCAAATCCACATTGCGACCAGATCAGCATATGACAGGAGACACTGTTTGAGTGTAACAAACGTGAAACAATTCTTTTAGCCTTTTCGCATGAAAACAGGGTCCAAAATCATGGGTTTTCGTTCAGTAGTGGAAGTAGGAGGCGCGCTCTACAATAGGCAAGGGTTTTCAAGTCTGCAAGTACGTTTTAAGCTGAGTTCCATGAACATTGTCCGAAATCATGTTTTAACCAAAATCCACAATGCGACCAGTTCAGCATATGAGAGGAGACACTGTTTGAGTGTAACAAGCGTGAAACATTTCTTTTAGCCTTTTCGCATGAAAACAGGGTCCAAAATCATGGGTTTTCGTTCAGCAGTGGAAGTAGGAGGCGCGCTCTACAATAGGCAAGGGTTTTCAAGTCTGCAAGTACGTTTTAAGCTGAGTTCCATGAACATTGTCCAAAATCATGTTTTAGGCCAAATCCACATTGCGACCAGTTCAGCATATGACAGGAGACACTGTTTGAGTGTAACAAACGTGAAACAATTCTTTTAGCCTTTTCTTATGAAAACAGGGTCCAAAATCATGGGTTTTCGTTCAGCAGTGGAAGTAGGAGGCGCGCTCTACAATAGGCAAGGGTTTTCAAGTCTGCAAGTACGTTTTAAGCTAAGTTCCATGAACATTGTCCAAAATCATGTTTTAGGCCAAATCCACAATGCGACCAGTTCAGCATATGAGAGGAGACACTGTTTGAGTGTAACAAACGTGAAACATTTCTTTTAGCCTTTTCGCATGAAAACAGGGTCCAAAATCATGGGTTTTCGTTCAGCAGTGGAAGTAGGAGGCGCGCTCTACAATAGGCAAGGGTTTTCAAGTCTGCAAGTACGTTTTCAGCTGAGTTCCATGAACATTGTCCAAAATCATGTTTTAACCAAAATCCACAATGCGACCAGTTCAGCATATGAGAGGAGACACTGTTTGAGTGTAACAAACGTGAAACATTTCTTTTAGCCTTTTCGCATGAAAACAGGGTCCAAAATCATGGGTTTTCGTTCAGCAGTGGAAGTAGGAGGCGCGCTCTACAATAGGCAAGGGTTTTCAAGTCTGCAAGTACGTTTTAAGCTGAGTTCCATGAACATTGTCCAAAATCATGTTTTAACCAAAATCCACAATGCGACCAGTTCAGCATATGAGAGGAGACACTGTTTGAGTGTAACAAACGTGAAACATTTCTTTTAGCCTTTTCGCATGAAAACAGGGTCCAAAATCATGGGTTTTCGTTCAGCAGTGGAAGTAGGAGGCGCGCTCTACAATAGGCAAGGGTTTTCAAGTCTGCAAGTACGTTTTAAGCTGAGTTCCATGAACATTGTCCAAAATCATGTTTTAACCAAAATCCACAATGCGACCAGTTCAGCATATGAGAGGAGACACTGTTTGAGTGTAACAAACGTGAAACATTTCTTTTAGCCATTTTGCATGAAAACAGGGTCCAAAATCATGGGTTTTCATTCAGCAGTGGAAGTAGGAGGCGCGCTCTACAATAGGCAAGGGTTTTCAAGTCTGCAAGTACGTTTTAAGCTGAGTTCCATGAACATTGTCCAAAATCATGTTTTAACCAAAATCCACAATGCGACCAGTTCAGCATATGAGAGGAGCCACTGTTTGAGTGTAACAAACGTGAAACATTTCTTTTAGCCTTTTTGCATGAAAACAGGGTCCAAAATCATGGGTTTTCGTTCAGCAGTGGAAGTAGGAGGCGCGCTCTACAATAGGCAAGGGTTTTCAAGTCTGCAAGTACGTTTTAAGCTGAGTTCCATGAACATTGTCCAAAATCATGTTTTAGGCCAAATCCACATTGCGACCAGTTCAGCATATGACAGGAGACACTGTTTGAGTGTAACAAACGTGAAACAATTCTTTTAGCCTTTTCTTATGAAAACAGGGTCCAAAATCATGGGTTTTCGTTCAGCAGTGGAAGTAGGAGGCGCGCTCTACAATAGGCAAGGGTTTTCAAGTCTGCAAGTACGTTTTAAGCTGAGTTCCATGAACATTGTCCAAAATCATGTTTTAACCAAAATCCACAATGCGACCAGTTCAGCATATGAGAGGAGACACTGTTTGAGTGTAACAAACGTGAAACATTTCTTTTAGCCTTTTCGCATGAAAACAGGGTCCAAAATCATGGGTTTTCGTTCAGCACTGGAAGTAGGAGGCGCGCTCTACAATAGGCAAGGGTTTTCAAGTCTGCAAGTACGTTTTAAGCTGAGTTCCATGAACATTGTCCAAAATCATGTTTTAGGCCAAATCCACATTGCGACCAGATCAGCATATGAGAGGAGACACTGTTTGAGTGTAACAAACGTGAAACAATTCTTTTAGCCTTTTCGCATGAAAACAGGGTCCAAGATCATGGGTTTTCGTTCAGTAGTGGAAGTAGGAGGCGCGCTCTACAATAGGCAAGGGTTTTCAAGTCTGCAAGTACGTTTTAAGCTGAGTTCCATGAACATTGTCCAAAATCATGTTTTAGGCCAAATCCACAATGCGACCAGTTCAGCATATGAGAGGAGCCACTGTTTGAGTGTAACAAACGTGAAACATTTCTTTTAGCCTTTTTGCATGAAAACAGGGTCCAAAATCATGGGTTTTCGTTCAGCAGTGGAAGTAGGAGGTGCGCTCTACAATAGGCAAGGGTTTTCAAGTCTGCAAGTACGTTTTAAGCTGAGTTCCATGAACATTGTCCAAAATCATGTTTTAGGCCAAATCCACATTGCGACCAGATCAGCATATGACAGGAGACACTGTTTGAGTGTAACAAACGTGAAACAATTCTTTTAGCCTTTTCGCATGAAAACAGGGTCCAAAATCATGGGTTTTCGTTCAGTAGTGGAAGTAGGAGGCGCGCTCTACAATAGGCAAGGGTTTTCAAGTCTGCAAGTACGTTTTAAGCTGAGTTCCATGAACATTGTCCGAAATCATGTTTTAACCAAAATCCACAATGCGACCAGTTCAGCATATGAGAGGAGACACTGTTTGAGTGTAACAAGCGTGAAACATTTCTTTTAGCCTTTTCGCATGAAAACAGGGTCCAAAATCATGGGTTTTCGTTCAGCAGTGGAAGTAGGAGGCGCGCTCTACAATAGGCAAGGGTTTTCAAGTCTGCAAGTACGTTTTAAGCTGAGTTCCATGAACATTGTCCAAAATCATGTTTTAACCAAAATCCACAATGCGACCAGTTCAGCATATGAGAGGAGACACTGTTTGAGTGTAACAAACGTGAAACATTTCTTTTAGCCATTTTGCATGAAAACAGGGTCCAAAATCATGGGTTTTCATTCAGCAGTGGAAGTAGGAGGCGCGCTCTACAATAGGCAAGGGTTTTCAAGTCTGCAAGTACGTTTTAAGCTGAGTTCCATGAACATTGTCCAAAATCATGTTTTAGGCCAAATCCACATTGCGACCAGTTCAGCATATGACAGGAGACACTGTTTGAGTGTAACAAACGTGAAACAATTCTTTTAGCCTTTTCGCATGAAAACAGGGTCCAAAATCATGGGTTTTCGTTCAGCAGTGGAAGTAGGAGGCGCGCTCTACAATAGGCAAGGGTTTTCAAGTCTGCAAGTACGTTTTAAGCTGAGTTCCATGAACATTGTCCAAAATCATGTTTTAACCAAAATCCACAATGCGACCAGTTCAGCATATGAGAGGAGACACTGTTTGAGTGTAACAAACGTGAAACATTTCTTTTAGCCATTTTGCATGAAAACAGGGTCCAAAATCATGGGTTTTCATTCAGCAGTGGAAGTAGGAGGCGCGCTCTACAATAGGCAAGGGTTTTCAAGTCTGCAAGTACGTTTTAAGCTGAGTTCCATGAACATTGTCCAAAATCATGTTTTAGGCCAAATCCACATTGCGACCAGTTCAGCATATGACAGGAGACACTGTTTGAGTGTAACAAACGTGAAACAATTCTTTTAGCCTTTTCTTATGAAAACAGGGTCCAAAATCATGGGTTTTCGTTCAGCAGTGGAAGTAGGAGGCGCGCTCTACAATAGGCAAGGGTTTTCAAGTCTGCAAGTACGTTTTAAGCTAAGTTCCATGAACATTGTCCAAAATCATGTTTTAGGCCAAATCCACAATGCGACCAGTTCAGCATATGAGAGGAGACACTGTTTGAGTGTAACAAACGTGAAACATTTCTTTTAGCCTTTTCGCATGAAAACAGGGTCCAAAATCATGGGTTTTCGTTCAGCAGTGGAAGTAGGAGGCGCGCTCTACAATAGGCAAGGGTTTTCAAGTCTGCAAGTACGTTTTCAGCTGAGTTCCATGAACATTGTCCAAAATCATGTTTTAACCAAAATCCACAATGCGACCAGTTCAGCATATGAGAGGAGACACTGTTTGAGTGTAACAAACGTGAAACATTTCTTTTAGCCTTTTCGCATGAAAACAGGGTCCAAAATCATGGGTTTTCGTTCAGCAGTGGAAGTAGGAGGCGCGCTCTACAATAGGCAAGGGTTTTCAAGTCTGCAAGTACGTTTTAAGCTGAGTTCCATGAACATTGTCCAAAATCATGTTTTAACCAAAATCCACAATGCGACCAGTTCAGCATATGAGAGGAGACACTGTTTGAGTGTAACAAACGTGAAACAATTCTTTTAGCCTTTTCGCATGAAAACAGGGTCCAAAATCATGGGTTTTCGTTCAGCAGTGGAAGTAGGAGGCGCGCTCTACAATAGGCAAGGGTTTTCAAGTCTGCAAGTACGTTTTAAGCTGAGTTCCATGAACATTGTCCAAAATCATGTTTTAGGCCAAATCCACATTGCGACCAGTTCAGCATATGAGAGGAGACACTGTTTGAGTGTAACAAACGTGAAACATTTCTTTTAGCCTTTTCGCATGAAAACAGGGTCCAAAATCATGGGTTTTCGTTCAGCAGTGGAAGTAGGAGGCGCGCTCTACAATAGGCAAGGGTTTTCAAGTCTGCAAGTACGTTTTAAGCTGAGTTCCATGAACATTGTCCAAAATCATGTTTTAACCAAAATCCACAATGCGACCAGTTCAGCATATGAGAGGAGCCACTGTTTGAGTGTAACAAACGTGAAACATTTCTTTTAGCCTTTTTGCATGAAAACAGGGTCCAAAATCATGGGTTTTCGTTCAGCAGTGGAAGTAGGAGGCGCGCTCTACAATAGGCAAGGGTTTTCAAGTCTGCAAGTACGTTTTAAGCTGAGTTCCATGAACATTGTCCAAAATCATGTTTTAGGCCAAATCCACATTGCGACCAGTTCAGCATATGACAGGAGACACTGTTTGAGTGTAACAAACGTGAAACAATTATTTTAGCCTTTTCTTATGAAAACAGGGTCCAAAATCATGGGTTTTCGTTCAGCAGTGGAAGTAGGAGGCGCGCTCTACAATAGGCAAGGGTTTTCAAGTCTGCAAGTACGTTTTAAGCTGAGTTCCATGAACATTGTCCAAAATCATGTTTTAACCAAAATCCACAATGCGACCAGTTCAGCATATGAGAGGAGACACTGTTTGAGTGTAACAAACGTGAAACATTTCTTTTAGCCTTTTCGCATGAAAACAGGGTCCAAAATCATGGCTTTTCGTTCAGCAGTGGAAGTAGGAGGCGCGCTCTACAATAGGCAAGGGTTTTCAAGTCTGCAAGTACGTTTTAAGCTGAGTTCCATGAACATTGTCCAAAATCATGTTTTAGGCCAAATCCACATTGCGACCAGATCAGCATATGAGAGGAGACACTGTTTGAGTGTAACAAACGTGAAACAATTCTTTTAGCCTTTTCGCATGAAAACAGGGTCCAAAATCATGGGTTTTCGTTCAGTAGTGGAAGTAGGAGGCGCGCTCTACAATAGGCAAGGGTTTTCAAGTCTGCAAGTACGTTTTAAGCTGAGTTCCATGAACATTGTCCAAAATCATGTTTTAGGCCAAATCCACAATGCGACCAGTTCAGCATATGAGAGGAGCCACTGTTTGAGTGTAACAAACGTGAAACATTTCTTTTAGCCTTTTTGCATGAAAACAGGGTCCAAAATCATGGGTTTTCGTTCAGCAGTGGAAGTAGGAGGTGCGCTCTACAATAGGCAAGGGTTTTCAAGTCTGCAAGTACGTTTTAAGCTGAGTTCCATGAACATTGTCCAAAATCATGTTTTAGGCCAAATCCACATTGCGACCAGATCAGCATATGACAGGAGACACTGTTTGAGTGTAACAAACGTGAAACAATTCTTTTAGCCTTTTCGCATGAAAACAGGGTCCAAAATCATGGGTTTTCGTTCAGTAGTGGAAGTAGGAGGCGCGATCTACAATAGGCAAGGGTTTTCAAGTCTGCAAGTACGTTTTAAGCTGAGTTCCATGAACATTGTCCAAAATCATGTTTTAACCAAAATCCACAATGCGACCAGTTCAGCATATGAGAGGAGACACTGTTTGAGTGTAACAAGCGTGAAACATTTCTTTTAGCCTTTTCGCATGAAAACAGGGTCCAAAATCATGGGTTTTCGTTCAGCAGTGGAAGTAGGAGGCGCACTCTACAATAGGCAAGGGTTTTCAAGTCTGCAAGTACGTTTTAAGCTGAGTTCCATGAACATTGTCCAAAATCATGTTTTAGGCCAAATCCACATTGCGACCAGATCAGCATATGACAGGAGACACTGTTTGAGTGTAACAAACGTGAAACAATTCTTTTAGCCTTTTCGCATGAAAACAGGGTCCAAAATCATGGGTTTTCGTTCAGCAGTGGAAGTAGGAGGCGCGCTCTACAATAGGCAAGGGTTTTCAAGTCTGCAAGTACGTTTTAAGCTGAGTTCCATGAACATTGTCCAAAATCATGTTTTAGGCCAAATCCACATTGCGACCAGTTCAGCATATGAGAGGAGACACTGTTTGAGTGTAACAAACGTGAAACATTTCTTTTAGCCTTTTCGCATGAAAACAGGGTCCAAAATCATGGGTTTTCGTTCAGCAGTGGAAGTAGGAGGCGCGCTCTACAATAGGCAAGGGTTTTCAAGTCTGCAAGTACGTTTTAAGCTGAGTTCCATGAACATTGTCCAAAATCATGTTTTAACCAAAATCCACAATGCGACCAGTTCAGCATATGAGAGGAGCCACTGTTTGAGTGTAACAAACGTGAAACATTTCTTTTAGCCTTTTTGCATGAAAACAGGGTCCAAAATCATGGGTTTTCGTTCAGCAGTGGAAGTAGGAGGCGCGCTCTACAATAGGCAAGGGTTTTCAAGTCTGCAAGTACGTTTTAAGCTGAGTTCCATGAACATTGTCCAAAATCATGTTTTAGGCCAAATCCACATTGCGACCAGTTCAGCATATGACAGGAGACACTGTTTGAGTGTAACAAACGTGAAACAATTCTTTTAGCCTTTTCTTATGAAAACAGGGTCCAAAATCATGGGTTTTCGTTCAGCAGTGGAAGTAGGAGGCGCGCTCTACAATAGGCAAGGGTTTTCAAGTCTGCAAGTACGTTTTAAGCTGAGTTCCATGAACATTGTCCAAAATCATGTTTTAACCAAAATCCACAATGCGACCAGTTCAGCATATGAGAGGAGACACTGTTTGAGTGTAACAAACGTGAAACATTTCTTTTAGCCTTTTCGCATGAAAACAGGGTCCAAAATCATGGGTTTTCGTTCAGCACTGGAAGTAGGAGGCGCGCTCTACAATAGGCAAGGGTTTTCAAGTCTGCAAGTACGTTTTAAGCTGAGTTCCATGAACATTGTCCAAAATCATGTTTTAGGCCAAATCCACAATGCGACCAGTTCAGCATATGAGAGGAGCCACTGTTTGAGTGTAACAAACGTGAAACATTTCTTTTAGCCTTTTTGCATGAAAACAGGGTCCAAAATCATGGGTTTTCGTTCAGCAGTGGAAGTAGGAGGTGCGCTCTACAATAGGCAAGGGTTTTCAAGTCTGCAAGTACGTTTTAAGCTGAGTTCCATGAACATTGTCCAAAATCATGTTTTAGGCCAAATCCACATTGCGACCAGATCAGCATATGACAGGAGACACTGTTTGAGTGTAACAAACGTGAAACAATTCTTTTAGCCTTTTCGCATGAAAACAGGGTCCAAAATCATGGGTTTTCGTTCAGTAGTGGAAGTAGGAGGCGTGATCTACAATAGGCAAGGGTTTTCAAGTCTGCAAGTACGTTTTAAGCTGAGTTCCATGAACATTGTCCAAAATCATGTTTTAACCAAAATCCACAATGCGACCAGTTCAGCATATGAGAGGAGACACTGTTTGAGTGTAACAAGCGTGAAACATTTCTTTTAGCCTTTTCGCATGAAAACAGGGTCCAAAATCATGGGTTTTCGTTCAGCAGTGGAAGTAGGAGGCGCACTCTACAATAGGCAAGGGTTTTCAAGTCTGCAAGTACGTTTTAAGCTGAGTTCCATGAACATTGTCCAAAATCATGTTTTAGGCCAAATCCACATTGCGACCAGATCAGCATATGACAGGAGACACTGTTTGAGTGTAACAAACGTGAAACAATTCTTTTAGCCTTTTCGCATGAAAACAGGGTCCAAAATCATGGGTTTTCGTTCAGCAGTGGAAGTAGGAGGCGCGCTCTACAATAGGCAAGGGTTTTCAAGTCTGCAAGTACGTTTTAAGCTGAGTTCCATGAACATTGTCCAAAATCATGTTTTAGGCCAAATCCACATTGCGACCAGTTCAGCATATGACAGGAGACACTGTTTGAGTGTAACAAACGTGAAACAATTCTTTTAGCCTTTTCTTATGAAAACAGGGTCCAAAATCATGGGTTTTCGTTCAGCAGTGGAAGTAGGAGGCGCGCTCTACAATAGGCAAGGGTTTTCAAGTCTGCAAGTACGTTTTAAGCTGAGTTCCATGAACATTGTCCAAAATCATGTTTTAGGCCAAATCCACATTGCGACCAGATCAGCATATGACAGGAGACACTGTTTGAGTGTAACAAACGTGAAACAATTCTTTTAGCCTTTTCGCATGAAAACAGGGTCCAAAATCATGGGTTTTCGTTCAGCAGTGGAAGTAGGAGGCGCGCTCTACAATAGGCAAGGGTTTTCAAGTCTGCAAGTACGTTTTAAGCTGAGTTCCATGAACATTGTCCAAAATCATGTTTTAACCAAAATCCACAATGCGACCAGTTCAGCATATGAGAGGAGACACTGTTTGAGTGTAACAATCGTGAAACATTTCTTTTAGCCTTTTCGCATGAAAACAGGGTCCAAAATCATGGGTTTTCGTTCAGCAGTGGAAGTAGGAGGCGCACTCTACAATAGGCAAGGGTTTTCAAGTCTGCAAGTACGTTTTAAGCTGAGTTCCATGAACATTGTCCAAAATCATGTTTTAGGCCAAATCCACATTGCGACCAGATCAGCATATGACAGGAGACACTGTTTGAGTGTAACAAACGTGAAACAATTCTTTTAGCCTTTTCGCATGAAAACAGGGTCCAAAATCATGGGTTTTCGTTCAGCAGTGGAAGTAGGAGGCGCGCTCTACAATAGGCAAGGGTTTTCAAGTCTGCAAGTACGTTTTAAGCTGAGTTCCATGAACATTGTCCAAAATCATGTTTTAGGCCAAATCCACATTGCGACCAGTTCAGCATATGACAGGAGACACTGTTTGAGTGTAACAAACGTGAAACAATTCTTTTAGCCTTTTCTTATGAAAACAGGGTCCAAAATCATGGGTTTTCGTTCAGCAGTGGAAGTAGGAGGCGCGCTCTACAATAGGCAAGGGTTTTCAAGTCTGCAAGTACGTTTTAAGCTGAGTTCCATGAACATTGTCCAAAATCATGTTTTAGGCCAAATCCACATTGCGACCAGATCAGCATATGACAGGAGACACTGTTTGAGTGTAACAAACGTGAAACAATTCTTTTAGCCTTTTCGCATGAAAACAGGGTCCAAAATCATGGGTTTTCGTTCAGCAGTGGAAGTAGGAGGCGCGCTCTACAATAGGCAAGGGTTTTCAAGTCTGCAAGTACGTTTTAAGCTGAGTTCCATGAACATTGTCCAAAATCATGTTTTAGGCCAAATCCACAATGCGACCAGTTCAGCATATGAGAGGAGACACTGTTTGAGTGTAACAAACGTGAAACATTTCTTTTAGCCTTTTCGCATGAAAACAGGGTCCAAAATCATGGGTTTTCGTTCAGCACTGGAAGTAGGAGGCGCGCTCTACAATAGGCAAGGGTTTTCAAGTCTGCAAGTACATTTTAAGCTGAGTTCCATGAACATTGTCCAAAATCATGTTTTAGGCCAAATCCACATTGCGACCAGATCAGCATATGACAGGAGACACTGTTTGAGTGTAACAAACGTGAAACAATTCTTTTAGCCTTTTCGCATGAAAACAGGGTCCAAAATCATGGGTTTTCGTTCAGCAGTGGAAGTAGGAGGCGCGCTCTACAATAGGCAAGGGTTTTCAAGTCTGCAAGTACGTTTTAAGCTGAGTTCCATGAACATTGTCCAAAATCATGTTTTAGGCCAAATCCACATTGCGACCAGATCAGCATATGACAGGAGACACTGTTTGAGTGTAACAAACGTGAAACAATTCTTTTAGCCTTTTCGCATGAAAACAGGGTCCAAAATCATGGGTTTTCGTTCAGCAGTGGAAGTAGGAGGCGCGCTCTACAATAGGCAAGGGTTTTCAAGTCTGCAAGTACGTTTTAAGCTGAGTTCCATGAACATTGTCCAAAATCATGTTTTAGGCCAAATCCACAATGCGACCAGTTCAGCATATGAGAGGAGACACTGTTTGAGTGTAACAAACGTGAAACATTTCTTTTAGCCTTTTCGCATGAAAACAGGGTCCAAAATCATGGGTTTTCGTTCAGCACTGGAAGTAGGAGGCGCGCTCTACAATAGGCAAGGGTTTTCAAGTCTGCAAGTACATTTTAAGCTGAGTTCCATGAACATTGTCCAAAATCATGTTTTAGGCCAAATCCACATTGCGACCAGATCAGCATATGACAGGAGACACTGTTTGAGTGTAACAAACGTGAAACAATTCTTTTAGCCTTTTCGCATGAAAACAGGGTCCAAAATCATGGGTTTTCGTTCAGCAGTGGAAGTAGGAGGCGCGCTCTACAATAGGCAAGGGTTTTCAAGTCTGCAAGTACGTTTTAACCCTCCCGTTGTCCTGGTATTCTGTACACACGCCGTGCCCTCCGGGTCGAACTGTCCCCCTCTCACTAAAGGCCCAGTTGGAACATGTGGGACAGTATGGGTGCGAGCAGCCTTTGCAGATGTATTTGTTACACCTGGTGCACACCGTGTGTGTTTTACAGTCCTTCTTTGTGGGGCAGACCTGACACCTCTTCCTCTTACTGGGTTGTGCGGGGTTGGGTGCTTGGGCCGGTGGTGCTGCGTGGTCCGGTGCTGCGGGGGCGTGATCCCGCCGGGGCTGATCACGATACGTAGCCCTCTGAACAGCTTTGACGAGCGCCGCAGAGGCTTCGGTGCGAGGGAGACGGGCCCTTCTTTGTATGAACGGAGTCACTAGTGCCTTTCCCAGCTGCTCGAGGAACACCCTCCTCTTGTTTCGCTTGCCAGGCATCCAAGTGGGGTTGAGCTCTCGCCATATGACAAAAGCGTTGTAAGAGGACACGTCAAGGATGTTGTGGAAGATGACCAGGGGCCAGCGCGCGGTCATCCTCCTGCAGCTGTAGGTTCCAATCACCTTGTCTAGGTTGTCCACACCTCCCTTGTTGGTTGTAGTCTAGGACGATGGCCGGCTTCTTGTCCTGGCGACGGCTAACGTGAGCCTCGGTGTGCAGCGTGCTCAGGAGTAAGACGTTCTTGTTTTTCTTTGCCAGGTAGGACACTAGAGCGGTGGTGGATGTGAAGGCGAACTTGGAGGAGAAGAGGAGCCTGTCCTTTGAGGCGAGCAGCGCCTGCGGGAGCTCTGGCTTGTTCTTTCTGACTGTGCCGACCACGGTGACGTTCCTGGTCAGGAGCTGGCGCGCGAGCTCGTATGAGGTGAAGAAATTGTCGCAGGTGACGTTGTGACCCCTGAGTCCCTGCGTCAAATCGAGCACGACCCTCATCCCCTGGTTCTTCTCGGGGCCTCCGCATGTGGCCTTGCCGGTGTAGACCTGCATCTTCCAGGCGTAGCTGGATTTGGAGTCGCAGGCCACCCATGTCTTGATGCCGTATTTGGCCGGCTTGCTTGGGATATACTGGCGGAAAGGACATCGGCCTGGAGGAGAGAGAGAGAGAGAGAGAGAGAGAGAGAGAGAGAGAGAGAGAGAGAGAGAGAGAGAGAGAGAGAGAGAGAGAGAGAGAGAGAGAGAGAGAGAGAGAGAGAGAGAGAGAGAGAGAGAGAGAGAGAGAGAGAGAGAGAGGAGAGGAAAAACAAGAGATTAGCTTTAGCGTGTTGTGTTGTGTTGTGTTGTGTTCAGTGTTGTGTTCAGTGTTGTTGTTGTTGTGCTCTTGTACGGTGTTGTTGGCCCCGGCACACCTCTGAAAGGGACCAGTTGCTCGTCCACCGTCACGTCGGGCCCGGGGTTGTAGAGGAGCGGCAGCCTCTCGACCCACTTGTCCCAGACCTCTCTCACGGCCGCAAGTTTGTCACCGCCGCCTGCTGCGCGTCTCTCTGCTCTGGTCTGGCGGTCGTCGAAGCGAAGGAGTCTCGAGTAAGCGTGAAAGACTTTGAGCGGCATGGTTGCGCGGAAAATGGTCCTTCCGCTCTCGGCGTCCCAGAGACTAGAGGCAGCTTCGCCTCGGGACCTGTACACGCCGGCTAGGATGAGCAGCCCTACGTAGGCTCTCAGGTCTGTGGAGTCCATCGCTTTCCAGCGGTCGCGGTCTTCGTGGTCTTCGTGGCCGTCGTCGGCGACGGCGTAGTGGCGGTCGTCGCCGTCGCCGTCCCCGTCGCCTCGGGCTCCGTATTTTCGAACGCCCTCCAGATTGGTCATCTCCAGGATGATGTCTTCTATCTCGGGTGTGAAAAACAAGCGAAACGTGGAGAGGATGTCGCGGGCTTGGCCTACGGCCTGCCTAGTAGGCCCGGGCCTCATGTCCTCCGGCACCTCAGCAACCGGCCTGTTACTTTTTGCCGCTGCGGCGGCCCCTCCGACGCCCCGATTGTTGTCACAGGGCACCGAGCACCATTGGATTTGGCCGTTTCTCGACACGAATGTCTCTCTTTCCACTCGAGGGATATCGTGTTGTGTTCTGGGGCTGATGCTGTGGCGGCGGCTGCGGCAGCGGCGGAGGTCTCCTCGCTCTCCTCGCTCTCCTTCACCTTCCCCTTGTTCTTCCCCTTGTTCTTCTTCTTCTTCTTCTTCTTCTTCTTCTTGTTGGTCGTCGTCGTCGTCGTCATCGTCTCGTTCGTCTTCTACGCCTTGACCTTGTTCTACTTGGACATTGTCCTCGTCGTCGGCGGCGGCAGCGGCTGCGGCGTCGTAGTCGTCGTCGTCGTCGTCGTCCTCTGTGGTCTCCTCGTCCTCTGGGTTATATTCCTCCCCGTCTTCTTCTTCGGACGCTTCCTCGTCCGCATCCTCGTCGCAGTCAGAGTCATTGGAAAATATCTGTTCTAGGACCTGTTTGGCCGTGAATCGCACAGCACTCATAATAGCTTCGGCACCCAGGCTGGGGAAGTCCCCAAGACCTCTCTCTTCGGCACGTGTCCGGACATGCCACGGAGGCAATATTAGTAGTAGTAGTAGTAGTAGTAGTAGTAGTAGTAGTAGTAGTAGTAGTAGTAGTAGTAGTAGTAGTAGTAGTAGTAGTAGTAGTAGTAGTAGTAGTAGTAGTAGTAGTAGTAGTAGTAGTAGTAGTAGTAGTAGTAGTAGTAGGCTTACCTAGTACCTCTGGCTCAGAGCTTATGCCTCTAACGTGTAGCCTGGGTCGTTTTGACCCAGACAGGACAGGACAGGACAGGACAACGCTAGGGGTTATACAGCAACTCGCTCTAACACTCTGACATGTAGCCTGGGTCTTTTTGACCCGGTCAGGACAGCAGGTGGAGACATAGAGCGAGTTGCTCTAACACCTAGGCTCTAACACGTAGCCTGGGTCTTTTTGACCCGGTCAGGACAGCGGGAGGGGATATACAGCCACTCGCTCTAACACCTAGGCTCTAACACGTAGCCTGGGTCCTTTTGACCCGGACAGGACAGGACAGGACAGGACAACGCTAGGAGATATACAGCCACTCGCTCTAACACCTAGGCTCTAACACGTAGCCTGGGTCTTTTTGACCCGGTCAGGACAGCGGGAGGGGATATACAGCCACTAGCTCAAACACATAGGCTCTAACACGTAGCCTGGGTCTTTTTGACCCGGTCAGGACAGCAGGAGGAGGATATACAGCCACTCGCTCTAACACCTAGGCTCTAACACGTAGCCTGGGTCCTTTTGACCCGGACAGGACAGGACAGGACAGGACAGGACAGCGGGAGGAGATATACAGCGAGCCACTCGCGCTAACACCTAGGCTCTAACATTAACCCCCGAAAATAAATAAATAAATGAATATAATATAATTTATTATTTTTATGGGAGTGGTCATTGAATCCACAATATAACAGGTTCGTGTCTCACAGACAAACAACATCCATCCATCGAAGCTATGTCGACTTTCCAGAACACAGAAAACGCAAAGGGCGATTCTCACTGCATCACTGCAGTGTTTGACATACACACGTCGGACTCCAGTCACGTAACTACTACTACCGACAATACCACCACCACCACCACCACCACCGTCGTCGGCACCGTGATCGGTCTGGGCATCGTCGGAGGGTCGACTCGACTGAATCTGAGCACCATCAACTTCAACGACATCTATTCTGCGTTCAATCGAGTAGTGAACAACATACCCATACTTCTCGGCTACACGGTGAAAAGCCTCTCGGTCATGCCCAACAACAAACTGGAGGTGAGACTATTTGTCGAACCCAAATATAGTCTGTTGAGGTATGAGCTGTGGCTCGTTCGGGTCGTAGGACAGGCTCTGCTCTTGTGGTTTTACCACGGTGCAGTGTCACACATCATGGTGACACACCGGGACCATGTGCAGAAGATACACCGTGAAGCTGTGGGATGGTGTCCCTGTGCTGCAACGTTGACCGGTTTCGACGACAGCGAGTCTTGTACTTGTGCTTTGTACTGGGACATGGACGTTCGTCACAGCCACGTCCGAGACCATTTGTTGACATATTATCGGACATATCGGCAAATGCCATGCGACATCTCATCCGTGTGTAGCGGTGTCCACATGACAGATCTCTCAGATGAGGAACAGACACTTCTGATGAAGAAAGTCGCCTGGATATTTCAAGGCTTTTCTGTTGGCCCCAAACAACACGCCATGATGGGGATCCGTGCGAGCCTAGGCATACCTTGTGATTTCACGAAAACCCAAAATGTTGTACCGCAAGTCTACAAGTTGACAGACTGTCAGAATGAAACACGTGCGGAGATGTTCAATTGTCAGCAAGCCGAAGAGCAGATGACATATATTCACTTGTCGAGGAAATGGTTATCTTGGGTTTCCAGCATTGTCCTCGACTAGTGACACACACACACACCTACAATATTACAAGGGAATCACCAGATTCTTTACCAAGTAACACTTTTCACTGTAATGTCTGTACCTACAATGTGACCAATAAAAGTTGATTTAATTTCATTTGCAAGGGTCCCGTTCACAGCACAGCACACACTCGCTCTAACACTCTAACACGTAGCCTGGGTCTTTTTCACCCCAGCCAGGACACGAGAGGACAATGCTAGGGGTCATACAGCCACTCGCTCTAACACATAGGCACTGACACGTAGCCTGGGTCTTTTTTTTGTTGTTGTTGACCCGGACAGGACAGCGGGAGGAGATATACAGCCACACGCTCTAACACATAGGCACTGACACGTAGGCTGGGTCGTTTTGACCCCGGACAGGACAGGACAGGACAGGACAGGACAGCGGCACGGGATATACAGCCACTCCCTCTAACACATAGGCACTGACACGTAGCCTGGGTCTGTCTGACCCCGGACAAGACAGGGCAACGCTAGGGGTTACACAGCCACTCACTCTAACACGTAGCCTGGGTCTTTTTGACCCGGACAGGACAACGGGAGGGTTATCAAAGACCTATCATTTTACAGCGGTACAATGCCGACATCTAGTGGTCATACAACATACAGGGTGAACGAAAACACATGCAAACACAACGCATAACCGCCAGGGGGGCTTCACCGGCTTGTGGACTGTGCTTTTCTAATAACTAATAGCTTTTCTAACACGCTGTCCTTGGACAGTTGAATGGAACCTAGATTAGGCTTCACTGAGCCTTGCAATGCTCATGAGCACATTTACCTAGGTGTGCTTGTGTGTGTGCATTCTCATTGTCTCCCCCTAGCGTTCCTATAGTGTCTT
The DNA here is from genome assembly GCF_964263955.1 of Coregonus lavaretus. NCBI lineage: Eukaryota > Metazoa > Chordata > Actinopteri > Salmoniformes > Salmonidae > Coregonus > Coregonus lavaretus. The sequence continues at coordinate 822,337 of NC_140019.1, forward strand.
TACCTATTGAGGCATAGGCAATAGCGGCTGCAACGATGCTTTTCTAATAACTTCACTCTAACACGCTGTCCTTGGACAGTTGAATGGAACCTAGATTAGGCTTCACTGAGCCTTGCAATGATCATGAGCACATTTACCTAGGTGTGCTTGTGTGTGCATTCTCATCGTCTCCCCCTAGCGTTCCTATAGTGTCCTTACCTATTCAGGCATAGGCAATAGCGGCTGCAATGATCTGATACAAGTGTAATGAATATGCTAGTTCGGATATGATAGCAATAACGGAGAGACAGATCTAAAGGATAAATAAACATAAACAATGAAATGAGAGACACAGACGTGTTCAATGACATGTTTAGTTGTTTACGTTTATTCGGTGTCATTGACATACAACATGCAGTACGGGGAACTGGGGTTGGTATTAGTGATCGGCCTCAGCTCTTGCTAAATCCAGGGTCCAGGAAATATTGTGGTGTTGGTTGTTTCCAACGATGACTGTTGCCCCTGAGAGCGCAGAGCGAGTTGATGTCACAGTGATCGACTGGGCAGAGTTTGCTGTGCCCAGATAAGGTTTCCCAAGAGGAGCGCTCAGTGACAATCGCTCTCGAGCCTAACCCGTATATAGTTCCTCATGCGGTCCCGGTGATTTTCGTCTAGACATCTACATATTGACGGCTCTACCTGAAGTAACCTCATTTGGAACTGTTTGGCATTAACTGCAACCCGCGTCCAATATGATGAGCGTGCCTCCCTGGAGTCTTCCGACATGGACACGAACTGTACCTGGGCTATGGGGTTGCTGAACTGTACCCTGCGATGTTGGTCTTGTTGCTTCTTGTTGTTCTTCTCATTCACGGTTGTCTCCACTTGATCCTCGCCCGGTACCGGGTAACGTCTGCGTCTGCGTATGCGTCTGCGTCTGCGTCTGCGTCTGCGTCTGCTTCCGCCTCTGCGTCTGCGTCTGCTTCCGCCTCTGCGTCTGCGTCTGCGTCGTGGACGAGTTTCGTGATTTGAGCACTCGTTTAGCACGTCACACAGGGCATTGCATTGGGATGTCATGGAGGATTGGGCTGTCTCGGTAGAGAGGTTGTGATCGTTGTGCCCCAAGTACCGTTTCTTGGTAATCGGTCTGGGTTTAGGTCTGTGTGTATCGATATTGGCCTCGTGAGACATCATGTATGCTGTTCGAAACCTAATGACTCGGTTCTATGATTATTATACTGTAGCGTCTATGGGATCCGTGTGTGTGTGTGTGTGTATATGGGTAATGTAGTGTGGTGTGAGATGTATTAATGTGTGCCATTCGCATGTAAATATATATGTCCGTACACACTGCACGCATAGCCCTATAGTGAAGGTCTTTACACAGTCTACCACTATCCTATCTGCCACGCTTGTCCGGTTGGAATAAAGAAGTGGCGTGAGTCGGTAATATGTACCCAGCTCATGTACGCTTTCATATCATCCCTACCTACACCTGTGAATGTTGTCTATGTTCCTATGCATAGTATTGTTATGTTGAAGTGATGAACCTGTGTCAATAAAGGATACACCAGAGGCTAAGACGATTTGTTCCTTGTCATTTATTCACTGTCATTTACTCACATTTACACCACAAAAAATCACATATATATTTCAGGTTGAAATGCACACGGGAGGGTAGTCCACTAGTGGGACACGTAATGTTCATCGCCAACAACCAAGTAACAAAGGCACAATAGGGACAACATGTGTTAAGCTACACAACTGCTTTTACATTGTAAGGAGACCTAGGGTCTATCCATGAGGGACAGTGTCAAGATTGTTTTGCATTCCTTCTGAAGCTCCGGGTCTTGTAGACAGCTTTGTGTTTCGGGCGATGCACATCTTTACACCGGGGACTGGGGCTGTAAACACAACGTACAACACCGTGCACAATGCTCAACATACTCTGGGTTCCATGACAATATCACTACTATAGCCATACCAAACGGTCTGGGTAAGGTCTAGCGCTACCATCCCCTCGGTTCTCAGCTCAGACAGAGGTGGAGATTACAGAGACGATGGATGGAGGTCCTTACATGAAGCTGGACTGCGAATTGTAAGGGTTGACGTTTCTGCTGCTCATGTAGTCTCGAGCTGAGGAGGGTATGGAACTGGGGTTGGTATTAGTGATCGGCCTCAGCTGGTGCTAGATCCAGGGTCCAGGAAATCTTGTGGTGTTGGTTGTTTCCAACGATGACTGTTGCCCCTGTCATCTTCTTTACGTTTAGTCTTGTGAAGGTTGGACTAGGAGGTGCTGCGGTGCTGCAAATTGCACGTGTCTCACGGGGTAGTCAGACAAGCTTTTCACTGACGGGTCGACGTAGCTCGCAAGCATGGCTAACAGAGAGTTGAGATGGTGGTAGTGTGTCAACTCTAGGTACATGGGTCTTGTGAAGGGACTGTCCTTGGGTCCTATCATTGCATTGACTCCGTCATGGCTGAGGGATTTCACATTGACACGGTCCAGGGTTTCCTTCTCGTGATCTGTCAGGGTCCTGTTCTTCAACAGGAGACAGTTGTACCATGAGGCCATTGCGTTAGTCGATTCGGTGGGTGATCCTGGTGTAGATTACTGGTGGCGATGTAGGAGTGTATAGGAGGTCTGCTTGGGTTATCCGAGGTGGGTTTGATGAGAGCGCAGAGCGAGTTGTTGTCACAGTGATCGACTGGGCAGAGTTTGCTGTGCCCAGATATGGTTTCCCCAGAGGAGCGCTCAGTGACAATCGCTCTCGAGCCTAACCCGTATATAGTTCCTCATGCGGTCCCGGTGATTTTCGTCTAGACATCTAGATATTGACGGCTCTAACTCACGTATCCTCCTTCGGAGCAGTTTGGTATTGACTGCAACCCGCCACCAATATGATGAGCGTGCCTCCCTGGAGTCTTCCGACATGGACACGAACTGTACCTGGGCTATGGGCTTGCTGAAATGTACACTGCGGTGTTGGTCTTGTTGCTTCTTGTTGTTCTTCTCATTCACGGTTGTCTCCACTTCATCCTCGCCCGGTACCTGGGCTATGGGCTTGCTGAAATGTACACTGCGGTGTTGGTCTTGTTGCTTCTTGTTGTTCTTCTCATTCACGGTTGTCTCCACTTCATCCTCGCCCGGTACCTGGTAACGTCCGCTTCGGCGTCTGCGTCGTGGAGGACTTTCGTGATTTGAGCACTCATTTTGCACGTCACACAGGGCATTGCATTGGGATGTCATGGAGGATTGGGCTGTCTCGGTAGAGAGGTTGTGATCGTTGTGCCCCAAGCACCGTTTCTTGGTAATCGGTCTGGGTTTAGGTCTGTGTGTATCGATATTGGCCTCGTGAGACATCATGTATGCTGTTCGAAACCTAATGACTCGGTTCTATGATTATTATACTGTAGCGTCTATGGGATCCGTGTGTGTGTGTGTGTGTGTGTGTGTGTGTGTGTGTGTGTGTGTGTGTGTGTGTGTGTGTGTGTGTGTGTGTGTGTGTGTGTGTGTGTGTGTGTGTGTGTGTGTGTGTATGGGTAATGTAGTGTGGTGTGAGATGTATTAATGTGTACCATTCGCATGTAAATATATATGTCCGTACACACTGCACGCATAGCCCTATAGTGAAGGTCTTTACACAGTCTACCACTATCCTATCTGCCACGCTTGTCCGGTTGGAATAAAGAAGTGGCGTGAGTCGGTAATATGTACCCAGCTCATGTACGCTTTCATATCATCCCTACCTACACCTGTGAATGTTGTCTATGTTCCTATGCATAGTATTGTTATGTTGAAGTGATGAACCTGTGTCAATAAAGGATACACCAGAGGCTAAGACGATTTGTTCCTTGTCATTTATTCACTGTCATTTACTCACATTTACACCACAAAAAATCACATATATATTTCAGGTTGAAATGCACACGGGAGGGTAGTCCACTAGTGGGACACGTAATGTTCATCGCCAACAACCAAGTAACAAAGGCACAATAGGGACAACATGTGTTAAGCTACACAACTGCTTTTACATTGTAAGGAGACCTAGGGTCTATCCATGAGGGACAGTGTCAAGATTGTTTTGCATTCCTTCTGAAGCTCCGGGTCTTGTAGACAGCTTTGTGTTTCGGGCGATGCACATCTTTACACCGGGGACTGGGGCTGTAAACACAACGTACAACACCGTGCACAACGCTCAACATACTCTGGGTTCCATGAAAATATCACTACTACAGCCATACCAAACGGTCTGGGTAAGGTCTAGCGCTACCATCCCCTCGGTTCTCAGCTCAGACTGAGGTGGAGATTACAGAGACGATGGATGGAGGTCCTTACATGAAGCTGGACTGCGAATTGTAAGGGTTGACGTTTCTGCTGCTCATGTAGTCTCGAGCTGAGGAGGGTATGGTCACCACATCCGGGATGTCTCTCTGACAATCAACCGGGATCCTTTCGTGCTTCCCCTTTAGGATGGTAGATGTCAGCACCATGGTCACCACGTACATGAGGTAGATTATGATATTGAACACGGCGATAGCGCACTCCATGTTATGCAACCTCTGCTGGTTGCTGATCAGAGGTCGGTACAGCAACTCCATGCAGCCTGCGATCACGGCCATGAACAGCTCAATGTTCATCATGATCAGGCACGTCAGCACGGTCCTGGTGCTATTGGTAGACTCCGGACCCCCGTAGGAGCCCTCGGAGTCGTCCAGTTTCCTTTTGCTCTTGGCTGCGAAGTAGCTGAGCACTATGCTCACCACCATGGCCAGGCAACCGAGCGTGATGAGGGCTATCCCCGCGTGGATGTAAGCGTGCTGGTATTCGGGTCTGCCTTCGGAAGGAGGCGACTGCGTTGCGGCTGAGTCCAGCCGGCCCGTGGTCCTGGTAACGTGCCTGTTGTCAATGAAGTAGAGAACGTTGTTGGGAATGGTGAGAAATCCCACGATGAGAGAGGTGATGACTGCAATGGCACCTCCCAGCTTGCCCCTGAAACGGACCTTGCTCAGCATGGGGCCGTTAGGTATCGCTGACATTCTGCTGTTAAACAGATCTTTGCTCTTGGATATCAATGACTCGAAGCCTCCAAGGCTTGGTTTCTTGCGATTCATATCTGTTTTAGGGAATCGCTGGCCTCCTCCCTGGGTTCCTAGGTTACCCGGGTTCTCTTTGTCCTTCCTTATTTACTCACGTTGCAAGATTGGGAGTACCCGAACGGTCCTCTTTTCTGTGGTTTTGTTTATCAATGGGATCCGGTTATAGTATCAGCCTAGCAATCCTTGAACATTTAATACAATGAAGCTCCAAGACCCCGTGATCGAGTTCTTAGGCTCAGGAGGTGAACGATGTGCGAAGTCTACAGGCGACCACCGTTGGTACAAGGTTCAGGGTATCACCAAAACCATACACTCCATGGTGTACTGCAGGAAGCGGACATCCGGTCACAACATGATAAGCATGGATCTGTTCACCAGGGTTGTAAAGGACCTGAACGCCAACCCGGAGAGCTCGCTCCAGTGGGTGCCTGAGTATGTAAGAAACCTGAATGCTCCCGAGTCCAAGGGCACCAAGTTCACGGAAGACCTGCTGCAACTGGTGAGGTCTAAAGCCCTGACCCCAGATGCCTGCAGACGCCTGTGGGACAGGAGCCGTATGTCCACCGGTATAGGCGTTGCGGTAGACGCACAGTGCAAGGACGTGTTCAACGGAAAGAAGAAGATAAGTGACGTGGGGCCCGTGTCTCGCCTCATTCTCACACAGCTCGAGGCCCTGTGCCTGACTCCCATTTGCGCAGGCCTCAAGGTTGCCGGTTTGCCCACGCCCGATATGTTCGGTGAACCCGGATCCTACACGTATCACAACGGCTGTACGCGAGGCTGCAAGGCCATCCGTGACACATGGGGCTCCTACACCGAGGTGGACCTTGTTGCCCACGACACAGTAAATGACAACATAGCGCTGCTGGAGCTCAAGACCAGGAACAACGACATTATCGACCAGACTACCCTGTGGCGATACAACACTCAACTGTGGCTGACCTGGGTGATGTTCTCGCTCACGTACCCGAGCATGGCAGAGCGGTCAGCCGCATACCTTGTGATAATCAGACCGGGGACCAACCAGGTTACCATACGGAGTTGTTTAAGGCCCACGATATCTAAAAGTATACGCAGCAAGTTCCCGTGGCTCAACTGTTTCTGCACCCAGGTGCTTAATTGTCTAGCCCCTATGTGTGTGAACATTAGAGTCGAAACTCAGCTGGCCTCCTCGGCAAGTAGACGGGTATCCTGGGTAGACCCTAAAGACCTGTGTTATAGGAACATAATGTTCAACCAGGAAAAAATTAAAAACAGGAAGACTTTAGATGGGCCATTGACCTGGGTTTCGGATGATGTCTCTCGTGTTGACATCGACCAAGATCACGACAAGGAAGATCACGGCTAAGAGGAATAAAAAACGTACATGCGGTGTACATTTTACATGTTCTCTTTGTATAGTCCTTTAGCAGGACTCTCCCTATGCCACAACACCACAGCAGCAACCAAGCACCAAGGAAAACACTTACCGAACCAGGACTAACGTCCAACTAGGGCTCATTTGACCAACCCCGGGCCCCTAGCCTAGAGCATTTGTCAAAGGGTGCATAACCACATCCAACCAAGGTGTGCACTGGGCTTAAATGTGGGCCAGGTTAGACTGTCCGTGTGCACAGACTATAGACCTACTCCATTTGGCTGTTACTCGATCGGATAACGCTTTGAACCGAAATGGGGTTGAAACACAAGGCTATCCACGCAATGCTCGCAAACCCTCACCTGGCACCGTTCGAATTGATCGACAGACCCTGCAAGCGACAGGATTGGACTCTGATAGACCATCTCATGGTAATCCACAAAGTGAAGGAAAGTGACTACATCGAGGGTGATTCTCAGGCGTCCATAGTGAACATGGCCAGAACTCTGGCACTTTGCTACATCTCTGAGACTGCAGCCAGCCTGTGTGTAGTGCTCGTAAAGGACGGCTCCGTGGCCCAGAAACCATCCGTGAGGGAGCTCAGACTCAACCGAACCCCTGTACCTCACATAGAGTTCTGTAAGCGTAATCTGTGCGCCATAGAATACACCATGATGAAGCTGTTGGCCGACATGGGTATGAAAAACGACTTGTTTCTAGTGACCGGTGCCAAGGGAGACTCCTCCGAGGGCGAGCTCCTAAAGGGAACCTCGGTCGATAACCTGGTGTCTTTCCACCAGAAGTACCTGGAGTACCGGGAGTGCCAGGACGACATGTTATTCGCAAACATGCTCGACCGTTTCGAAGATCTGAATCCCGCAGAGTGTCAACTCTCCGCCGTAGATCCCGCAGACGGCTCGATAGACAGACCCGAGGGACTCGAGGGCGTCTTTGTGGCGACCTTCGCGGACCCCGAGACTATACAAGTGTCTGTATTGCGGGACGCGTGTCTACGGTGTACCACCACAGAGGCCGACACGCTGCTCGTGGAGTTGGCAAACATTCTGAAGGGTAGTGTGACCGTGTGCACCGGAGATTCAGATGTGGTGGCCGTGCTGACGGCTTGCGGCCGCGAGGGCATTACCATGAGGCTAGACAACAAGAGCTACCACGAGGATCGAGACATGCACATGTCAACCTTTGGAGAGCTGCTGTTTGCCATTCCCGAACACAGCACCCAAAGAAACATGGCATTTGGGGAGCTGGCTTCGAGCGAGAATAGGTTCCGAGTGCTTTCCGACATCTCAGCCGAGGAAGAATACCTGCTCCCGGGGCCTCGAAAACAACACAACGCTTTGGAGGTCATTCTGGATGATCACGGCAATGTCAACTTTAAAGAGAAACTAGCTAGGTACCTTTACCTAGGCGGGATCAGGGGATCTCTCTACTGCACCTTTCTGTATAGGTTCTTTGAGTCAACCGCCCGGAACAGATTGCACGGTTTGGCCCTGGCTGTAAACAACGGCCGTCTCTGTGCCGAAACAGCCTGTTATATCTTCGAAACCCTGTGCCCCACATCTGACGAGAGTCCGCTATCGAGATCCGAATCGGATAACCCCCCGTCTACCGGCAAGAAGAGGACGATCTCCTGTGTCGAGGGACACCAAGTCCCCGACCTCTACCTAGACAAAGACACAGAATATAAGGTGGTCCTGATGAAAGAACAGAAACATGTAATGAATTGCCTCAAGCGGTTGAGTAAAGCGTACATGAACGGGATGATACCGAGGGGCAGTTACGGACGTTTCTTGAGGTTGAACCGATCAGGGCCCCACTTTTACATGCGCGTGAAAGGAGATGTACTCCGAGACGAGACAGACCGAACGGAAAAGCTGGCTTTCATGATTCTATGTGGGACCGATTATAACATCGTTCCTATGGGACTAGGGATGAAGAGATTGCTGACCGGAGTGGTGACCAACTACCAGTCATTTTCGTCTTGGTGCAAAGAGGTGAAGATGCTACTGTGGGGAGCAGGATCTCCTCGGGAGTGTGACTATCACACTATGGGTATGAAGCTGGCTGATATCACAAAGATCCCAACAAAGACCCGGTCTAGGTACTGGACAGAGTTGAATTGCGGATTAATGGCTAAGACCATGAAATATGTCTGGGAATTGTGGAACCTGGAGAGGCCTAGACCCGGACCCAACTATGGGTTCTCTGTACACGACGGCGGTGGCATAGTCCGCTTTGACTGTGACACCTCTAATGAAATGGAACCTTGAGGCCGTGATGATGATGTTTTACATGCTGTTCTATATGGACAGCAGAGGATGTGAGGTGACTGTGGTCTGTCTGTACGAAGTGTGTTATGCTGTATACAATAAACTCTATCATACCTATCTGACTGAAATACATCTAGTCTCTTACTCTAGTCTCTTACTTATAAAGCTTGTCATTTGATAAGGTCTGGAACATCACGGGGCCCTTGTCAATGTGCACCACATGTGCCCTAATGTGGACAGTAATGAGGACAACATACGATAACATACAAATGACAATATGTATACGATATACTATACTCGCTAAAGTATACGTGCACATGCAATAACATCTTCTCTGAATGGTCTGAATGGTGTAGTAGATGCACACATACCCATGCTTGGATATATGAGCGAGGATGGACCCAAGATAGGCTGGCATATCAAACCACTTACCACTGTTAGACTGCCTTTGACAATGGAATAATTGTATGGATGTAACCCTCTGGCCTTGAAATGAACAAGGAGACACAGGTGTTTCACTCTTTCCACTCACAGGTGTTTATTTCGTTTGTAGTACACAGATCTTGGTTGGTTTGGTAAAGGACTCAGCTCTACTAGTCAGGCACTACATAACACAAAGACATCTTCCATAGACATTGTTGGCATATCAAACACATGCATGTTAAACGAAAACACTACCAAGGAGATGAAACTCCTATTGGCCTCAGGGACCGTAGTGAAGGGTGTGTTGCCCCTGAACAGTTGTTCCAGTGTATTAATCAATGCCATTCGATCTTTTCGGTTTACACGGAACTCTGATTCTTCTTCAGGAAGCAGTTGACCATGATCAATCAGTACTTCTATTGCGGGCATGATACGAGTGATCCTCTGGATGTAGGAACACATCGCAGGCATAGACAGTAAATCGTTGACTCTACCACCAAGTGCGCGTCGCACCTGGGTTGTGAGGTTATATTCGGGAGGATCCGTCCTGACTGAAACAGACACACAGACACATAGAGTACCTTAAGTTAAGAGCGAGTCATGATCAACATATCCAGGCCTTGACTTCACAGTACAGTTGTTTGCACTCACCGACTTTTCCCCTTGGTCCGTACATAAACAGGTCATCATATAGGTAGGGATCTCTCTCACGTATAACCTCGAGGAATCCAATTGCCCGTTCCTCGGTCTTGAGGCAGTGGTCGATTAACTTGTACATCGTCGTGACCGTATTGGTCTTACTGTCATATGACCTGAGTGTATCCCCACCATCCGGGTATCGCGTGAGGACTTGTTCAACGGTACCTCCGATCACTGTATGCCTCTCTGCTATGTCGTCCTTGAACCGCTCCAATGTATTACGATACTCCATTATACAGGCTGATGTTGTTTGTGACCGTGAATGTATATGTGGTAAAGGGGTTACTGCTTCATATGTGTGACTGTGAATGTATATGTGGTAATGCGTTAATCCTTCATATATATATACCCCATGTCTGGATGAATGGTCTAGTAGAGGTACCCCTGTTTGGATACAAGAGCCGTGAGCTTGGATGTACCCAACCTCTGCTGAAATATCAGCACCTTTGCCAATTGCATACTTGTATAATGTTTGTGGTTACTCAATGCATCATCGGCTAATAAACATCCACAGGCATTATGTGTAGTGAGGTATTCCATCATTTATTTTGTCTCACACATATAAACACAGCAAGGACATGATGATTACAGATATATGTTGTATATAGTGTATTGTATGTACATCCGACAGTTGTGTTGGTTAGAAGAAGAAGAAGAAGAAGAAGAAGAAGAAGAAGAAGAAGAAAAGTCCCAGGGTGTAGAAGGGCTAGGACGAACGCTGTCTTCCTAACCACGGGTCCCGGTGTCACACGATCTTTTCAGGTTCTGTAGAGTGAAACACAGAGTGGGAGTGAGACAACCGTAACCGGACCACTGGTCACAGTTGCTGCTTTTATATGTACGAACGTAAGATGTCCTTACCCGTCGCACCTGGGTTGTGAAGTTATATTCGGGAGGATCCGTCCTGACTGAAACAGACACGCAGACACATATAGTACCTTAAGTTAAGAGCGAGTCATGATCAACATATCCAGGCCTTGACTTCACAGTACAGTTGTTTGCACTCACCGACTTTCCCCTTGGTCCGTACACTGACAGGTCACCATATAGGTAGGGATCTCTCTCACGTATAACCTCGAGGAATCGAATCACCCGTTCCTCGGTCTTGAGGCAGTGGTCGCTTAACTTGTACATCGTCGTGACCGTATTGGTCTTACTGTCATATGGCCTGAGTGTATCCCCACCATCCGGGTATCGCGTGAGGACTTGTTCAACGGTACCTCCGATCACTGTATGCCTCTCTGCTATGTCATCCTTGAACCGCTCCAATGTATTACGATACTCCATTATACAGGCTGATGTTGTTTGTCACCGTGAATGTATATGTGGTAAAGGGGTTACTCCTTCATATATGTGTGACTGTGAATGTATATGTGGTAATGCGTTACTCCTTCATATATATATACCCCATGTCTGGATGAATGGTCTAGTAGAGGTACCCCTGTTTGGATACAAGAGCCATGATCTTGGATGTACCCAACCTCTGCTGAAATATCAGCACCTTTACCAATTGCATACTTGTATAATGTTTGTGGTTACTCAATGCATCATCGGCTAATAAACATCCACAGGCATTATGTGTAGTGAGGTATTCCATCATTTATTTTGTCTCACACATATAAACACAGCAATGACATGATGATTACAGATATATGTTGTATATAGTGTATTGTATGTACATCCGACAGTTTTGTTGGTGAGAAGAAGAAGAAGAAAAGTCCCAGGGTGTAGAAGGGCTAGGCCGAACGCTGTCTTCCTAACCACGGGTCTCGGTGTCACACGATCTTTTCAGGTTCTGTAGAGTGAAACACAGAGTGGGAGTGAGACAACCGTAACCTGACCACTGGTCACAGTTGCTGCTTTTATATGTACGAACGTAAGATGTCCTTACCCCTTTCCACAGCTCCGATCACCGACACATCTGTAGCGCAGATGACATGTACGTCCTCCTGCATGTTTGTCACATCATACCTCGTATCGCCAAACGAACAAGTCGTGGGAACGTACACAGGGTGGTACAAAGGTGAATGTGGACTCGAACATGGTTTATAAATACGGGACCGTCTGCTACGGGTCCAGTAGGTGATCAACACCAGCCCAAAAACAATTAACAATGGAGCCCCGATCAAGCTGATTTTGAGCCACCCGTCTTTGTTGTTACTCCACCAAGACTTAGTACTGTAGTAGTCGTAGTAGTCAACCATTGTGTCAACTATTGTGAAGAGCTGAGAGCCCACTACTTTGTGTAGCTTACTTGAATCCAAATTTCATGCCCTAGACATATACTTATATATAAAATCACCGATTGTTAGTAGTTTAGACAACCCCACACCTGCACTGACAGTTGTTCATTTTATGTCCACTTTGACAATGACCACTCGCCACACACTATTAGTATATAAAGAATTATTTCATTTTAATATACACAGGTGGCACATACATCGTGACAGTACATTGGAACCGCATTGCAAGCAAATAGCCTTCAGTGTTGTCCATGGTTTAAACAGTGTGCGGTGTCGTTGCAGCTCCATTAAAATCAGTGTAGTCACCCGGGATCACTGTGTTGTTGATCTGTCCGCAGCTGAGGTTAGTTCCACAACCAGGTCAATTTCCTCGAGATAGGTGAAGATCAGACTCATCACAACCAATGTGCGTTTATGGTGATGGGATACAATAATGTCTGCTAGGTCACAAACGTCTAGCCTCTCACTACGTCCGTAGGGAATACGCTCATACCCCTTGATGATTTCCCATGTCAGCAACAGTTTCACTCGTTTCACAGTAGCATCACTGAGGTTCAATATTGTGTCTTGAAATTATGTCTTTATCTCCGGGTTCCAACGCATATCATACTTCACAAGTTTCTCAAGGCCGTGAGCCTCGAGATCCGACACTTTGAAGTCAGGGTTGTGCCTTTTGAGTATGTGGACCAGAACATCCCAGGCTACATTATTGTTCAGGTAGGCCTCCATCATATGGATCAGCTTCTCGGGGTGTTTCATATCAGGCCTCAGCTTCCTTTTCATCATGGCAATGCTGTCTGTCAGTTTACCATCTAGGCCAAGACCTTTGTGGTCTTGTATAGCTGCCACTACTTTATCATAGACATCTTTATGTCTCATTAGGTAGTTGGCCATTTTGAACTTCTGAGTCAGTTCCATTCTGTGTGTCTGCTCTGGCCTCTCAGAGAGCTGGACATGCAACTGTGTAAATACTGTATGTGATCCTGTTATATCGTTGTATCGGTCCTCCAACCCTGTGTAATACATCCAGACCTTACCGCATGGTGAGAGACAAAGTGGAAAGTGGACAAAGTCTAGAGGTCCCATAGATGCTGTTACTTACCATTTTATACATCTCGACCTAGGTTCATGTAGACTACCCACAGCTGCAAGTCATGGCTGTACACGTATACCTCAAGAGATGGAATCAATGTCACCTGAGTGACAAACTCAAGGATGTCACATTCGATAGGTTCCTAGCCATCCCAAACAAACAGGTGATGGCTGAATACGGAGAAGTTTTCGCTAAGCACCATCGGAACCTTTGCGATACTCTACGAAAAGCGCTGATGCAGAAACTGTTGGTAGATCGGACAGACGCTGTTACACCTACGCCATGGAAAAGTACAGGCACAGATCCCAGCGGTCTAGCGTCGACCATGAAGAGACTATCGGTCAAGGATCGACTGGGCGTCAGGAGAATATTCTTCAACTCTTCACCCCGTGACACAGACATGGGTTCCACTGTCACCAACTGTGAGCGACGTGTCTCCGCAAGGGACCGAATGGGGGTCCCGTGGAGAGCCAACAACTGGAGGCGAGAGAGAGGATTCAGATTGAGACCGGTGCACAGGATGGGTAACAAGCACTCTGAGTGTACTGGTACCAACATGGTCACTGGCAGACACAGTAGCCATAGAGCTCACCCTCATCGACCTCACCCTCATAGAGAACGTTCACGTCGAGGCGGATACCCTGGGCACAGAGCTAACATGTTGAGATTCAGAAACAACTACAATGACTGACCTGATAATGGCTGCCTGAGGGCGCAGCTCTCAGGCATATGAGTATGTGTGATCGGGGTCCTTGTAATGTGACAATATGTGAAAATAAAATGATGTCTACACAGAGGTGTGACTGTGAGCAGTTTATTTATTTCAATTCATTCTTTACATGTCAATGCAATACTCAACAGTACACTACATAGGGATAGATATACCAAATCTCCACTCACTACACATGGTCAAAAGTGGTGTATATAAAGGTGTGTATTCAACATGTATATTCTAAATTGACATTCACAAAAGAGGACATCAAACCTGCCTATCTAACTGCCTATCACAGAGAAAGACAGTCCATCCCTGGGGGTGTGTGGAGCTATAGCACTTCAGCCCAGTCCTGTAGCCTTCTGAATGTGTCAACAATCTTCTTCCATAATGCTGACCAACATCTCTGACAGGGCAAGGGGATACACATACCCCTATTCCGGCTCTTGTGTAGCTCTCCGGCTGAACAAGACAAGTGACAGGCCAAGGGGATACTCGTACCCCTCTTCCGGCTCTGGTGTAGGTGTCCTGGGAACCGCACAGCTCCAGATCATCGGCATTGTGTTGGTCAAATTACTCTGGGGATTGGAACCCACCCGACGGTGGTGTTGGTAGTAGCAGGTTGAGCCGAAGCGGCACGTCCCACGGCCTTCATCGAAGTATCGGCACGGTTTACTCGCCATGTAGTCCTTGTATATCTGGATCAGTTTCTGCTTCTCGTCTTTATCTTCGACCCAGTGGTCACTTGGGATGTAAAAGCTCGATCTGGTTCTACACGCTGGGCACAATTTAACTTGTTTGGCATCGAGGAATGTCACTCTCCTCCATGTGCGGATGCACCCCAAACAAAAACAGTGGTTACAGTTGGCCAGAATTCCGAATCTCCGCTCCCTCGGATTGTCTTTGTTCAACACCACATCCAGGCACACACAACACACCTTGTCTCTACTGTGCTGGATGGCAATGGGGGTGCCCTCGTCAGTCTCCATGTGTGTCTCTGAGAGCTGTCTCTCCACATTTGCGAGCTCACTCGGACCACGGTAAGGTTGTCCCTGACCACACACTGCAACCGTTACCCAGTCCATCACATCTTGCCCCGTAGATGTTGCTGCTGCCATTGCCATTGCTATCTGTAGGGATTAGCCTGGCTGTTGTGAACAGTACCACTGTTAGTGGTAGTAAAGTAAACGAATGTCTCCAACCATGGACAGGGTATCAGCCCATGCTAACAAGGAGTGTTGTCTATTGTGTGGTATTACATTGACTAAGGGCTACATAGTCTATTGTGACAATTAGAATTGAAATGGTCCGTACCAATGTCATTGGTACACACCGGATGGTACTAGGTGTCGATGTGTACCCTTTGTTAAGTGTACACGTTTTTAACCACTCAAAAGTCATCCTCACTCTCCAAGTTTGAATCATAACATCCTTTGAGAAACACAGTTCTTGGTTCAGTATCTGGCTTACGATCCGGACCTTTGAAAGGTTTGCCATGTGTCTTGCCTCTATATCGCTGATCTGTCAGGTCTGGATACAATTGGTTGTTGTTGCTTTGCAACTGGAGCCCTTGATCATTTTGCTTGGTGTAGTCCATCTCTTGCGTATACTCTCGAACCGAATTTGGTGGCTGCTGTTGTAATGTCTGCTGCGGAAGACCGTGCTGCCGAAGCTGTGGATACCGATCATTGTCCTGAGTCTGGGGTAGCTGCTGATGCGGCTGCTGAGGTGGCTGTTGAGGTGGCTGCTGATGTAGCTGCTGATGCGGCTGCTGATGTGGGCACTGCTGATGCTGTAAAGTTTGGGGTAGCTGCTTAAGCGGTTGTTGGGGAAGGTAATTGGGGATCCTGCTAATGAAATTGCCTTCTGGGATAGGTGGAGCAGAAGGGTAGGTTGTACACATTTTATTCTGGAGCCAGCCCAGTGGTACATCCACTAAGGGAGCTGAGATGTTCTTGGGTTCAAACAGTGATACATGGACCAGGCGGTTAGACCCCAATCCCTGCTGGTTGTATGGCTTAAGGCATGCTGAGCTAATGCAATACCGAAACAACAGATATATGTAGTATCTGGACAGTTTGCCAGCCTCAAACAATATCGGATCCGGTATAGGCGTTCCGCAACACCCATTGCTATTGCATTCCATGCGGTGTAGTGAATCTACATCGGCTCTGGGAATGTACAACATATCAGCTCTTTGCCACATATCCCGCAAGACCCGCAAGGTCATCTGGAGGGTGTCTCTGTCTTTGGACACTGTATATGTCATCAACCCTGTAGCTGGCGCACCTGCCACTATGAGGCACTCGAACAGCGACACGGACGCATGTTCAGAGAACACGATCTGTCACGATCGTCAAAAGGAGGAGACCAAAGCGCAGCGTGTTGAGCGAACATCGTAGACTTTATTATAAAGAAACCACGATCAAAACAACAAACCAAATATGACGAAAGTGAAGTTCAATACTGATAATGACTAACAGCAACAAGGAAACAAAAACCCACAAAACCAAGGAGAAACCACACAGTATAAATATGGCTCCCAATCAGAGATAACGAGCCGACAGCTGACACTCGTTACCTCCGATTGGGAGTCATATGACTAATCAAGCACAATCACCAAACATAGAAATCAACAACCTAGACACCCCAACATAGAAATACACCCAAACAAATGAAAATGAACAACCCTGGCTCAAATATCAAAGTCCATGGAGCCAGAGTGTCACAGTACCCCCCCCTAAAGGTGCGAACTCCGGGCGCACCAACATAAGGACTAGGGGAGGGTCTGGGTGGGCGTCTGTCCACGGTGGCGGCTCTGGCCCCGGTCGTGATCCCCACCCCACCACAGTCACAACCTGCTTCAGTAGCCTCCTCCCAATGACCACCCTCCAACTAACCCCACCTGGACTAAGGGGCAACACCGGACTAAGGGGCAGCACCGGACTAAGGGGCAGCACCGGGATAAGGGGCAGCACCGGGATAAGGGGCAGCACCGGGCTAAGGGGCAGCACCGGACTAAGGGGCAGCACCGGGCTAAGGGACAGTACCTGACTAAGGGGCAGCACCGGACTGAGGGGCAGCTCCGGACTGAATGGCGGATCCTGGCTGGCTGGCTCTGGCGGATCCTGGCTGGCTGGCGGATCCGGGCTGGATGGCTCTGGCGGATCCTGGCTGGACGGCTCTGGCGGATCCTGGCTGGACGGCTCTGGCGGATCCTGGCTGGACGGCTCATGGCTGGCTGACGGATCTGGCTGCTCATGGCTGGCTGACGGATCTGGCTGCTCATGGCTGGCTGACGGATCTGGCTGTTCATGGCTGGCTGACGGATCTGGCTGCTCATGGCTGGCGGAAGGCTCTGGCTGATCCTGTCTGGCGGACGGCTCTGGCTGATCCTGTCTGGCGGAAGGCTCTGGCTGATCCTGTCTGGCGGAAGGCTCTGGCTGATCCTGTCTGGCGGAAGGCTCTGGCTGATCCTGTCTGGCGGAAGGCTCTGGCTGATCCTGTCTGGCGGAAGGCTCTGGCTGCTCCTGTCTGGCGGAGAGCTCTAGCGGCTCCGGTCTGGCGGACGGCTCTGAAGGCTCATGGCAGACGGGCGGCTTTGCAGGCTCAGTACAGACGGGCAGTTCCTGCGGCGCTTGGCAGACGGACAGTTCAGACGGCGTTGGGCAGACGGGCAGTTCAGACGGCGTTGGGCAGACGGACAGTTCAGGCCCCGTTGGGCAGACGGGCAGTTCAGACGGCGTTGGGCAGACGGACAGTTCAGGCCCCGTTGGGCAGACGGCAGACTCTGGCTGTCTGAGGCGCATCGTAGGCCTGGTGCGTGGTGCCGGAACAGGAGGTACCGGGCTGAGGACACGCATCTCAGGGCTAGTGCGGGGAGAAGCAACAGGGCATGCTGGACCCTGGGGACGCACCGTAGGCCTGATGCGTGGTGCCGGAACTGGAGGTACCGGGCTGAGGACACGCATCTCAGGGCTAGTGCGGAGAGAAGCAACAGGGCATGCTGGACCCTGGGGACGCACCGTAGGCCTGATGCGTGGTGCCGGAACTGGAGGTACCGGGCTGAGGACACGCCTCTCAGGGCTAGTGCGGGAAGCAGGAACAGGACGCACAGGACTCGGGGAACACACAGGAGGCTTAGTGCGTGGTGTAGGCACTGGTGGTACTGGACTGGAGACAGGAGGTGGTGCCGGAAATACCGGACCGTGCAGGCGTACTGGCTCCCTTGAGCACTGAGCCTGACCAACCTTACCTGGTTGTATGCTCCCCGTCGCCTGACCAGTACAGGGAGGTGGAATAACCCGCACCGGGCTATGTAGGCGAACCGGGGACACCATGCGTAAGGCTGGTGCCATGTAAGCCGGCCCGAGGAGACGCACTGGTGACCGGATGCGTGGGGCCGGCCTCATGACATCTGGCTCAATGCTCAGTCTAGCCCGGCCGATACGTGGAGCCGGAATGTACCGAACCGGGCTATGCCTGCGTACAGGAGACACCATGCGCTCTACTGCGTAACACGGTGTCTGCCCGTACTCTCGCTCTCCACGGTCAGTCCAGGGAGTAGGCGCAGGTCTCCTACCTGACTTCGCCACACTCCCTTCTAGCCCCCCCCCAAGAAATTTTTGGGTAGTACTCTCGGGCTTCCAGCCTTGCCTCCGTGCTGCCTCCTCATATCGCCGCCTCTCGGCTTTAGCTGCCTCCCGCTCTTCACGAGGACGGCGATATTCTCCCGGTTGATCCCAAGGCCCCTCACCATCCAGAATCTCCTCCCATGTCCATGAATCCTTTATGGGAGTCCATAAATCCTGTGTAGGTAGGTCCTGTTGCCGCTTGACACGCTGCTTGGTCTTTTTGTGGTGGGTTTTTCTGTCACAATCGTCAAAAGGAGGAGACCAAAGCGCAGCGTGTTGAGCGAACATCGTAGACTTTATTATAAAGAAACCACGATCAAAACAACAAACCAAATATGACGAAAGTGAAGTTCAATACTGATAATGACTAACAGCAACAAGGAAACAAAAACCCACAAAACCAAGGAGAAACCACACAGTATAAATATGGCTCCCAATCAGAGATAACGAGCCGACAGCTGACACTCGTTACCTCCGATTGGGAGTCATATGACTAATCAAGCACAATCACCAAACATAGAAATCAACAACCTAGACACCCCAACATAGAAATACACCCAAACAAATGAAAATGAACAACCCTGGCTCAAATATCAAAGTCCATGGAGCCAGAGTGTCACACGATCTCTCTACGACCCGAACCGTTCATCTCCTATTTACTACCCCAGATGTGTTACAGAGACCTAAGCTATATCGTAACACGCTTTTACGTGTGACAGAAATGGCAGAGGAGAGGCTTCACACCAGGAGCTGCGCAGAAAGGTTGCTCGACTTGGTAGAGCGTTACAATCTGTATCACGTTAAGACCTTACATTACAGCGATGTGACAAGCGTGCTGCAGTGGCTTGGGGTAAACACGGGGGAATTCACCTTCGCCCACTATGAAGACACCGTAGCGGTACTCAATAGGGCTGTGGGACAGTGTAAACTCCGGAACGTAGGAGTAATGGGTATTCACGAGGAACCTCAGGTCGAGGGGAGAGATCGCTTAGTGGTACACATAAAAAGAGACTACAAGCCAGAGATCAGGACCTGTAAGTATGACTCCGTTGTACTGTTCCTGGTGATCCAATGCAATACGAGAGCCCCGTACTCTCATGAGCTGACCAAGTTGATCCGAGACACACATACACTGATCGGGAATCCCCGGACCCCCATATTCCCCACGTTTGCCAGGTGTAGTCCTCAGCACATCGAAGCCATCTCTCAGCAGGCGCAACCGGTTATAGACGGCTTCTTGCCCTCGAGCTATAAAACGACCACACCCAGGACGTCCACGGTGATCATAGACAGCTTTGGCTGCAAATACGAGCTTCTAACATCTACCGAAGAGGCCAAGCCATGGAGTGTGTACACAGACATAGCGGTACCCCGGGATTCGAAATGTGAATTCGACATAGAAGAACTGATAACAACGCCAAACAAGGTGATGGGTAGAGGAGGCTTCGGGGTGACCGTGCCCCTCAGCGATAGCATGGTCGCAAAGACCAACCTGTTTCCGGAAATGGTGAACTGGAGCGTTCCTTTCGTAGACAAGGAATTCAATCGCTACGCGCATATCGCTTCTCAGGTGGAGGAGGTCATGATCGGCGTCTCCATGCAACACCCAAACATCCTGCGCACATTCGGAGGTTTCTGGTGCGACATTCCCGGCTACCAGTTGGGAGGTAGAGCTGTGCTGGTCATGGAACGAGCCCTCTTGTCGCTGCAGGAGTTCATGTGGCGTATACGCGAACACTCTAGCTCTGTAGTACCCGCGGTCGAACTGGACACCCTAAGAGGGCTGGAGTACCTGAGATCCAGAACGATCCAGCACAGAGACTTCACGTACAGGAACGTCTTGGTCTGTCACCAGCCGGACAGGAAACCATTACCCTTTGCATTCAAGATCAGCGACTTTGGCACATCGTGCAACTTCTCTACCCCAGATCAGCCTAGGGGCAACCGCACTAACATGGCTCCAGAAGTGCTGTGGTGCTTGAACTCAGCCACCGGGAGTGATATATTCAGCTGGTACTGCGTGATGTGGGAATTACGCAGTGGCTTGCCCCTGGTAAATTACAAGGCTTCAGATAACACATATTGTAAAAAGACATACGCTGAGAATCTCTCCAAGCTGGTTGGGGTATACAGCCCTGAAAGGGATTCAGCGTTCGAGCTCAGCCACATGAAAGCGATCAACGCTCGCGCCCTTCATGCCAAACACAAAAACAAAAGGCCAAATGTAAAGAGGATACTGGACAACCTCCATCAGATGGGACATGCCATAGCGGACAGGACCTTTATCTGTATGGGAGTGCTTTGCATTACGCTGTTCCCTCAAGAGAGGTGGTCTCCATCCCAACTGCTGGAGCTCACTCGATACCAGTGTTTGAGTGGGGATATCAGTGACGCACGGTTACCTTCCGAACAGATGCCGTTGTCCGTACAGGTAGGGGAGTATAGGTCGACCGACATCATAGTCGGAGACGACTGCGTCCCCGAGGGACTCACTAAATTGGTGTCAGATGGATCGGCGACGGGATCCACCATTTCAGTGATCACGTCCGACTCAAAAGTGTACTACGGGATAGACTTTATGAGGTTGGCTCCTGATCTTATCCAGCCTTACACCTGGTACTCAAAGAAGGTGAAAGCGCTGGAAGATGTATATAAGAGCAAGTATAACAAACGCAAGGCTGGTGACAACGACAACCTTATAGGGGAAAGGCTGTCGAAAATGGCTCCTGGAGGTAAGGTAGTAGACAATTCAAGACAAGAGGGAATTTCCAGGGTCCTCGGACTAAGACAACAGGTTCCTTTTCAACCAGCCGTTACGGATGTGACACAGGCATCCCACCCGGAGGACGAGCTGCTGCCCGTACCAAACACCGATGCTCACCGCGCGGAAAGAGATATTGGAAAATCCGGGGCCCTCATCCTAGATTACACTGACCTACAACGCAGCAACGCCTCGGTACAAATGTTGACCTGTAGTGATGCTGGTGATGCGATACTCAGCAGTGGCGATGATGCCAACATGTCTTTCATGAGCGATACCGCAGACAGCACTCTAAACACTGTGTCAGGTCAACTGACATCCCGTGTCATATGCGGCAGGGCCCAAGGGCAGGACATTGAAGCTTGTCTCCAACATGCCCCGCAACCAAAACCACAAAGAGAATTGGCCGAGGACCCAGTCCCGCTAGCCGTAGAGGAGCAGTATGGTTCAGTCATTTTGCGAGGCAAACAGATTGACGGGGAGATAGACACGACCATGGTCATTCTCAAGAGCCACAACGAGAAGGAGATAGCACGTTTCACAGACAACGTAGTTGTCCAGTCTCAGGACATGACCCGAACGCACCCTCTCATATTCGCTGGTCCCAGAGACGGATTGTGTAGGTGCTCTAGGCGCAACGGCATGTTCATCTTCCAATATGCCCAGTTCTTCCAGGGGTGCAAGCAGGTGTTGAACTGGAATGAGTCGGAATCACCTAACTCGGTACACGCCTTCCTGCAACAGGTTTTTCTCACACTCAAGGCATCCGTAGACCTGGAGCTGGTGCCCACTCACATGACCGAATGGAGGGATGTCCTGATCGGTAAAGGGGCCGTGATGATCGACATTGTCCCTTATCTCAGCAGGAACTTCAACATGCCCCAGTCCTCGATGTTTGGCAAAGAATGTAGGAGCTTGGTCAGTCTCTGTACTACTATGGTGGCAAAGCACTTACCCAAATCCAATCTGTGCAAATGGCTTTGCAACCTGAGCACCGGTACGTCCTCCTCGCATGTGCTGACCAATGCCATCCAGTGGTTGAGACAATTCGATATCATCGAAAGGACTACTCCATACTTGTCGACCATAGACGGTAACTGTTTCACGTTCAGGGATTATTTGTCCGACATACCAAACTGGCTGACACACCTGGGTGAGGAAGAAGAAGCTTGTAATAGAAGCAGCGCCAAACTCGTGGTGTACGGAGACCCGAAGCCTTCCAGAGGCAACCAGACAGCAGAGGGTATGGGTGATACCAAGATGAATGGACTGGTTAGGAACATAGTGCTCAGGATGAGAGTCAAGATATTCGGCTCATCGAGGCTCCAAGTGACCACACTGGATTGCACACAGGGGTTGGCGAAGGTGACTCTCAACAACTCTGCACTCTCTGGGATTTCCAGCTTAGATCACCTGGACCGGTCGAGTTTACTCAACCACAACGGCGTATGTTTTGCACATGACTCAGTTTCGCAGAGTGAGTCCAAGTGGGCCCCAGTCATAATGTTCACAAGGTGTAAGAGACCGGGACCTGTGCAGGAGTTCACTATCGAATATTACAGGATGACGATCCTGGTGGTTCTACTGAGCCAGCAGGGCTCGGTGAGATCTCTCAGAGAGCTGTTTGAAAACTTGGTGATGTTCAGCGTGACAGACTATTAAGTGCAAAGACAGGACACCCTAGGATGTGGTTGTTTTGTAGGTCATCCCCTTGTACATGTACCGATGTACTAAACCAGTCTTTACCATTACGCTAAGGATGTGTGACTACAATTGTGCATAATGCACACAATAGAACACAGATGGAAATCACCGGCAAGGTATTGACAATACCCCCGGTTGTGTGTATGAGGATATGCCGGGTTAAAAACATTGGCAGAGATACCGCTGACATAGTGAAGGTGGAGAAGCACTTTGCTTTCCCGGAGACTGTGAATCTGAAATACATTATGAAAGGCCAACCAGAAGCAGCTCTGTACGAGCTGTATGCAGTTGTAGCTCACCGTGGTACACCCTACTGTGGACATTACACAGCTTACGTGCGGGAAGATGACAGTTGGTATCTTGCAGACGATAGTTGCGTAAGGTTGTGCTCATGGGAGGATGTCATGTCAACCTACCAAGCGTTAGGCTCTACCTACAATGTCGGGGTAGCTTACATGCTGATGTACCACAGGATGCACAGCGATTGAACTTCTAGTGACATGTACAAATGTATGTGTGATGTTGTGATGTCTCTGTACGAATGTGATATACTATTGTTGATGTACCATGTCGATGTTGTACCATGTGTCTAACGTAATAAAGGTGTGTTACATGTACATTAGCCTCATCATTGCTATCCTGTGGCTTCTGTCAACGCATGTATGATTGATGACCCTGTCATTAGTCCAGCGCCGCTGAGGCATTTCCGTTCTTTCTACCAAAACACAATGTACTTATTTATATGTCATACTACACACCATAAGCTTGGTTATACTATTTGGTTATACTATTATACAATTGGGTTATAAAAAAGTATTCTAACGTAATAATACTGTGTTAAATCGCAATTAGCATCATTGCTATCCTGTGGCTCCTGTCAATGTCTGTATGATTGTTGACCCTGTCAGTAGTCCCACACACACCATACGCTGTGTTATACAAAGTAATCCATGTGTGTTATATCTGCATTAGCCTCATCTGTCACGGTTGCTTTCATTAGGCTTCTCTCATACAGTTGATGGTGCAGGTATATGAATGATTCCAAGAGATCGTCTTGATACTGATACATGTAATTATTTTTATTATGTCATACACACAATACAATGTGGGTTATACAATGGCTATACAACGCCCAATAGGATAGCTGTGTTACAGGGATGTGCTATACATACAGGCACACAGGTATAGAGCATCTAGCTAAGGTAGATGTCACACATTATGCAATCTGAATCACTTGTTAACAAAATACCTATCGAGTGTATTAAGAACAACCTTAGGTTTGTTTGCCTTGTGCTCTCGAATCGAATACTTGGATGACAGTACTACAGACGTGCATGGTTTCTCTAACTGAGACACACACACAGTGTTAGCCAGCAACTCTAAATATTGTATCATACAAGCACTTTGGGGCCCAGGTACAGGCTGCTTCTTTTTCACCGTATGGAAAGACATGATAACAACTCTCACATAGAGACAAGATATTCGTTGTCTTCGTCAAAGTCCGTTTCCTGGTCTTCAGGATCACTATTACACCCTGTCCTTTCTGGACTGTTGTCTAGTCTATCGTTACCGTCGGACTCGAAGTCAAGATACTCTTCATCTGCATCTGCAGCAGATATAGCCCCAACAGGATGGGTGTCCTCTCTGTGTAGTAGCCCTTGCTCCTCACAATCCACCTCACTCCCACCGTCGCGATTGGATGACTGTTGTTGAAGGGTGTCAGTGGGCAATGCAGCTTGATGGGTGACCTTGGTCACCTTTGCAGCGTCTCCGCTTAAGGGCCGTATCTTGGACTGTGAAAGACCTGGACTCCGATGTGAAGATGTAGAGCCTCCTGGTGGGTTGATGAGGTCGTGCGTTTTGACAATCTCCTGCTGATTGAGGGACCTCCCGCCCTCACTAGTTCCCTGTTTCTGTCTGGGCGTATTGGCCACTTTGCCCCTTTGAGTCTTCTTGCAGACTGTTATATCCTCGTGCTCAGAGTCGGTGTTGATGACGGGAGAGCGAGCGGAGTGTATCTTGGAACGATGTGCCCCCTTTATACATAGCTCACGTTTCTCCTCCCCTTCGTCGTAGACATCACTGTCGGAGGAGGAGGAGGACTGCATGTTTTTGTATAGAGGGGAATCTCGGTTGCTGGTCCCTGTGTTCATAGCAGGCCTTACTCTTTTGCACCTAGTGTCAGACTTGTCCTGTCTCTCTTTAGCATGAGTCTTCTCTTCCCTGTCAAAGGCCTTGACAAAGGGAACTTTGTTGACCACCTTGGCACTCTTGCTACGTCTATCGTCACTCTTGTCGAACTTGCGTTTGCCCTTTGTACGTTTGACACGCTTCACATCTGGCTTGATTGAATCCTCAGAGTCTGATTGCAGTGCTCGCTTATACACCAGACCGTCATCTTTTATACTGCTACAGCTAGGCTCAGGCGAGTACTGGTGCGTGTACTGGTATTCTTCGGACTCTTCGGACTCTGAAGAATACACAAGTCTACACTTGCGTCGCCGACTGACATTACTTGTCTTACACTTAGCCTTCTTTGCACTGCTTTGAGCCTGAGCACAGAAAGCTTTGTCATCCTCATCCTCATCTTCGACGCTGTATT
This sequence comes from Coregonus lavaretus, assembly GCF_964263955.1. Taxonomy (NCBI): domain Eukaryota; kingdom Metazoa; phylum Chordata; class Actinopteri; order Salmoniformes; family Salmonidae; genus Coregonus; species Coregonus lavaretus. The sequence goes on from NC_140019.1 coordinate 847,932, forward strand.
CATCCTCTGTGGATGCGTCGTCTATGAAGTCATCACTGTAATCGTATTCGTCAGGCATCTGGCTGTGGTCGTACATCATTGTATCCTCCAAATCTTCGCCCGGGGTCTCATGCTCATCTTCTGCAAACTCTTGAAGACTGTCATCATCTTCACTGTTCGCTTCCTCAGCCTCGCTCAGCCAAGGGTGGTCGTCGTCGCGACTGTACCTGAGGCGCCGGGAACTGTGTGCTGGCACATCGCGGGCCTTCTTGCCACTCTTGGACCTGGATGCCTTATAGGCTGAATGTTTAGTTGACTGTGTGGCAGAGGGATCTCGCTTCACCGATGTGTGGTGGTGGTGGTGGTGGTGGGGGGAAGGTGCTTGTTTCGTACCAAGTTTGCCAACACCGCTCTTGCTACGCATATCGCTCTTACTGCCTTTAGCAATAGGGTTGATCTTGGTTGACCTTTGTGGAGAGACCAGCTGGTCCGAAGTCACCCTGGGGTAATCCCGGGTGCCCTGGAAAGATGACAATACCTTGCGTCTCCAATTGTCGGTGGACGTAGACTCTAGGCAATTCACCAGAGCTATGCTGAGTCTGTCCTGCAAGCCGTACGTCTTGAGTATATTTACAACGGTTCGGTTGGTAATTACCCAGTCGCGAAGGATGTCACTATATCGCCTGTCCAGCAGAGTGTTGTCCAATCCCAGGAGGGTACAAACAGCTTCTCTCCTGAGATGGTCATCGTTCAACCAGGGTTCGCTCAGCAGCAGAGTCGACATGTTCTTGATCCATGTCGTAATCGGACTTGAATCCTGTGTGACGATAGAGTAGAGACGGTCATGTTTCTCACTGACTCCAGCCGCAGTAGCATCATCTTCCCTGTTATCCTCGACCTCAGCCTTACACTTAGAGGACGCATCTTGCGCTTCAGTGGATGACTGCGGGGAGCATGATCCGCTCTCTGTATCACAGCGCTCTCCTTCTCCTAGTTTCTGAGCTTTCTTCATCCTGTTGTGATAAGTGCGGAGCTTTAGAAAGAGTACCTTGGCAGTGGCGTACGTGTGTACAAACTTATTGTCCTTGTTCTTGCCTGTATCAGGTTTGATCAGAGTGTGCCACATCCTCTGTGCTTTGGCTACGTTGTCCCCGGTCTTATGTTTGAACAACTCCTCACACGCTGAGACCATTGCGGTGTTCCCACTTTCACCATATCTCTTTCGAACGTAACCGGAGACGATTTCAGCCAAGGCCACCCAGTCCATTCTCATCTGCTCCTCCACCATACTGATACGCTTCTTTGTCACATTTGTGTGAATGGCGCTGTCAGAGGAGTGTACGTTCCAAAACGTCAGGTATTCTCGCACTTTGTCAAGTGGGCAATATAGCAACTCGGCCACTGCGAAGGCATTTGGAATCTTGTTTTCCATGAATCTAATGGCCAATTCCACCACCTCTACCATGATAGGATCCACAATCATACTCTCCACGTGCTTGGGTATATAATTGCACCAGCTGTTTGGATTAACACGTTTGATGAACGCTGACAAGGCAGGATTGTGTATCTCCTGATACATGTTGGTTCCTGTGATAAACGTCTCCCTATCCAATTCCTTTAGCGTTTCATTCCAACACCCCACCAGCTCCCCGTTGCCCTTGACGCATAATTGCTTCACGGCCCGGCAGAACCTCAATGTCGTGGACACATACAGCTCAGGAGCCTGAGCCTGACCCTTTCTCAGAACGACAACCGGGACCAGGTTCACCCGCTTGCCATCCAGTAACCTACCGCTCCTTCTAAAGTAGACGGCACGAGTGTCACCGGTCTCGTAGTGGAAGTGCTTCAGGTCACATATCACTTGGGGTTCCGTGAACCAATCGACACTGGCCTCACGCTTTCTCTTCAACATGTTGGCTGAGGCCGTGCCTAGCACGCAGCACATGGGTTTTATGACTTCCATGTGAGAGGCCAGCACCTCGTCGATGTTCTGGGTAGAGGAAGTTTTGTCCTCAGTGCGCAACAACTGCACAGGCTGGATTTGTTGAAAGGCCGGGGTGAGAGCTGTGGAGTGCGTGGGCACCTCGAGTGTCATGTCCCAGAATTCAAACTTGTCACCGGTGACCACCTTCAGCAACTCAAGGCTCTCCAGTCCCGGGACACACAGTACCTCTTGCACGAAGTACGACTTACTGTTACATTTCCCGGTCGTAGGGATGACGACTGTGTAAGTTCCGACCATTGACCTGATGCTGTCGTAGTGCACAAAGGTGTGTTTGTCAGAGTACTGTGTGACCACGGGAATCACCTTCTTGCCGTTGGCAACTGTCAGCTCTTTACTCGGTATATAGAAGGTGGTGTAGTTACCATATGCAAGCAGCACATGTTTTATACCAGCCCTGTCTACAGATGCCATAGACTCAAGGTTGTTCCCGCCTTCAATGTCCACTAGGTCCATAAGCGCAAGCAGCAGGGAGCGTGAAGGCCTTTGCTGTATAGTGTCAGCGTCCCGGATCACCATGTTCCTGATAGTCTTGTAGATAGTCTTCGGTTTGAATCTTTTCTCTCTTTCTGATAGTCCCTGTTGCTTGCACATCATCAGGTCCACCACTTTGTCGAACAGTCCTTGTGTACGTTTACAGCTAAAGCCATATTTGCAATCCGAGGTCAAATACCAAGGAGGGCGCTCTGTCACGATGTATGTCGTTGGTTTAGGCTCCATTCTGCTGTATGTCGTTCAATAAAGGCACTTGGTTTCAATGGGAATGTACAGTGTTGCGTTTTATATCAGCCAGGCTGTACACAATACTAAGCGCCCTGTAGTCTACCGGTGTAGAATGTGAGTCAACCACCTCTTCTCAGAAGCCTCACAGGCTGTAATGTCAATGGTGCTTGTGTGAGGGCTTATACATGCCAGACCTTGAATGAGATCATGAATGAAATCGCCTACCATTGGCTGGCTCAGAGACAGTTGAACCACAGACCACAGTACACTCAGCACTGTGTAGATGTACAGCCATGGCTGATACATCAGCAAATGACTCGTATATCCTCCCCTTGTGTCAGACATCCAACCAAGTATCATTCATCCAGACCTTGCTTCATTTGTCCAACCAAGCTAATGAACCAAGTACCATTCATCCAGACCTTGTTTCATTTATCCAACCAAGCTAATGAACCAAGTACCATTCATCCAGACCTTGTTTCATTTATCCAACCAAGCTAATGAACCAAGTACCATTCATCCAGACCTTGTTTCATTTATCCAACCAAGCTAATGAACCAAGTACCATTCATCCAGACCTTGTTTCATTTATCCAACCAAGCTAATGAACCAAGTATTATTCATCCAGACCTTGTTTCATTTGTCCAACCAAGTATCATTCATCCAGACCATGCTTCATTTATCCAACCAAGCTAATGAACCAAGTACCATTCATCCAGACCTTGTTTCATTTATCCAACCAAGCTAATGAACCAAGTACCATTCATCCAGACCTTGTTTCATTTATCCAACCAAGCTAATGAACCAAGTACCATTCATCCAGACCTTGTTTCATTTGTCCAACCAAGTATCATTCATCCAGACCATGCTTCATTTATCCAACCAAGCTAATGAACCAAGTACCATTCATCCAGACCTTGTTTCATTTATCCAACCAAGCTAATGAACCAAGTACCATTCATCCAGACCTTGTTTCATTTATCCAACCAAGCTAATGAACCAAGTACCATTCATCCAGACCTTGTTTCATTTATCCAACCAAGCTAATGAACCAAGTACCATTCATCCAGACCTTGTTTCATTTATCCAACCAAGCTAATGAACCAAGTACCATTCATCCAGACCTTGTTTCATTTGTCCAACCAAGTATCATTCATCCAGACCATGCTTCATTTATCCAACCAAGCTAATGAACCAAGTACCATTCATCCAGACCTTGTTTCATTTATCCAACCAAGCTAATGAACCAAGTACCATTCATCCAGACCTTGTTTCATTTATCCAACCAAGCTAATGAACCAAGTACCATTCATCCAGACCTTGTTTCATTTGTCCAACCAAGTATCATTCATCCAGACCATGCTTCATTTATCCAACCAAGCTAATGAACCAAGTACCATTCATCCAGACCTTGTTTCATTTATCCAACCAAGCTAATGAACCAAGTACCATTCATCCAGACCTTGTTTCATTTATCCAACCAAGCTAATGAACCAAGTACCATTCATCCAGACCTTGTTTCATTTATCCAACCAAGCTAATGAACCAAGTACCATTCATCCAGACCTTGTTTCATTTATCCAACCAAGCTAATGAACCAAGTACCATTCATCCAGACCTTGTTTCATTTGTCCAACCAAGTATCATTCATCCAGACCATGCTTCATTTATCCAACCAAGCTAATGAACCAAGTACCATTCATCCAGACCTTGTTTCATTTATCCAACCAAGCTAATGAACCAAGTACCATTCATCCAGACCTTGTTTCATTTATCCAACCAAGCTAATGAACCAAGTACCATTCATCCAGACCTTGTTTCATTTATCCAACCAAGCTAATGAACCAAGTACCATTCATCCAGACCTTGTTTCATTTATCCAACCAAGCTAATGAACCAAGTACCATTCATCCAGACCTTGTTTCATTTGTCCAACCAAGTATCATTCATCCAGACCTTGTTTCATTTATCCAACCAAGCTAATGAACCAAGTACCATTCATCCAGACCTTGTTTCATTTATCCAACCAAGCTAATGAACCAAGTACCATTCATCCAGACCTTGTTTCATTTGTCCAACCAAGTATCATTCATCCAGACCATGCTTCATTTATCCAACCAAGCTAATGAACCAAGTACCATTCATCCAGACCTTGTTTCATTTATCCAACCAAGCTAATGAACCAAGTACCATTCATCCAGACCTTGTTTCATTTATCCAACCAAGCTAATGAACCAAGTACCATTCATCCAGACCTTGTTTCATTTATCCAACCAAGCTAATGAACCAAGTACCATTCATCCAGACCTTGTTTCATTTATCCAACCAAGCTAATGAACCAAGTACCATTCATCCAGACCTTGTTTCATTTATCCAACCAAGTATCATTCATCCAGACCATGCTTCATTCATCCAACCAAGCTAATGAACCAAGTACCATTCATCCAGACCTTGTTTCATTTATCCAACCAAGCTAATGAACCAAGTACCATTCATCCAGACCTTGTTTCATTTATCCAACCAAGCTAATGAACCAAGTACCATTCATCCAGACCTTGTTTCATTTATCCAACCAAGCTAATGAACCAAGTACCATTCATCCAGACCTTGTTTCATTTATCCAACCAAGTATCATTCATCCAGACCATGCTTCATTCATCCAACCAAGCTAATGAACCAAGTACCATTCATCCAGACCTTGTTTCATTTATCCAACCAAGCTAATGAACCAAGTACCATTCATCCAGACCTTGTTTCATTTATCCAACCAAGCTAATGAACCAAGTACCATTCATCCAGACCTTGTTTCATTTATCCAACCAAGATAATGAACCAAGTACCATTCATCCAGACCTTGCTTCATTTGTCCAACCAAGTATAATCAACCAAGTACCATTCATCCAGACCTTGTTTCATTTGTCCAACCAAGTATCATTCATCCAGACCATGCTTCATTTATCCAACCAAGCTAATGAACCAAGTACCATTCATCCAGACCTTGTTTCATTTATCCAACCAAGCTAATGAACCAAGTACCATTCATCCAGACCTTGTTTCATTTATCCAACCAAGCTAATGAACCAAGTACCATTCATCCAGACCTTGTTTCATTTATCCAACCAAGCTAATGAACCAAGTACCATTCATCCAGACCTTGTTTCATTTATCCAACCAAGCTAATGAACCAAGTACCATTCATCCAGACCTTGTTTCATTTATCCAACCAAGCTAATGAACCAAGTACCATTCATCCAGACCTTGTTTCATTTATCCAACCAAGCTAATGAACCAAGTACCATTCATCCAGACCTTGTTTCATTTATCCAACCAAGCTAATGAACCAAGTACCATTCATCCAGATCTTGTTTCATTTATCCAACCAAGCTAATGAACCAAGTACCATTCATCCAGACCTTGTTTCATTTATCCAACCAAGCTAATGAACCAAGTACCATTCATCCAGACCTTGTTTCATTTATCCAACCAAGCTAATGAACCAAGTACCATTCATCCAGACCTTGTTTCATTTATCCAACCAAGCTAATGAACCAAGTACCATTCATCCAGACCTTGTTTCATTTATCCAACCAAGCTAATGAACCAAGTACCATTCATCCAGACCTTGTTTCATTTATCCAACCAAGCTAATGAACCAAGTACCATTCATCCAGACCTTGTTTCATTTATCCAACCAAGCTAATGAACCAAGTACCATTCATCCAGACCTTGTTTCATTTATCCAACCAAGCTAATGAACCAAGTACCATTCATCCAGACCTTGTTTCATTTATCCAACCAAGCTAATGAACCAAGTACCATTCATCCAGACCTTGTTTCATTTATCCAACCAAGCTAATGAACCAAGTACCATTCATCCAGACCTTGTTTCATTTATCCAACCAAGCTAATGAACCAAGTACCATTCATCCAGACCTTGTTTCATTTATCCAACCAAGCTAATGAACCAAGTACCATTCATCCAGACCTTGTTTCATTTATCCAACCAAGCTAATGAACCAAGTACCATTCATCCAGACCTTGTTTCATTTATCCAACCAAGCTAATGAACCAAGTACCATTCATCCAGACCTTGTTTCATTTATCCAACCAAGCTAATGAACCAAGTACCATTCATCCAGACCTTGTTTCATTTATCCAACCAAGCTAATGAACCAAGTACCATTCATCCAGACCTTGTTTCATTTATCCAACCAAGCTAATGAACCAAGTACCATTCATCCAGACCTTGTTTCATTTATCCAACCAAGCTAATGAACCAAGTACCATTCATCCAGACCTTGTTTCATTTATCCAACCAAGCTAATGAACCAAGTACCATTCATCCAGACCTTGTTTCATTTATCCAACCAAGCTAATGAACCAAGTACCATTCATCCAGACCTTGTTTCATTTATCCAACCAAGCTAATGAACCAAGTACCATTCATCCAGACCTTGTTTCATTTATCCAACCAAGCTAATGAACCAAGTACCATTCATCCAGACCTTGTTTCATTTATCCAACCAAGCTAATGAACCAAGTACCATTCATCCAGACCTTGTTTCATTTATCCAACCAAGCTAATGAACCAAGTACCATTCATCCAGACCTTGTTTCATTTATCCAACCAAGCTAATGAACCAAGTACCATTCATCCAGACCTTGTTTCATTTATCCAACCAAGCTAATGAACCAAGTACCATTCATCCAGACCTTGTTTCATTTATCCAACCAAGCTAATGAACCAAGTACCATTCATCCAGACCTTGCTTCATTTGTCCAACCAAGATAATCAACCAAGTACCATTCATCCAGACCTTGTTTCATTTATCCAACCAAGTATAATCAACCTTGTATCATTCATCCGGACCTTGTTTCATTTATCCAACCACGTATAATCTCTGAGTTCATGTAAGGGCGTTCATGTAAGGGAGGCTAACCCTAGGCCTGGTTGTATATTCTAGCCATTGTTCAAGACCCTCAGTTGGATATTAGCTTTGTATATATAGGGGCAAGAGAGTTGCACACTTGATAGTCAACACACTGTTACAGCCTAGGATCCCATACCAGTACAGCTTACCAATACACAGTCCGCTACAGCCATGAGCAACAACACCGAGACACCTCAAGAATGCGATCCTCCCAAAGTCACTGTCTATGATGGCTCAGTGTCAATGGACGTTCTGCTCACCAACATGAACAGCCAGGAGGGCTTGGTCGTGGCAGTGTACAAGAATATGAGAATTGAAGGTGATTTCACGACCGTAATTCATCCAAACCTCCAGAAAACACAAGCATACCAGTGCACCCCAGATGACGAAATGGAATCATATAGCACGGATCTTGTCATATCCAGAGACGGTACCAGTGTTCGCTTTGGGGAGCATGACCATATGACATCAAAGGGCAGAGTGCTCATTTCCAGGGGAGCCTCGGCTATATTCGACGAAGACATCGGAGACGGGCTGGGTTTACACTATGACATTGAGGCTAATGTTAGCGTGAGCGTCTATACCGAGAAAGATGACCCAGGAGTCAGATCGCACGGTGTATTGGTCCTGGCTCCTAACTTTATACTTGCCCAAGACAAAGAAGACACATCGGTCCTGAGTGTGGACAGAAGCGGTTATACCAAGATCAAACCTGATGCCAACGGGGGTATAAGCAACATACACGTCAAGGGCTCCATGATCGTTGACCAATATATTCGCATCAACAAATCCATGGCAGGCTCCACGGGAGGATGGTTCTTTGGCCCGCACTCGGGCGAGTGGTTCCAACCACCCAAGGAGATTGTGATACCAGAGAAGCAAACGGAACTGGAGATTGTACAACCTGGCGACTTGGTAATCTCCAGGGACAACGCTTCAGTGCTGTTGCGCTCAGGCGGAGGAGTCTTGGCGTCCGGGGATGTGGCAGTTATATTGGTGCCACTTCGTAGTGCACACCAAGATCAGATCGAGACCAAGATTGTTGTCGTATTTCAATGACTTTGTCTTTCTGGTCTGAATAAACATCACTTGTGACAACATGTTAGCTTTCCAGAACTGACCTGAGGTGTATAATAAAAGTGTATTGCTATGTTGTTGTATAAACCAAGGTATAAGCCTCAACCATGCACAAGTACATACTTTGCAGTTCATGTGTATACATGGTGTATGTATGATGGAATAAATAAAACTGTGTAATCACAACACCTTGTTTGAAATATGTTGTGTGTTCTAACCCTGATTCACCTCACTCCTCTCCCAAGATCCCAGGATCCTAGTTTACAAACACAATGTGACACAATGACACAAACACAAGGACGCATAGAATCTTTGCCATTGCCATATAGGACATTTATTCTAGCATCCTAGCATCCTAGGACATCGACATCAACATATACACAACTGTACAGAAGGGGTGCTGGTGTTGTCTATAACATTTTAGACCTTCTCTTTATATAGTTTGTGAGCACAACCCCTCCTCCGCCACCACCACCACAACCACCACCACCACCACCACCACCTCCTCCTCCAACGAAAACCATGTACCCAATCCCCACTGATAGCGCAGTACACCAAGCCATGAGTATAGCTACAGAGGTCCATATGGCTGCGTCACTGGCGAATCCGGACAGCCACCCTCCGAACGTTACCCTGCTGGCATTAATCTCATCGTACCGCTTATCAAAGTCTTGGAGGCTTCTGGTGATGTTGTCCAGGTCTTGGCGCATGTCGATGAGCTTTACGCTGGTGTTTATGGCATGAAGCAACTCCATTGTGGAGATGTCCGGGATGGCGTCTTTCAGTAGATCTGAGAAAGACACGGGTCCGTCTGATATGTGCGGTCTGGAGAACGGTTTGAGTGGAGGAGACTCGATCTGTACCGCGGCAGACCCCTCCATCCATGTGAATTTCTTATCCTGGTAGCAAATACCTCGGTGACAAGGAGCGCATACCGTTTTGCACTCGCCAGGATCATTCATGCATCTGAGGTACCTCTCGTGAGGTTTGGGCTTGTGACAGTACTTGCCGTAACAATCGGACGGTTCGTAATACCTGCCATCTATCAACCACACCTTGTAGTCGGGCCAGCAAGGTACTCCGTCGGTGCTCATCTTGGGCATGGGTATGACCCCTCTGACTACGGTCTTCTCAACGGTTCCGGGGATAGAGTGTACTATGAAAAGCTTTCTGTCTTTGTACAGGGCCGTGCCAACGGTAGGGAACTCGGACAGGCCGGGGTGTTCCCGCATGACTGTCATGCCGCTGGGGCAGCTCCCTGAACGCTTTGACGCAATCTGCCTCAGACAGTTTTCCACTCCTCTGGTCATGAATTTGGTGTGCATCGCGGCCTGCATCATCTGATGGGTGACGCTCTGCATCTGAGCGTACCACATTTGATAACTGGCCATGACCGAGAATTTGACATTGGTGTCACGCAAAGCCGCTTCCGTATTCCTCATCATCGCGTCCCTCATCATGGCAAAGTTACTGTTGACGATCTCGTTGTTCTTCTGTATCTTCTTCTCCTGCTCGTCGATCCTATCATTTACCAGGCCTATGTTGGTGTCGAGCTTGTTGCTCACTTCGACTAACATGTTGGTCACGGACACGTAAGAGGTCTTTAGGGAGTCCATTTGTTCCTCCAAGAGGTCCACTCTATTGGAAACGTGCCACGCGAGCCCCAAGCCGGCTGCTCCTGCCAACACTCCGAGAAGAAACCTCTTGCGCCTAGTGTGGCCTCCATGCGGTTTGTCAAGCCAGGGGAAGGGCGCGTTGTCAGGCAGCTCATACATCTTCGCCTTCTTCTCCTGTACAGCCAACTCCTCCAGACCTTCCCTCATCAGCTCTCCAGCCCTGCGAGCGTCGTTGATGATCTCGTGCGCTGAGTTGCAGAGCCTCCCGTAGTCCTTCCTGCAACTGTTGTCGCCTCCGCATATGGCAATCAGACATGGTCGCAGAGCACTCACGTCGTAATTGACGCAGCTGACGTTCAGGTTGATGTAGTCTATGCCCGGGGTGAAGTTGGATACGAAATGAAAGGGTTCGACCGCTTTCACTATCACCCCATGTTTGGCTTCAACCACCGGGGTGTCGACACTGTAACCATCGTCCACAAACACAACGTTCATGCTGTGTGTAGTATCTCCAGTGTTGTAAGCGGTGCACACCTTGTTCACGGGAGGCACGTACTCGACGACGTGTTCGGAATCCAGGATGCCTACCATGTAGTGGTTGCGGTCCGTCGTGGGGATTAGGGTGTTGATGTTGACTGCGATCTGTGGAGGCTTTGTGGACACAGCGGCCCTTTTTCTGGGTTCTCCCGGGGTGCAAGACTCGAGCTTGTACAAATCGGCTATGTAGATTTTATCGTAGCTGGTGCTGTACAACTCCTTGTGGGCCTCCTTGAATATACCCACCGCGCCGTGAGCGGCTATGAGCCCGGGACACACTACCGTGTTACTCAAGCCTATGTTGTACTGGGGGTCAAGACAGTTCTTGGAACCTGAGGCTGGGTCCTTGTATTCGGTGTCGGGGATGTTTACGACCACGTCGTCCAGCTTCACCACCACCCTAGGGTTGTCAACGTCCGAAGCAGAGCGCCTGCGTCTGTCGCGAGGCCTCGCTGCAACAGTGGATATGCCTGCCGCTGTCTGCTGTCTCTTCCAGTCTCTCAGCCTGTGTACGGCCGACGTGATACCCAGTATCGCCGGGGTGTCGGATCTAACGCCTCGTCTGAAATCCGAGTCAATCGGGGCTACGACAAACTGGTTGATTCCGAATGCGACCGCGACCAGCTCGGGAAACCGCTTGAGCGTCTCGAATGAGGTCGAGGTTACAGTGATGTTCACCATGACGTCCCTAGCCCAAACAGTGACACTGGACCCTGAGCAGCACTTGGTGTTGAGGTTCTCTTCGCAATTTAACACAGTGTTGGTTTCCATGTCGGCCAGCGACAGCTCGCCTGTGATGTCGAACTGATGCGAATCTCTATGTTCGAGCGGCCTGATCTTCACGCCCCCGGTAAGAGACAGTGTGAAGATTACCTTGTTGGCCCGCACTCCTTGCCTTAGCAGAGTCAAGAGGTACGACATGACCCCAGTGGAGGATTCGTCTCTGCTCCCGGACGCCCACATGTTCTGACAGTGTCCAGCTCGACTCATGTCGACCAAACCTTGGGGTGTGATGAAAGCGTCGAACGCTCCCAGCTGCGAGAAGTCTATGCCGCTCAAGAGCTTGTGGGATCTGGGCAGCCTGAGGAAGAGTTTCGACACCCCCTCTCTGATCAGAGCAGAGGCGAGATCAACTGCGACCCTGGTGAAATTCGAACTTTGCCAGTTTGCTCGAGAGCACTCCGTTGTGCCCCAGTCAGTGGCATCAAGCATGATAGCTGTTGAGTGTGTGGACACTCTCACCTTGGATAGCGTTTTGGCTACTGTGTTTACAACCCGGGGGAAATCCAGGCTTGCGGATGAGATGGGAACGAGGCACTCGTCAAAGGAGACCTTCATGATCACATGTCCCGCTTCAGCCACTGTGTGGAATGTGGCAACGTCGAGCGCCACCGAAAGATAGTGTGAAGTGTATACGGCTCTGTCCACAGAGAGAATGGTCGCGTCGCACGAAGAGGGTATGAGGAAGTCCCTGATCTCTGTTGCGGTGGGTTTGTAGTCCGGGTCCCGATCCTTTAGACTCGCCGCGCTTGACACCTCGCAGATTGCAATAGGGGCTGATGCGGCACCGTCTGCGTTGGTTATGCCCAGTGTAGGGGCTCTAGAATTGCCTATGCAGAACCTGTTACCTTCGGACACAAAACAGTTTTCCCCTAGTTGTGCGAAACAGGTACCGATGGACTCAGCGTCCCCGAGTCCCACGTAGGTGAGCACACAGGCGTAAGGGGAGTTTCGGATAGTCAAGACGTCATCTGTGTCGGGCCATTTTCTACTCGCAGCGGGTGCGTGTAGCGTCGTCCTTAAGAGCTTGAAAGCTGCGCACTGAGGATCGGGTTCACAGTCAGCCATCGGGTCCTCTCCGAAGTAATAGTCTCTGTTATGGGGCTTGGCGTGGAGCAGAATCGATATCTTGTTCAACGGGGTGTTTGCGACAACGCGGTCAGAACACTTGAACCCTCCGGGAACCGCGAGACAGGAAGACTTGTCCAGCCTCCTTACATGGGCACCAAGTAAGGCGCCTTCAGACTCGTGCTTGTTGAGATCACCAGCTGGGTCTGGAAAGGGTCTCCAGTAAGCGTAGATCATCCCCGGGCAGTAGTGCGTGCACATGTCGCTCGTGTGGTTGTAGTTGTCCACCGTCAAAGCAAAGCCGCTGTTGCTCCTGCCCTGACACCAGCCAGTTTGTTTGATGCATGTACCGACGGTGATCCAAACGTAGGGAGCGTAGCCGTAGGGGTCATTGTTGTTTACAGGGGAGCCCTTGAGGCACTGGAGGAACAATAGTGAGAGGGCTATCACGAGCCTCATGAGGGCAGATCGATGTACACGGTGGGGTGGTAACGACTCCATAATGCGGACACCGATGGCAAAGGCCTCTGACACAGTAACTAACCAATTACAACAACTTTGGTTATACTATGATATGGGAAGGGTGTATAGTAAGTTGTTATTTGTGAGAAAGTGTTACAACAGAGGATTTGACGCGGGAACCCTTTCGTTATCGGTGTGCTTATATTTCATCAAAGCCTGACATGTAGACGCGAGGCCAATGAACTGTTTAACGGCATCATTGTGAACCTTAGCCACATCCTGATCGGGGACGAACACCGGTCTACCCATGTGTGTTTGGATGCGGTTCAGGATGCGAAGAGAAGCAGCGTTGGCAAGCGAGTACGATTTGCTCATCAGGTCGACGGCCATGTTCTGTATCACACCAATTACATTTTCATCCCTCATGCTGTGTGCCAGATGAACGTTCACTTGCTCCTCTGTGAATGTGTGGTCCAGGTAGCCCTTCACCTCGTGGGCCTTGAGCACTTTGATGGAGTCCAAAATGTTCCTGTCTACTTGACACAAGAGACATTGGGTCCCCTCATTCTCGTAATGCACATCGACTATGGAGGGGTGGTCATGAGCGTTGAGGTTCATGTACAGCATCGGGTATTGTTTTTGTATGAATCGATCAGTCTCACTGATGTTATTCTCGCCCATGTTGTACACGTCCCGATCATGTTGCTCCCGGGGCTCGGGGAACATGTGGAATATAGGGTCTGCGGCCATGGCCGAGTAATAGCCTCGCTTTGATAAAGCTTTAGAGTTTGGGGTTCGGTCGTCTGAGGCTCCATGGTCTGAGGCTCCATGGTCTGAGGCTCCGGGAGATCCATTGCGGAGCATGTTAGGATTACTAATAGAAAGAGGTGATGGCATCGCTCCCCGCGACACCCGACCGTCACCGGCGCTGGCAGCGGTTCTCTTACTAGGAGGTTGTTCGTTGACGTGATCCGGTTCAGTTCTCACCCTCACCCTATTATTCTGGGCTCCTCTCCCTGGGGAGCTGGCTCCAAAAACTTCACGCGATGACGACGGTCGCTGAGAGTAAGACCCCGAAGGAGCCGAGGAACAACACGTCGAAGAAAAGGCACGCTCGCTCATCTGCTCACTCATCTTCGGATGCCGGTAAAAGAGGACACCGTTCTACGGCTGTGGCTGGTGTTATCGAGAGTGACAAATTCACGGTGTGCGGAGGACTTATAGCGTCGTGCTGCGGCGTACCTTGGGGTAGTCAATGTCTATTCCGTACGAGTTCCAAGCACGTAATTGCCATAGTGAACAGTGAACATTGTAAATGGTGCAAAGGTGCTTCGGCTAAACGTGTCAAAGAGAGCGAATTCGATGAGGTCCGGACTAGGGCCTACTTACGGGCGGTGTTCTCACTCAACTTGTCGGACTCTATGAAGCTATCCGAACTGATATCCGAGCTCACGCTCACCCAAACAAACTGCGACAGTCGCAGCGTACCATTCACCGGCACCCCTCCCTATTGCACAGTGGAGAACGTGACACACATCTCTTGTCTCGCACTGCGGAAATTGATCGAGTTTGACAAGGAGTTTGTCTGGGGAGACAATGTGATCTTCAACACCAAGGTGAACCGTTCTCCCCAGTAGGGTTCGCACTAAAGTATAGGCGGGGAGCCCTAGGTCCTCGCTCTAGGTACTCGCTTCATCCGCACGGGATAAAGGGGATAGAGTCGCGATGTCCTCAAGCGGCGTAACCCCCTTGGTGAGTGAGGGGTCCAGGGTAGGACCAGTGTTCTGCAGAAAAGACCAGTGTGCGTTTGTGAAAGTGTCGAGTGAGGACAAGAAGAGAGCCGTAATAAACATGACCAGCATGACTCTAGTGGACTATACCGATATACGCGAGTGTCCCGAGGGGACTCTGACTTCGGACCAGTCTCTGTTTGTGCCGATCTTCTGCAAAGAGTGCTACGGCACCAACGACGACGATTACACCGAGGCGCTGGCTAGTATGGTTACGTGCGGCGGGAGTGACAAGTTCCTCGTGGGGATGTGTAGCGTGTTTGGTGTGGGCCAGGGTGAGGTGTACCCGGAGTCTAGGAAAAATTTCATTGTGGCCAACGACATGTCGTACTCGGGAGCGTGTCACCCCCAACCCGGCAAGGCTGTGTTCTCACACAATGTCAAGAAGGACATCGGTAGAGTCAAGTGTTACTGGCACGTCCACAGCAGGTCTGTTGACAAAACGTTCCTGTACTGCTGTGTGGCGTGCAACGACACCGAGTACACCAATTGCGTGTTGAAGCCAGAGATTAGCATTGGCTTCAGTTTAGGCACAGTGGGAGACAACAATAGTGGCCCCGTGACTGAGGAGTGCAGTTTAGTCTCTGTGCCCATGAGGCCGGGCTGCTTTTGCACCCTGGTGACAGGTAAGGATCTGGGCCAGACAATGACCAGGATGGGGTTTTCCACGCTGAAGTACTCGGTCCTCGACGCAGGCCTTGATCTGAAGGATAGCGCCGGGGTGGTCTGTGCCCAGACCGAAACTCCCTTTGATGTCGCGGACGAGAGGTCCGAGGGGCAGAGTGTCACAGAGACTGTTAAATCCCTGAGGAAGGCCGTGCTAGACCAAGCCGCAGAGGTGCGAGTGCTGAAGGATGTATTAGAGGCCATCAAGGTTCAGAATAGCGTACTAACTCAGAGACTGAGATGTCCTGACGATCCTGACACAGTGTTCACGGTACTAGGAGCTAAGGATTTCACCAGACGCACCGGTGTGAAAACTAAACTCTGCGCTGGTATTAAACCTACTGACAAAGATACTAACTTCGGAGTAACAGACCCTAAAGGACATACTTCAGAGGCCAAACCCCAACAGATGGAAGATACAATGTCTGCTACTCAGACCCAAATAGATAATCTGATCAAGCTGTTGCAGCAGCATCAGCCAGCTCTGCCTCCACAGCAACAATATCAGCAGTCTCAAGCGCCACTACAAGATCTACAGAGTTTGATGCAGTTGGCACCCATACTTCAACATCTTAGCCAAACTCAAGCCCAACATCTGCGGGATCATCAGCAGCAGCAGCAGCAGCAGCAGGCAGGGCAAGGGTTCTTCAATGGGCAGGCTGTTTACACCCCGAGCGGTGTATCAAATCGTGGTGACAAATTGTTTCAGTACGGGACTCTGACCGAGGAACAAAAGAGGAACATAGCAATGGAGTATAACAAGGCGGAATTGGAGAGACAGGCAGCCTCGCAGAAAGAGCAAGATAAGATGCTCGACTCGATCAAGGCCAGCATAAGAGACGTCATACTGGAACAACAGCGCAGCTCGGTGTCACCGGAGTCCTCGTCTAACCAGTACAATATGGATACGTTGCAGACTTTGGCCAGAGACACCCCGTATAAGCGTGGCCGCAAACAAGGCAAGGACGATCAGGATCCCGGGGAAATCTCTAAATTGATGAACGAACTACGGGAACTTACGAAGCAGATCGCAAAGCGGGGCGGTGGAGGTTCAAGTGAGGACAGAGGCGAAGTGGTCACGATGGACACGGACGGCGTCGGGGAACCTAATACACCCTCGGCGTCCAACAACCAACAGTCTCCGCCGTCTGCACAGCTGTCCAGTACGTGCGTGACCAACAAACAGCAAGCTGGATACTTGGTACCCTCAGGTGGAGCCAGCTCCTTGAAGCCTTCCACGTCTGTGGCAGATTTCATCTCTGCGGTTGTCACAAAGATATAAAACATAGGCCCATATGGTGTTACCCTGCCAGGGTACTGTATGGTATTGGTAGCATACGTGTTGTACACACCTGTGTGATTGGTTTTGTTATTATGACTGTTGATGTATCGTGTGAACATAATAAAATATCACCAAGATCCGTGGTTCTAAATGTCTTTATTGTCTTTATAGCAATATACACATATACAATCAAAAAATATACACTTCATGATGGGGTGCTTGACCAGGGGATGTGTTATGATGAAGGATCAACTGTTTACAAGATATAAAACATAGGCCCATATGGTGTTACCCTGCCAGGGTACTGTATGGTATTGGTAGCATACGTGTTGTACACACCTGTGTGATTGGTTTTGTTATTATGACTGTTGATGTATCGTGTGAACATAATAAAATATCACCAAGATCCGTGGTTCTAAATGTCTTTATTGTCTTTATAGCAATATACACATATACAATAAAAGAATATACACTTCATGATGGGGTGCTTGACCAGGGGATGTGTTATGATGAAGGATCAACTGTTTACATACACACCAGTAAGCAAACAACTAATGACACACGGACCAACGGTGTACTACTAGAATCTGACACTCTATGATCGCAGACACATACTATGGCCTCGCACAAGTCCATCTGCTTAATGCTCAACGAACCACCCGTGAGATCGGTCCAGTTGCAGCAAGGCTGGATTCGGAGGCCCTTGGTGACAGATGAAACCGTGGACAACGACGTGGTGCTATCTGGGTTGAACGGGTATAAGGGGCAATGGAACAACCTAGCCCTGGGTAATCTCGACTTCAAGCACGTACCCTCTCAACTGATCGCCTCCACTACCAAACACAGTCCTCGAGTTGGGGATGTGTGTGTCAGCCTCATGCCTATCCTCAGTAAATCAGAAGACTACTCTTCCATCGTGGACCTGTACAACACTTACATCGCCAAGGGGAGCTCTCTGATAGCCAGGAGGTGTATAAACATCTACGCCTGCACTGAGGAGATGTACATCCCCGCAATCCCTATCCACACGTTTGTCTCCGAGTGGAACAAATCGCTCCAAAGGTTTCACGATATGATCAGGTCCGATGGCCACCCAAACCGTCAGACCCAGCGTCAGCGTCGCATGACTGTGGTTTCCAACGTGACAGAGCTCGCTCTCAAGGATGTACCCATTGTCAGTGACCATTTGTGGTTCGTGCTACACTCTATTGTGTCAAAGCCATCCCTTGTCAAGCAAGTTGTACAGCTGGTGGGCGCCATCGCGTCGACATCGGGCACTGTGTACCACACAGGTGAAGTGGAAAATACCACAGTTCCTGGTGATGCCGCTATCCACGCTGTGAAATTGTACCTGATAGCCAAATCGGTGCCCGCCACGGGAAACAATGTCACCATTCTTGGAGAAGAAGCGGGTGCGACACTAGGTCTCATCTGGGTTGCTGACGAAGAGGAACTGCACGACCACCTGAGAAACAGCCGAAACTGCTACTATGTCCATATAGGCACGGTGGCAGGGAACACCTTCAGGTGCAACGGGTTTTGCGAGTGGCGCTATTATAACCACGGCGTGTTCAATAGGATGACTACAATCGGACAGGAGACCGTGTCCAGGTTTCAGAGCACTACCCTTGCGGGTAACACGGGAGACTCGGCTAGATTGGCCAACCAAGCCTAGCTGTCTAACAAGTTTCGGTTTTGGTACACATTAAAAATAAAGACAACGGCATTGTAACCCAGTGCCTCTTTCGCTACCTCTATCGACGGGGACATGTTACCTAGAAGGTTTTTACCCGATCATGACTTGATCCTGTGCGCATCGCTGAACAGGACTATGATGACTACAAACGTTCACCCCTTGTACCTACCTCCCGTCGTGTGCTGGCTCAATCGAACCTGTGTGCAAATGAAGCGTGTCAAGGGTGTCCTTTACAACTTACTCAAGGTTATCTCGAGCGTGCTACTTTTCGCCACTATCTTTGTGCACATAATCAGATTGTGGAACTTGTTCGCATGGGGTTTGCTGGGCACCCTGTGGTCTCTGATGGTATGCATCACCTTGATAGGAGGTTCCATTCTTACCATCCTGAGCTCGGAGAGACGAAGCAGTCGCAGTGACACCGGCGTGATCACCGATCCAATGTCGGGCGTAGCCATGTCCCAGAAACTCCTCATGTTCATCTTCTTCTTAGCCACCTACATTTACACCTGGTTATACTACGAATTCTGCAGCGGCACGGAGGTCTCATGGATCCAATGCTCGGACAGACGAGGTCCGTCTCTGCTCCCAATTCTGAACTGGACAACGTTCGTGTTTATCTGGATTAACACGATCGGCTTCGTGAGACTTGTTCGATCCAATTGAACTCATGCCATCTTACCAAGGGACTCGGTTATACCTTCTCTTCTGTTCCATAATCTACCTGGCATACGACCTGGCACAGGGGGACCTGACGCCAAGGAACTCCATCTGGCTCGCCGGGTACAAGGTGATTTTCTTGGTTGCAGCTGTGAAATCTGTGACATCCTACGTATGCATGGAACTGAACACTCTACTCGAGAGGACCAGGCAGCTGCAGTGCTCGGCCCTATCGACCACAAGCAAAGGCGAGGTGCTCGCACTGTACAGGGAAGAGAGACTGACTGACTCCGACACGGACGAGGCTCGCTACAGCAGACAAGCTTTTGGACATGGACAGCAGATACCATTTCACCCTCATGACAAATACAACCAGGCCCCGGTGTTCTGGTGTAGTCTCATGGCAGTCATTCTCCTCTACAACACGGCCCATCTTGCTATAGTTCCCTTGTCATACACATCGCCTCTATTCTTCGGTATGCCCGCATACGTGCTGTACTGGGGAGCTATGAGAACGGCCCAGATTACCTTATGACGTTACGCTGAACATATATAATTATATTTATTTTATTAAGCAAAGAGGCAACCCATTTCCCTAGGGCCCAAAGGACATGGTGTACCCGGATCTACAACGAGAGCCAAAGGTGAGCTCAAGTAAACGTGAATCAGCGTCACTGGAGAAACATTTGGAACAGTGTATTACTGTAATCCTATGTATACTGGTCCTACTGAATATCGGCCTGTGGTTCGCTAGACTGTGTTTCCATACCAGCGCATTAGTTGAGTGAAGAGTGAGACGACTCGAGAACCTTGTGAGACATGGGTCGTCTTGAGGAGGACAGCTGGTGGATGAATCTTTTGAAAGACAAGCCCACTGAACGACACAGCCAAGAAGACCTTTTTGGATATGGACACACCGATAGCTGGTCGCTCGACCTCGGACACGTGAATATCCCCATGATCACTAGCGATCCATGCGAGGCATCGGAGCCGTGGGCCGGGCAATGGTGGATGACCATATCGTTTGGGGAAGACAAGAGTGCTGATGTGGCCGAGTCTGCTACACACAGCCTTGTAGACAACAGCTCTACCTCTGACAACGCATTCGACAGCTCCCACGTTGTGAGCTCCGGGGCTGCTGCTGCTGCTGCTGCTGCTGCTAGTGACTCTAACGACCTGGATGTGAGAGCCGGGGCTGCTGCTGCTGCTGCTGCTGCTGCTAGTGACTCCAAATCCGAAGTTGTATTCAGTAGAGTCAAACCTTCAGTCATGACACCTAACATGCTAGAGATGCTTTATGCTAAAGTCGATAATGTAAACCCCAGCGCCTGCCAGCTCATAAGGGATGCTGATAATCTGAAGTACATCAAGAAGTGTAACAAGAATTCCATTGGGAACCCTGATCGTCAGTTGAAAAAAAAATGTGTTACCAAGTGTGTTTGATGTTAGTGATCATCATGTGGTTATACTATTGTGGTGTGTACTGTTATGGTGTGGGAACGTGTAACAAGGAATAAAGATGTATGGGGACAGGTACCTGTTGTATAGTTTCTTTATTTGTTCATCTTTGTTCGTCCTTTATTATGGAACATACAAAGCAACCTTTATAAATGTAATGCCATCAACCAAAAACAATCAAACGTACAATGGGGTAGACATGAATGGAGATACAAGATACAGTGGAACTGCGTACTACACGTAGGGGAAACAGAGTAGGGAATTGTCATATCGTGTTAACTTGGTCTCCACTGAACCTCTCACAAAAGCCATCTGTTCATATTCAGCTGGCCCATGAATCTGTCACCGGTCTTGATTGTGCTGAAATTATAACCGCTGCAGGCTCGTACCACCTGTCCTCCTGCAAAGCCTTGCACACTTTCCACTATGTTCATGGCATGCCCGACCACGTTCCTGAGAAACCCTTTGACACCGTCGTCCTCCACGATAGCGTTGATGGTCCCAGCGTCAAAGTCCTGGTTGACGGCAGCAGCAGCACTGTTTCTCATTACATCAGTGACCTGGTGATAACCAGCCCCGTTGGCAACCAGAGTCATCATTGACAGTATACTCTGGGGTGTGTAAGGGGACATGAGTTGAAACACGTCGAACCCGTCCTCCTGTTTAATAGCCTGTATCACCTCTTCCACGGGGTCTCCGCCTGACTCACAATTCACTCTTCTAGTAGCCAGCAGTCCTCCCCAGATGCCCTTGTTCACGGACATGTTGTAACCTAGATCGACCTCAACCTCCTGTTGCGCCGCTACATCCTCTCGGTTGGGGAGCTGGACTGTGAAACGGTCTCCCTGTTTCAGGGACTCGTGTCCCGTGTTAATCAGCTCAACTTCGTACAGGTGCGGGGTGTTCAGGAACGGTCTATTCGCAATGGCGCTGCTGGTGGCGCAGACCGCGACCTCCTTTAGGTTTCGTATGAACTCGGAGCTCAGTCCGTGTAGCGTGGGCACGTACGAATTGCAGTCTTTGACAAAGTGGAACAGGCCACCGGGTAGGTAGTTCTTAGCCGACTCGTGTTTGTAGCACCCGTAAGGGACCTGGGTGGTACCGGGCCGCTGATCACTCAGATTGTGTGTGTACGCACGAATCGGTTGGTGCACTCGGGTGGACGACATAGCTGACTTATAAATAGAGTCAGAGGTAGAGGCAGAGGTTCGGCTTTGCTAGACTGTGGCAGACGATGTGCTAGTACAGATAATTGTCAGTCAGCTGCAGAATGTCAACTGCAGAATAGGAACCTCTCTGCCTGAGATGGATCCCGACAGGTTGGCGAGTAGGGCACGTTGGGATGCTTGAGGACGAGCGACGCTGCTGTGAGTAGTTCCAGGAGGATAGGGGCCTCTTCACTGTTGAGCCTGAGTAACCTGATCGTAAGCATGTTAAGATCGGCGTCCGACAGCACCCCGAAGGTTTGCGAAAACCAAGGGCACCACCTTAGAATGATGTACGAATTCAGATCGTCTTGTGCACTAGCCTGGGGTGGTGTGAGACTCTTGTCAGGAGCACTCATAGACCCTTGCGTGTGGATGAACAACAGAACTCGGTTATCCTTCATCTCGTACTCTTCAGTGAGTTCAGTTAGAGACTTGGATGACGTGAGGCATATCAACTCCTCCAGTGTTAGCGTGTGCCATGTAGCAGCACCCCAGCTCATCTCCTCACCTTCACAGTATCTGGTTCCAGTGTGTGTGGACGGTGACAGTTCAAATGAGGCCTGCCTACTACACAGGAATAAGTGTTTATAGAGGTGCGTGTTGTAGTATAGGTGTGTCATGATGAATAGTTCATCTCCACCCTCTTGCGATAAGCCACCAGGCTCTGGTTGTAAAAGTCGACAGCTCCGACATTCTCGGCAAAGTTACAGTTTGTCATTTGTAGATTTCCTCTTTTCACCACCCTAGTGAGCACAACATACACTGAAGGCTTTATCGGTGACATGGAGAAATACCTGGGCGGGTGGTAGAGCACTTGCCCGTGCACGGTGCAGCCTTGGCAGTCGTACGTGTTCATCGCCAACAGACAGGCCAGCGGGTGTGTGGTCACTGTCCAGTTCATGTAGGTCCACTTGGAAGGAGCCACCTTGTACATGGTCCCCGTCTGATCCCCTTTCACGTAGAACTCGTTGAACTGGCCCTGTACATTGAACGAAATGCCTAGCACTACACCTTCCATGTCTGGATTGGAAGGGAGTTGCTGCTGCTGCTGCTGTATCCTCATTTGTGTGCCCGTCATGGCAGATGAGGACCCCAATGTATTTTTGTTTGCAACCTGTATACCGTTGAAGTCCATGTGCCAGATCATTCGCACCTTGCAACCCACCCACAGCTTGTCCACTTTCAGATACTCCCTTTCCGTGGTGCGGATCCCGGGACGGTATTTGGGCACTGAAAAGATCTTGGGCAGCGTCTGAGCGGCCTGCTTCAGCACTTCGTACCAAGCGCTCTGTCCTTTGTAGGGCGCCCGGTTCCGAGACACACTGAGAAACTTTTCCCCAATGCGGGCATGTTGGCTCGCCTTGTCCATGTACGCCGCTGTGTATCTAATCTGCTGTTCGTCCTGGTGGAAGATCCTCAGCTTCTTTGGCTCGTAGTCTGGGTCCATAATGTCGGCCTCGCGGACAGCCACTTGGCTCTTGAAAATGCGCCGAGACTCTTCCGTGACCGTGTTGAACTGAAGGTACGTCACGGCCTCAGCGTAACCCGGGTCCTTGAACTGTCGCCTGTTGACAAAGAGCGGAGTAGAACAAGAGAGGAGACCTTCGAATCGCTCCGTTTGCCAAATGCGCAGATTGGACCCCACGGGCTGCAATTGTGACACGCTGCCCGAGAAGACTATGAGAGGACCCTTACCGGGTCCGTAGAAGAGAGCCAGGCAGCACAACATCCTCTCGAGTAGCTCCACGTTCATCAGACCGTACTCGTCTACAATCAGCACGTTCACTCCCAGAAACGCAGGGGCGTCCTCCATGGGTGCCAGTTCCGAGGGGTTCTTAGACATCCTAAGGCGCGCCAGCATTTTACTACACACGGCACAAGACTCCGGTCTCAACTGTCTACACGAATGTCGTCTGATCCCATCGTCCCGCTCAGGGGGCAACTGGGCCTGGTGCAGTGTATTGAAACGAGATATCAC
Organism: Coregonus lavaretus; assembly: GCF_964263955.1. Classification (NCBI taxonomy): domain Eukaryota; kingdom Metazoa; phylum Chordata; class Actinopteri; order Salmoniformes; family Salmonidae; genus Coregonus; species Coregonus lavaretus. The sequence continues at coordinate 871,845 of NC_140019.1, forward strand.
GTCCCAGTACACTTTGCAGTAATGCTGCGTAAATTCGTCGAGCGAAAGCTTCTCGTCCAACAGTTCCTTCTTGAACCCCATCAACTTGTGGAACGTGTAGACGTGGTCAAGGTCGCAGGATTCCATCAGGGTTCCCGCTGCCTTGTTGGTCATAGCGCTCACAGCCACGCTGATGTTCATGCTCCTCAACTTCTTCTCCAGCAGTGATATGGCGTACGATTTTCCGCAGCCGGCGTCTCCGCTCAGCAGAGCCACTTTCATACGCTCGCCTCGAGACATGTGCAGCTTGACCATTGTCCTCACCCAACGATCCTGGCAGTATCTAGACATGGCCAACATTGCTTTCGTTCTCAGGTCCTCCTCATCCTCTTCCAGACACTGTTTTTTGCTGCCAGCCTCGCACACCACTAGCCCATCTCTGTGTCGCTCGGTTGACCTGCTCATGTCCGTATGGTTGACTATATCTCTGTGCCTATCTCTCTAGCGATATATATATATATATCTCCCTACTACTCTGTCCTTGTAAAGCGCTACAGAGCAAGTGAATCTTTCGACCAAGGTGAATGGAACAGCACCCGGTTTTCAAGAGGCCCTGCTAGGAGACTTGACGTAGCGCCCTTAAATGGGACCTGTTGTTCCCGGTTACTCCGATGAACAGCAGACCGTCCAGCTTTGTCCTGACCCTCCAGACCCCTAAGTTTCATGAACGCAGAGAGTGACTGCTCTAAGTGAAGGGGGTCTTGGCGAGACACTCTGTCTACCTCTCCATTTGCCAACACGCTGCTGATGTGAGGGGGAGCTTCGATCCCTTCCAGTACAGAGCGCAAGACCCTGTTTCTGACAGAGTGGGAACCTCGTTGACGGTCGCTCTGATCAGCACCCAAGCCTGCAGTAAGAGGCACGTAAACTACACCTTGCGCCTTACGCACCCTCTGAGCTCTCTGACGTACGCGTACAACACCCTCGTAGGCCTTTGACACCGTGTCTCTGAACAGTGTCACATACGAGCTGTACATGTGCTTGCTCGTGTACAGAGATGCCGTGGTCACTCCTCCCTTGCCCGTACTGTTTAGAACATTTTGGAGCCCGGCGAGCACTTCGATCAACGGTGCGTGAGCCCCATACTCGAACAGCAGCCACGCAAAGTCCTCGGTGTCTACCCTGTCTGTAGATTTGTATTTATTGCCATGCACGTAGGCTCTACAGAAGCCAAAGTGTTTGGCGTACCACTCGGGCTCCAGTTGAGATAGCATGATGTTCATATTCTCCACCATCAGACTGAACCCCGTTGCCAGTTTATCGCCTACCCTGATCTCAAACAGCTTCTGTAACACCCCGACCGGTGTGACAGACTGACCGGGTTTGAACATGCGGTCGTCCGGGAGCGACACCGCAAGGTAATGTCTCCCTACACAGTCTAAGTGAGGGTGTGAGTCTTCTGTCTTGTGCGTTCCGTCGGCATATTCCTTGGGTTCTGCATCCTTGCTAGGCTGGCGGCTCTCTGACAGCTTGATCCTCAAGGCTTCCCGCTCCTCACAGGCTTCCTGAAGAGCGTATCTCGTGTCCTCCAGTTCCTTTGTACACAACTCGAGTTCATATAGCGTGTGCCTGTGTGTATCGCTCAAGCGGTCAGTGGCAGCTTTGGTCGCTATATTTCCTACCATAGCCTCACCTACCAATGCCACATTTCTTTCTGCTGCTTGTTCTCCTTGCCATTTGGCGAGGCCCTCACCCAACATCTTTCTCTCACGGCTAGCCTCCATCCTCTGTTCGTGCTCCACATCCAGTGACTTCTTGAGTTGGAGGATTTCACGTTTCAGGTTGGCTATCATCGTTATGTGAGCACACTCGTTACACGCACCTGTACCGGAGGACTCTTCTCGGGTCCTCTTTCTGCACAGAGATGAGCTACTGCGTGTGGAAGGCATGATGTTACACAACCCCAGTCCTTACTTATAGTGTTATATGGTGACAATAATAGCACCGCTTCATATATGTGGTACTCCTAGACACGATGAACATAACACACACTGCACCTTATAATGTAATACATTGGGGAATACTTTATTGGGGTTCTTACACATCACACAGGTTTTATTTAATAACAAAGACATATATCAACACACAACCTGGTCAGAGATATGTTTGTCAAGAAAACAAAAGTATGATTGTCTATGAGGACACCGATCACCCCTGTCAGTGTGTACACTCCCTTATTCGTCCGCTGTCTTCGCAGTTAGTCGGGGATGCGTGCGACCATCTCCAAGGGTCCGCTGCATTGCTCTTTTGAGTAAGCGGCCAAGACCTTTAGGTGCTTTGGTGTATAGACCATACTCTGCATCACGTTTGAGAACCACACCGAATTGATCCACTGGAACCACGAGTACTTGATCTCGATCTTGAAAAGGTCCATTGCTAGTTGTGAGGTTAGCGTAGGGACTCTGGAGTACCTCTGAGCTGAACCGACCGTCATCTTTCAACGATGCCCTTATGGTCTTCTTTGGGTCCACCAACACAAACAATGTGGCAGGCGTTAAGCACGTAGTTCGAACATTGAGTACATTACGCCCCGCAGGGTGGAACCGTGACGGGTGGTACTGTGAAGATATCCGTATAGTGAAGCTGTCGTCTCCATGCGTTATGCTTCTCCTGGGATAGGTCGGTTGGGGAGTAGACGTGGGTACCACGGTGAGGTGAATGCGACCTGTCTTCGGCATGAGATAACATGGAAAGTTGTTAGGCATCCAGGTCGGAGGCTCCATCCCCGGCAGGAATAATACAATCAGAATGTTATGCACAATAGTCCTGTGTAACATTCCGTAGAAAGGACACTTGTCCAGAGCTTCCTCGATAGTATCAATGTCCTCGTAGGTACACTGTATCTTGTACCGCTGTTCACATCGTAATACGTACCCGAAGGGGTGACGTATCTGGTGTTGGGGAGACATCCCGGCAGTACAACACCTTACATGTTCAGTTCCACCAGTCGTTTGTAGCTGTGAGTCCTGAGATGATCCTCCTGAGGTGGAGTGTAGATTGGTGCGTTCGATGGAAGATAGAGACATGGTATGGTGGTTACAATGGCATTCATGGACAGGTTCCTCCACAACCACAATAACTCCAATACCTCCAATGTGTTCCCAACCCAAGTACAAGTGTACAGCGCGTATTCAGTTATTCTTGTGCTATGTTCACACTGGGGGTTCCTTGTTACTGACTATATTGGACAGCATCCCATTCATCCAGCCATAGGTCATCAGCCGAGGTTGGGTATCACAGTCAGGGTCTGAACGTCTGAACTAACATTGGTCTGATATGTAGGCCGAGATCGGATATCACAGTCTCTTCTCTTCTGAGTTTGTATTTAACTACATCATCATACCCCATAGAGGTACCATTGGGTAGGATGTCACAGCATTGGGTGGACGAAAGGGTTGGTGAGTGTGTGTGTGACGTGTCAGGCTCCAGCGTGTATATAAAGGGCTCAACAGCTCCTGCAGGCAGCATTCTGGCACTGTGCTCCCGCTCTGTGAAAGTAGCATCAACAGGACTCCAAGCCGTATCAGACTTGTCTATAGCACCACGCCCCTATGACAATGTACTTTCCTATCACATTGAGTATGCTGTGCATGGCAGCGATAACCTTAGAGTGTTGTGAGAGTTGTGTGTTGAAGAGGGCGACAGGTCGTACGGATGATAGACATAAGCCCGTCACCATTGTAGGTACAATGGGAACCCCTGTCAGGCTGCCCGGGTACTTGGACAGTCCCACTCAGTCTTTCTATAAAGACAATAAAGCCGTCCAAGGTAGTGAACACATACGAGCTGACCAATACCCCAGTGGGATACCAAGTTAGCATTCGCGTCCTCACCTGTACTGATGAAGGCGAGTACAGGATAGGACACGAAACCTTCTATTTGAGCGCAAAGGCCGACACATGCGGTATGTTCTACTATACTGCCAGAGTGGACGGTAAGAAGGCTGCGTTCATTGGCCCTCTCGATGGTGTCATTACAATATCTATGTTGTATATAGAACCCCAGGATAACAACATGTGGAGTCTACGCCAAGTGTGGAATGACACTATGAGCAGAAAGATAAGCCCAGGGCATTGCTGTTTCATGGTCAACAACACGTTTGGCGGATACGGCGATAGGGAATACCGTTACTTCATGTATCAGCGACATGGGCAAGCTGACAGCTCGTGTACAAGTGTCCAGCTTGCTGCCTCGCCTCGCCGTTGTGCCACCATAGCGGAGAAAACGACCTCCGGAATCCCAACGATGGAGATGCCAGCTCTCAAGGAGGTTGAGGACATGAAAACATCGGTGAAAATGCTCGATGTGAGCGAAAGTGCGTTGTGCTTTGTGTGTTGTCTCCTTCTTCTTTGGTTTGGTTCTGTGTATAATGACCTGTATACTGGCAGTACTGTAATAGTAGTTGCATGCAGCTCACTATGTGTGTCTCCTGCAGACCTACGGGACGTGAAGAGGATGATAGACGACTTTGAAAGATCCTGGAAGTCTGCAGGGACATCTGGGACATCTGAGGGGTCTACTCTACAAACCCGCAGTATCCTGACCCCGCTTTACATGTCAATGTCAATGGTGATATTCACAATAACCTACATGTAACCAAGTACATTTGAGGCTGTAGCCTGTCCTGCACCTGTTCTGTCCTGTCCTGTCCTGTCCTGTCCTGAATGCAAGCGCAACACTGTATTCAGTGATAACATTATATAACATTATATGTCCACATCCAGATCATGTTGGCATTGTGAATGTACTTGTGAATGTACTACCGAATGGACCAGGCCAGGGTTGTAGGGTGCTATATACACTTTTTATTGACAGACGTACAGATAGGTTTAACTTTGTATTGTATGCCTACACAATTATATATCACAAGTATATCTATGAATCATGAAATGTAGTACACAATAAAAGTACACAGAGCAAGCAGTCCTGGTGTTGGTCTTTGTCTTTGCTTAGTCTCTCACACTTCCTTTGACACGTCCATTCTCCGATTCTCCTCAATCTGGCCTCTGACCATACCTTTGTCTTCCTCGGTCATATGAGCAACCTTGCTCCATTCTGTGTCCTGCAGCAGCTCGTGAGCCATAAGTCTCTCAGTGTCACGGAAAGCCAGCAATCTGAAGACGATCCGTTTCACTAGTTCACACTCCATAACCTGGGGCAATAAGGTGACAGGATCCCATGGTGTGATCGGTGCACGTGGATGGTCTTTGGGACATAGAGTCCTTAAAATGATCTGGTGTGTGGACACCTTTTCTCTGCGATTTGCACGCTCTAGGAATACCACCTTACCTTCCATAGCTTCCGCTATCATCACCCCTAGGCTCCACATGTCTATGGCACAGGTGTACTCTGCACAGTCACCTTTAACAAACAATTCCGGGGCCCTGTAGGGCTCCGTGACCACAGTTGGACTCATCCATTTCGAGGATTGTCTAGAGAGGCCCATGTCCGCCACTTTGACAGTGAGATCTTCTGTCAGCAGCACGTTGGAAGGAGTCAGGTCCCGGTGCACTATATTCAGTCTGTGCATGTAAGACAAAGCAGTAGCCACCTGGACCGAAAAGTGAGCCACAAAACTCAACGGGATCAACTGCAGAGACCGGCCTTGCTTGTACACTTTCCAACCTTGTCCGTTGTGAATCACGTCACTCACCGTGTAGGGCACATAGGGCATGAGCATGGCTATCTTCCCATTGTCTAAGAAGCAATCGTGCATATGGATCACATAGGGGTGACCCCTTAGTGCAGCGAGACAGGAGAGTTCTCTCACGGTTGAATCATCTACGCCGCGAGTGTGATATTTCAAGGCAAACGCTTTTCCAGTTCTCAGACACTTGACTTTGTACACGGTCCCGTAGGCTCCTCTGCCAATAACGTAGTCTTTCAGGTAACTCTCCATTCTGCTGCTAGGTATAAAGCTTCTGTGGTAGTTGTGGTCAAGCGGCTTAATATATGAACGGTTGAGAGGGTGAGGTGTGTATATATGTGGATGGTTATATATATATACATATATATACCATGGCCAATTCTCCATGTCCAACTCATCCGACCAGCCGGTGTTGATAGGTCAGGGAGACAATCACACTCTGTGTGGCTTGTGGCTCCTGTCACTGGGCAGCTCCAGGGTGTGTGTCCCTTTGCTACACCATCCAACCATGGTTTCAGCACCCACTCATGGCTCATGAAACACAGGGTATATAGACCTTAAGAAAACCAACCAGTACCAAGAGATGTTGGCTGTGGACTTGTAGTGGCTGTAACCAGTTATATCTCTCCTCTAACCCAAAGGGTGATATTACATTCGCTTGCACAGATGGCACAGAGCTCACCCCCGACGTACCTATACTTCCAGATAGATGGGACCTTCTCTACACAGCATGGCGTTGAATCCATAAAGCCTCTGTTACAACACTCGTCTTTCGACACCGAACCAGGCGACAAGGGTCTGATAGACCTTACGAAGAGCGTGAACAGATACCTGGTCTGCGCTGTAAGACATACAATCAATGCTATTCCATTTACATACATATACACAAGGGCATTACAGTGAGTGTATGTATCACATTGACCTATGTTTGCGGTTGTTCCATTCCCAAATTTCAGATACCGCAGACCAACGGACCTGGTACATTCAGCGTGAGCGGATATATGAACGTAAGAGATCGAACCGAGTCGAGGTTCGGGAGCATAGCCTGTCCAGGTCTGGCAATTGCAACAGAAGATGAAATATGTGTCTCTAGCGAAATATGGAAGGCTCAGGATGAGATGGGAATGGCCATACTGGACTATTTTGGGCCCCTCTCCTTATGTACCCAGGTTGCCATGTTGAACATATAAGAAGAGATCACGTTGGATATTATATACAGTATATGTGTTCCAAGTGATTGTGATTGTAAGACAAACAATAAAGTGTTTAAAAACGCTATGTCCTATGTTCTTGCACATTTATCCAGCCATGGGCTGGGCTGGTAACTGTAGCCTCTTTGGATAATGGTTCAGGGATACGGGGTCTTGTGTATAAAAGTAGCTGAGTCTGGGTGTGTAGCCACTCATATTCTACCTCTGTACCAACAACAAGGCAAGGCTAGGGGCAAGCCGATTGGGCTCTGTCTATACACGATCCACGGCGATCTTACAAGCGAGCACTGAGACCAAGTATGTCTCATTGGAGATTGAACAGAGGAGAAAGGTCTCCGGGTCCATCTCCATGGCAGGGTACGTACGCGGGAAGGACACAGAAGTCTTGCTCCACCAAGTGGCGTTTGATGATACAGTCGTACAGCCGGTCTGACCTGGAGACGTTGGCCATGAGGCTGAATAACCTCACCTGTGATTACGTGCATGTCTGGATGTGCCCGCCGGCGAAGGGTCCTTACCCGAGCATTTTATGTGAATGTCATAGTGCGATTGTAGAGATGTGCCACTCTCCGCACACTACACTCCGTGGCTACTTCGAGACTAAGAACCCTATGACGATCCAGGATGTACAGAACCTCATCGAGGTCCCGTGTACCTTGTACCCGATGTCGCAGGAGGACCCACATACCAAAAGAGGCGTCCTGTTCTGCAGGGGCAAACACATATTCAGTGAGAGTAATGGGTTGAGATATGTCCACATACACCCCGATGGAGCCACTGTCGTCAGCTGCTTGCAGAAGGACTGTCGTCGAATAAAAATCAGGTGTGACCACTGGGGGGGTCCGAATCTACCGCTGGAGCCCAGGCCAGAGTTGGATTTTTTCTATGACATGTACCGGTCTTTATAAAATCAACCACTTACTCTTCCGTTGCTGAAGGGTCAAACAGGCTTGATCGTCAGGTGTTAAATGCTTTCTTGTTGTGCTTTGGGTGATATACTACTTGTGGTATACGCCTTGTGATGTGATGTGATATACTGCTTTCTTTACTCATAAATTCATAAATTGCTATTTGGGGTTGGCATGGTGGCAGCACGGCACTGATTGTCTACTTTTGACAACAAATAAAAAACTTGGCACACAATATGTATGTACTCTGTGTCCCTGTCCTGTGTCCCTGGTTCCGCGTTTCGTACTGTATTGTACCTGTACACATCACATCCTATCACAATCAACCGGCAGCCAACCTGGGTGGCAATGTTATAGACACCCACATGATGGCGGCAGCATACTGAGTAACAGTACTGATACATGTATACAATACGGGGTACACACAACAGGAAGAGCACAACAGGAATAGGCCTTGTATATCAATATATAGACTTTATTTATTTGTACCCAGAGTATGATATACTCCCTACAGGGAAGTCTAGGGGGAAGTGTACAGATCATATTGAGGATAAGAGACAGACATATTGGTACCGACATTAACAACATTCCTGTGTGTAGTGTGTTGGACACCTATAGCTTGGTTCGTTGTCAAATACAACAGTCCAGCAGCCTGTCACATTCTCCATCTAACAACAATAAGGACTGTTGTATTAGGCTCTCTGTGTTGGTAAAGCCATCTGTGTTTTCAAAGAGGTTCATCGATAGCTCGTCAAAGTGAAAGCGCAAGTGAAAGCGCTCAGCTTCCATGTCCATAGTGTCCATACACTGCACTTTGCTTTTGTAAGAGTCGTAACAGTAGCTAGTGGTATGGCTGGACTCCACTGCGGGGAATTGAGGGGAGTCTGTCTGGATGACTATGATGGCATCAGATGTTGGATCATCACTGTCAATCCACAAGAACTCTGGTGGTGAGTCGCTGTGGACAACCTGTACTTCAGCTTCCATGTCCATAGTGTCCATACACTGCACTTTGCTTTTGTAAGAGTCGTAACAGTAGCTAGTGGTATGGCTGGACTCCACTGCGAGGAATTGAGGGGAGTCTGTCTGGATGACTATGATGCCATCAGATTTTGGATCATCACAGTCAATCCACAAGACCTCTGGTGGTGAGTCGCTGTGGACAACCTGTACTTCAGCTTCCATGTCCATAGTGTCCATACACTGCACTTTGCTTTTGTAAGAGTCGTAACAGTAGCTAGTGGTATGGCTGGACTCCACTGCGAGGAATTGAGGGGAGTCTGTCTGGATGACTATGATGGCATCAGATGTTGAATCATCACTGTCAATCCACAAGTCCTCTGGTGGTGAGTCGCTGTGGACAACCTGTACTTCAGCTTCCATGTCCATAGTGTCCATACACTGCACTTTGCTTTTGTAACAGTCGTAACAGTAGCTAGTGGTATGGCTGGACTCCACTGCGAGGAATTGAGGGGAGTCTGTCTGGATGACTATGATGGCATCAGATGTTGAATCATCACTGTCAATCCACAAGTCCTCTGGTGGTGAGTTACTGTGGACAACCTGTACTTCAGGCGGGTCACCCCAGATGTTATCCAGAGCACGTATCCAGTAGAGCACAGAAGAATCAGACTGTGGCCATTTAGCGGTTGCGTAACATCCTATGGCCTCGGTTTGGGGTTGTTTTGTCAAAGCACCAAGTGTACTCAGGACACTGAAGATGTCATACATCCTGCGAAGTTGAATTTTGAATTTGTCAGCCAATTGCCGTATGTCGAACACCCCTGGGTTAGTGCGCACATGCCGGTAAATAATCCCCATGGTACTTTTCATGCTGGCATTGTTAAATTTCGGCATCTGATACCATTGTGTCATGGGTGTGTACTGCTTGCCATTTCTTCTGAGAAGCCCAATACCTTCCAGCAAGCAAAGGACGTCATATAGCCTGCGATTGCCTCTGTTGTTTAAATTCAGTGTCAACTGTGCAGAGTTGAAGGTGAACGTCGGCGAATCCCGCATCAACTGTAGCATCAATGTAGTGATGGTGGCCAGATGTATGCAATTGCAGTCAGGTGAACTATGCATGGCTGTTGCTTTGACACAGGCTAAACGGACAGATCTCCGTGTGTCCATGTCTACTAGGTTGTTCAGTAGAGAGCTTCTGTATGTTTGTGGTTCCACTCTGGGAACACAATGCCTTTTAAATCTACTCTGGGAGTGTGTGAGTGTCTAAGGGGTGTGCACTTGCCCATTAGTCTAACCCCCAGCCAAGGCTATAGTATCCACTGTAGGTTGAAATGTTTCCCCCAAGGCTATAGTATCCACTCTAGGTTGAAATGTTTCCCCCAAGGCTATAGTATCCACTCTAGGTTGAAATGTTTCCCCCAAGGCTATAGTATCCACTCTAGGTTGAAATGTTTCCCCCAACGCTATAGTATCCACTCTAGGTTGAATTGTCCGCCCACATGGCTCATTATCCGCTAATACCTGAAGCATCCATGTACGGTTATAATATAGAGGATATAAGCCCCTGCCTGAACAGAGACAAATTAAGGTTGGTGGTTTGTTCAATCATTTATAACGCGTGTTGCTTTACTACACATCCTTATCTTGTGTACCTTAAGCACAGTTATATATCAATACTGTTACCCAAGTATGCTGCCATCACGTGGTGGTACAGAGCTGGTACATAGCACGGCCACCCTGACTCTGACAGTCATTATTAGACACTCATTCTTAGACACAACACGAACACATATGTGTTTGGTATGGTTTAATCACGTATAATCATTTATAATTAATCAATGTCCATACTGATTATACTTTAACAAATAAAGTGTATACGTTGATACGCAGCCTCATTTGTGTACTTTGACCCCATGCATAATACATGCCCTCGTGTGGTGGTACATATACTATATATTGAGACAAGTACAAACACATGTTGGTTCGTGGTTGGTTCATTACGAGTCCACTTCCATATTCCAAACTCACAGTCACCACGTAAAGGATGGGAACCGAATATTGCAAAAGTAATAAAACACAGGTCTCTGGAATATCACACATGTTTTCCCATGATCAACAATGTCTTCAGCATTGCCATAATCCCAGCTCCTGCAGCAACGGTCATGAGTATGTCACTCAATGTCGAGTCACATTTGGAGGACTCCGGTTCTGATACGCCAAAGAACTCCACGAAGCCCTCCTGGAAAAGAATTGAAACTCAGATTTCAACATTACAACATATTAGATCGGAATAACGTCTCTCAGGCAGGCATTAGGCAGCCTTCAGTTAACTTACCCATGAGTTGTGTTTCACCAGCCAGTCCCTCTGGTCAGTCAGCAGGTAAGCTGAGATCTCATCTCCCACTCGCTCCACACAGTCCTCTCTACCCTTCTCCGTCCAGTACTGACACACCGCACACCCAAAGGCTGCCAGGCTTGCAACACGGCCCCAGTTGACGGTCCCGTCGTCGAAGAGGCTAGTAGCTACTACACCGATGAACTTCACATCATCCCCTCTGTCATCCAATGAAAGTCTGTTGATCATACCTTGGAATGTCCAGAACCATGTTACAATTGGTAGCGAACCTGTGTACCTAACGTTAGCTCTAGGTATCATACACTAGGTATCATATACAAGCAATACATACCATTGTATGAACATCTGTGTCTCTCCAATACCTGACCCACAACCCTTTTCATTGTTGACAGAGCTTTGCTTTCGTGCTGGCTTTGTTTCCAAACTCCCGTACATTCTCCTAGGAGACATTTCATGAGGTGCATGGTCTCGGTGTCCAGCGGATCAACTCCAGGTTCACCGCACGATGCTCTGTGTGCTCTGTTGCTGCCCTGGTAAGCAACATCACCGGTGTGCTGCTGCTGATGTTGCACCTTATTCATTTTGAGAATTATCGAAGCCTGGTAGCCTGTGGTTAAGTATTTCTTCACCAACCAGTCAGGATGAACAGTTTTGAAATTAGCAGGGGAGATAGATAGTCACCCAAGCTCTGTCACTGAGAGAGTGAGACTTAGTGAGACATAGATGACAGGGTCTAGGACAACCCTTGCCAAATTCCCTTTCATACTGTAATCTACATGCCTATAGAGTAAGTAGCCAAAGACACACCATCACACCACTGAGTGTAAGGTACACCTCATGCATTCTGCCACGCAAACACCACCAAAGAGAACCACCGAAGAGACAGATGTAACCACACAGTTGATTCAAGGGAGTTTTATTAAATGGCATACCACATGCTAGGCCCATACTTGAATTAAACTACCATACATTAATTAGTACAGCCAGAGATAGGTGTTGAACGTCACTTTCATAGTTTTCATTCTATGAATATCATATCCCTAAGCATCAACCGAAGTGAGGTTTTCATTTCATCACAGTTAGGCTGATGTTCCTGAATGGGTAGGTACTGTCCCTTTAGAGTGTTGGCACCGCAGATAACACAGCAGTTCAGGCCTCCAATTCTAGTGCACCCATAAGAGTCCTTGAGGACAGAATCCGGGAAGGCAATCCATCCCTTTCTGCACCGTTCATTCCCCAGTATGAACAGTATCCTAAATTCCTCATGCTTGTACCTCTCTTCGATGTATGGACATTTGCCTCCTGTGTCATATACGTGATAGATGTGCTCACCCAGTAAGGTGTCATTCTCCACAAAGTCTTTGATTTCCAGTTTACACTGGGAACATTTGTAAGTGTCAACCGTACCGTCAACGTGCCACATGTTGGCACGTTTTCCCACTCCACCAAAGTCTAGCTCGAAGTGCATTAAGTTCTCGCCTTCGTAGCTCTGCCATCTGTAATTATTAAGACAGGGTCGTTTCTTTGGAATGAACAAAGGAGTGGTGTCGATACACATGGCCAGTTTCAAATGCTTCAGGGTTGTCTTGATGCGGTTGCCCATCTCCGGGCATGCGATGTAGTGATCTTCGCCATACTGACACGCGCAGATAATGCAATGTTTGGTCCCGGCAATAGCAACGTACCCATCAGTTGCATACAACACGAAATCCGGGAATGCTAGACCCCCACTTTGGAACCGCAGCTTCCCCTGTGTGATGAAAAGTTCCTTTTCACGACCCCTGTACTTAGCCTTAATGTACAGACACTGTCCTCCTCCACTATGCACATGTTGAAGTAATCCAGGGTCACCTCTTTTGTACCCGGACAGTACGATGTTACAATCGTTACACATGTACGTGTCGTTATTCCCAGGCACGGGTGTCATGACATTAGTGTTGTTCAACACATCCAATTCATTCGTCTTAGCTACACCAAAGTCTTTTGGACACATGTATCGGGGAGTTCGGCTAAGGTTGCTGTCGCTGTGGCTGTCTATGTCCAGGAGACATTCAGATACGTACAGAACCTTGGGTACACCCTGTATTATGTTAACTTCTGGGACGAGCTGAGGTATATTGCCTGGGTTCTGCATGGTTTGCTGAGGTATATCACACACTCTCTTGCTGTAATGTAAATGGGTGATACAGGGATGTGTGGTGCTATTTATATACTATCCTGCTGTGTATATACTACATATCATCCACGAACGGACATATCACCCTATGGAGAGGCTAGTCAGGTCACTGTGTTCACTGTGTAATGGGCCCTACGGGTCTTGTGGATGTTAGTGTATGAATGAATGAATGAATGTGTCAACCGTGCAATATGACACATGTGAACAATGGTCCATGTTTATAACATTTATTGACAGTATGTAACAGTTATGTTTTTGCAGTGTGGACTGGCCACTATGGAACAATACAAACAGTATGTACGTACGTCAGGAAGGGATACCACCCATGGGCTACCACTGTATAGACATTAACACATTGCTGCTTGGGCTACTACTACCAACTAGGAGTCATCATTTCAACACCGTGAATCAACAGGTCTTCGTCGTCGTAGGTCCTCTTCAGAAACACCTCTCCGTAGTGTGCGGGTATAACACTCTCCATCCCTGAGAACTGATCTCTGAACACCACAGTCACATCTTCACTTAGCACCATTCGAACGGTATTGCCATCGTGGAGGCTGGAATGCAGTTCCAATCCCTCCGGTGTTTCATACCGCCCGCTTTCTCTACCCTTTACGGCGACTATCCCAAAACCTTTAGCGGTAACGGTCACCTGGGTGGTATAGTTAGATCCATCCGGAGTCACTCCTGTCATCACTATGTCACAGTGTGTTACATCCCTAGCACCCATTGGGAAACAATCCGAACCCATACAGCAATAGGTGATAGGGGACCCAGATCCGTACAAAGATAGGTCGCAGTGTGTCACGTCAAGATCCACTACCAAGTCCATTGCAATCGAGCGCTGCTGACCGAAGCTCTGGTGAATACTTGTAGTGGTATTGTCGATCCTGAGTACTGTTCGCTTGGCTCTGGTGGCCACAACTCTAACCCCGGTTGGATTTGTCACAGTCATGTCATCCAGACCTGCGCGAACCAGCGCATCAAGCTTCTCCCTCCAGACCTGGGCATTAAACTCCTCTCCTTCCTTGGTACTCAGATTCTTGTAGGCACTTCGATACACCATATCACCTGTAACACTGCAAGTCAACATGATTCCATCGGGGTCGATAGACACGGCTGAGCTCCCCTTCTTGAAAAGCACCGCTCCTCCATGTAAAGACAGTCCGTCATCTGTCACAGAGCATGCACGCTTCACGTAGTCAGGGCGAGGCAACAGGCTAGTCGCCGGTCGTAAGACTAAGGTGATATCGTCCACGTCCACAGTTGCGCTCACCTCCACACCCATAGTGTCGTATGCTACCACAAGAGTCAGGGTCATAGGAGCCTTCACTATAACGGTGGAGAGTGGTCCCAGTTCCAGTGTGCTGAACTCACTCCCCTTACACAACACCACACGGCATTTGGCACCTAGGTGCAGGTCCATTCTTTGCTCCAACACAGCATTAGCGGAGGATTTCTCAGCCTTGATGCTCTCTATGGATATGGGTACGAGGGTAATATCGCTGCCCCTGATTTTACTTTTCTTCTCATCTCGCATTATGGTTATCGACAGCCTCTTCTCTGGATTGCCGATGATCACGGTATCAACACCTAAGCCTCCCCTTGTGGCAGCTGTAGCATGTTGGGATACAAGGAATATGTTGGCTGCATTTGTAGCACCTTTATATACGCCTCCTCCATCCACTACAATAATCGCAGGCATGTCGGCCTTAGCTACCAACGGCTTGTAATACCGATTGATGTCTTCAACCTTTAGGTGTTTACGTCTGGGTTTCTTCACAATAGGAGCATTTGCGTACAGTACTAGCTCTTGGCTTTCCGGACCCCTTTTCCTAAACACGTAGGGTTGGACGACATCCTCGTCTTTATCCGTGTTAATATACCTGCGTGTAATACACTGTCTCAGACAACTGCAGTTATGTGCCTTGAAGATGTTAGCATCCCGAGCTCTGGCTGTGAGGAAGGGTGAGCGTGTATCCTTGACATTCATTAAGGCTGTACACTTGCGGGATTCCTTCATCCATCCTACAGGGCGTGATATCATCTTGGCCTCGTACGCATTAACACTAACAGCCCTAAGTTGTGGTTCCATAAGCGGATCGCCGTGCTCTGTGGTCACTGGTACCAACCGCTGTCTCTCAGTTGTGTCATCTACAAATTTGGCCAAGTTACCACATGGGTCAGTGGCGTTGGGTATACTTTGATCATAAAATACACATTCTTCATTGGTAGGCAAAGCGCCGATGTTTTGGCCCAAATACACCATGGCTCTGTGAAACACAGACTGTTGTAGGTGTAAGCAGTTTCTAACAGCCAGGTTGTAACACAGCTGCTGGGTTTCCATGTTCCCAATGTACACTTCTTTGAGGGGCACGCCGTGCTCCATAGAAAAATCGGCCTGAGACAGGTCGTGCTTAGTAGAGTCCCCCATCACAGGCCACACTTCGACGAACGTCTCTACACATTCCTGACTGTGGCGATTGTGCCACTCGTTGATCACTGTAGATAAAGGGAAGCCAACTACCACGTTTACTGTGCGCAATGCGTCAACCAGAGAGTTTGCGAATTGGCTGTTGACACGCTCCAAGTCGGCCACCTTCTCATAGTATTCCAACCACGATCTAGAGCCGAAAAAAGACGTTGCCCCCAAAGTCCACATGTCCTTAGTGCTAAGAGGCAGTTTGTTAGCTACGGACCATGTCATGTGTTTTGCGTATTCCCCCTGTGTTATGAGGGTCACTAGAACATCCACTGACACCATGGGTAACATCGCAGGGTTGAGACTTTCAAACATCAGCGTTAGCATCTGCATGGAGGATCTTGTCAACCAGTAGTAGTCCGTAGGACTGTGGTGTCCATCAGCGACGTTGCGTACGTTCTGAGCAAAGAAGAAAATGTTAGCTGCTGTACCGGCCATGTTCATGACCGGGTTGTTAGCCAACAGCTCCAAGGTCTCAGCTAGAGCCTTGGTCTTTGCGTACTGAGACAATTTGTGAGCCATGAAACCGTTCACGGTTTGACTAAGATCCAAGGCAGCAAAGGTCTTTGCCAAGGGGTCTCCGTACACTAGGGCCCCAATGTTAGTGAACACCCCGTAGGCTCGCGCTCCAAGGACCCAAGCCTTCACCGCCAGTTGCGACTTAGGGCCACTTGTGGCCATGCGAGCGTACGCAGAGCCCATGCGCTTCACAGCTCGTCCGTGATCGCTGGGGATGGCACTGTGAGCTTCGGACATCATGAAGTTCATGGCCACTTCCACTTCAGGGTTGCCCATAATTTTCTCGAGCTGCACGCGACCCATTTCCACAATTGCCTTGCGCTTCTGTACAAACGCCTTGACGAGAGCCGCTGGAATCTTGGTGACCACTCGGGAGATTACATTCCTGGCGTTGACAGTGGATTCGACTATCATCCTTAGAGACCCGTCTTCTCTTGTAAATTTCACATGCCACTTGTCTTTAAACAGGAACTCTCCATTGTGCGTGGTAGAGAAGTTCTCCTCCTCATACAGGGAGCAGCGGGACGCAGCCCTGCGTCGACGCTTACTGTTGATCCCGCAGGCTGCTATGCCTCTCTCGAAAGCTTCTGGTTCCGTCTCTGGGTTTACAACGAGAGGCTCTCTTTTGGAACCAAATGAGAGCGAACCCATGTCTATATTTATCTCACCTTCAGGTAATTCGGGACTGGCGGGTCTCACATGTAAAGGGGTGACATCTGACACCTTGATAGCAGCTTCTTCTGCCATACTATACACGGGCACATCCGGACAGTCACCCTGGGAAACCCCAAACCAGTTTCGAGCGTCTTGCCGAGATACGGCCCCGACGTCAGCCGGGTTGAGCGCAGATTCCGAAAGGAACATCTTCCTAGTCGTGATATCCCCTTTCATTTGAAGGGTACGAAGAAAGATACTTGGTTCTATTCTGAAGTAGCTCTCACCATCAACTACATACTCTGAACTTGCACGGGCAGCTGTGTACTTGGCATTCATCTCTCTAGCAAGTAGCATGTCCAAAGGGTTGAGGCCTACAGCTGCCACGTAGGCACGTTTCAGACTCGCCGTAGTATACTCAGCTAGGCCCTGGGTCCTTTGGCCGTAGAGTAACCCAAAGGTTTCGGGAGGTAGCACAAACCTAGTTTCATCAGGGTGAGTTGTCCGAATAGCGTCATGTAAAGTCATTGTAGTCTTTTCAGTCCCCAGGACCCTCTCGACTATCGATCTTTGGCTTGCAGCTATAGTCTTATGCTGCATCGCTCCGATCGCCACGGCAGACCGTGTAGCAGCGGATTTCCGCATGAAGATCAAATCTGAGTTGAACTGGGTGTATTGTGGGTACTCGTAGGGTGTGAGTTCGTAGAAGTAACTTGGTTCCACAAATGACAGCTGGTCGACAAGGGATTGATCTTTACGCTTGGTAGAGGTTACCATGGCCACCTTCATGTCCGCACCAGATTCCAGGTTTGTCTGCTGCTCATGGTCTAAGGGTTTGAATCTAACGTCTGCGTCGTGATACACCAACCGGTCAGCTTGATCGGAGTACGCAGTGAAAGCGACATAGCGCAGGATGTCCGAGGCTGAGGCATAAAAGTTGTTACCTCTAAAGTCCTCATACGCACCCTGTAGATTGTCGTACAACCGGTCCACTTGTTCCGCGAGTCTGGGATTCTTTAGTGTTATCTGCTCTTTAGCTTTAGTGAACACAGCCGTATCCAGTTCCATGACAACTCTACTGCCTTCCACAACACCGCTCTTTTTAAGGTGTTCCATTGTCCCAGAGTCCAACACCAGTCTGTTCTTGTGACAGCCCTCAGCCTGTTCCTTGATAGCATTCATGTGGGGCATCAGATTCTCCCCGTTGCCTGTCCATGTGGTGAAGTATAACATATCTTCACCTTTGCTCAGTCCTGTAGTAACTAGGCCTAGAAGCACAGTCAGTGCTACTGCAGAGCCTGGCGCTGTGTATAGACCCATCTATCAGATGAAACTCTGGTTGAAACTCTGGTAGAGCTGGGTAAACTGTGTGGTAGTGGCAATCTTAGTTGCCTTATGTACATTAGGGCCCTTAGGGGTGGGGCTATTGTAAAACCAAAGGACTGTCAATTCAACCTATACCTTACCATCCCACCAAGGAGAGGACCATCAGCCCAAGGAGAGGACCATCATACCAAGGGGAGACCCATCAGACCAAGGAGAGGACTGTCCAACAAAGGAGCAGACCATTCAACCAAGGAGCAAAGCATCACACCTATGGTGAAGCCTAACACTTACGGTGAAGCGTCAAATTAACCCCTTGCCGGGGTGGTGGGTGGATTGTATTGTAGCCGTGCACATTGATGCTTATAGTATGGGTGAACACATTGCAGTGAGGTAAAGCTTGTCTGTTGGAGATGCAATGGGGCCTGCTTTACCGAACCATAATCTTGACCATGACCTATCTCCTAACCTACATATGACTGATGTGTGGATGATGTGTTACATTTAGTTAGCAGTTGTATTCTGAAGTGTAGGTTATACATAAATTTCATCATGGGTGTAGTGCACCTGCGCCTGTCTGAATAATAAAACCTTGTGTTTGACACATGACACATTGTACGTTTGTGTGTTATATCTTGAGTTATATTTCCTTTCTTGTATGCCATGTCACATGAATATACATGCATATAGAAATGGGTTACATATCATGGGTTACATATCATGGGTTACATATCATGGGTTACATATCATGGGTTACATAGGCAGTATACAGTCTAGCCCAGGTATAGGCCACGTATAGTCCAAGTGCAAGTACACTACACAGAGTAACGCGCAACTTTATTATCCCGGGGCCCTTCACTGTTCGTGTCTCCAGTCTCACCCCAAGCACATTGTCCCCGGAAAGGAAGGTTCTTCCTACACTCAGAGCATGACATGGACGATATCTTACGTAGCGAACAGTACGAATCACGGTTGACAAACGAACTGCTGCACACCACACAGCCCTGGGTCAATATCTCAGTAAGGTCACACAGCTCCTTATGTGTGAACTCTCCAGGCTTCAGCTTTTCCAGGACCATGAGTAAACTCTCTTTCACATGGAGCGCATCTTTAGGAGTCGTAACGCACACCTCCGTAACCCCAAGCATGCAGCACACAGCGATACATTTCCATCTCCTGAAGCGTAACAACCTGATGTCCAATGCCGATTTTAATAACAGCTTGCTCGATATTGCTGTGACACGTAGGTTCAGGACCTGGGTAGGTTCCAGGGAAGGGGTAGTTTGCCCACTGAGGTGTTCCAGGATTAGATACTTGCACAGTATACTGATTGTGTTCTCACCGTTTGAGGGGAACACGGCCCCTCTCAACCTGCTAATTATCCGCATCTCAGCCTCTTGTATCCCCTTTATATCTGACAAGATCGAGACATCAAAACTGGTGTTACCCGTGTCGCTGGAAGACTCTATAACCAATGCCTTGTGTACCCAGCCGTTGCGTTTGTTCAAGTCCTCTAGCTCGAATGCAGTGAACACAGCATGCATCTTGATTGAGAGCGACAGACATGCCGCTCGGATGTTACCAATGTTCTTCAACAGCTCACTCAGGTCCTCACCTAGGTCGGCGCAGGTGGTCATGTATCTGTCCATGACATTCACAGCCGGAATGAGGACAGAGGGATTGTTCTCGGAGAGCACCAAGTCGAATGGTATGACGTTAGCAAACCAGCTAACGGATGCCAGCCTATGGTTCTGGTAGTCTGTGATAACATCACTGGTTAGCTCATGAGGGTTAGGGTGATCTATCCCCGTGTCGTTTGCAGAGTTTGTACTGTGCAGATACAATTGGTCCATCAGGGCTCGCTCCAGTTCGACCTTACCCATGACTGGCATACCGAAGTCCAATGTGGGGAACTTGAACACTTGGGGATGCGTAGAGGTAACCGGAGAGCAGTCTTGCTCGTCCCTGAACATTTCCAAGGCGACCAGTTGCTGTTTCCTCCTGGACTTGATGGGGGCGGTCCGAGCTGTTACACTTATAGGAGAGGGACGTCCGTCAATGGTATTTCGGTTACGGGTTTGCATTTGCCTATCTGAGGACTCCTAATGTTGAGTGTAAACACTAGTACATATCATCTTCACCCTTTATACAACAGCATTGCATTCAACTGTGTTTATTGTGTCCAGCCACAGCTCAACCCAGCTCATCCCAGCTCAAAACTCCAACCAAGGCTAATAAGCAAAGGTGCTCTAAAACTGTTACCGATAACACATTCGTAAACCCATATCCATCACCTTACGTTTAGAATGTAGACCCTCTTAGAACACCCTTCAGTGGTTAGATAGACCAAGGTCCCAATAAGTGGCCTATGCTCTCCTAAGTAAGTAACGTTTGTAAGTACCGTTCAAACACGGCTGATGGCATTTGAATGCTGTTGTTGTGTATGATGTAAATGACACACACTAAAGACTTGTCTGACCCCACTTGCATGAGCCCTAACGTTTCCTCTCTAATGTCTTTTGTGTGCCGTACGTATATTTCAACCCAAAGGTCATAGTGTAACTGACCAACACCATCCAACATACTCGTACTCATCATCGTACTCTGGTAATATGTCCTGTCCTGAGATACGAACCCCTTGCACACACCCACGCCCCAGACCCCTGGACAAGCGAGGCTCTTTCTGACTATACCTAGCCGTGAGATCTACTACATGATATTATTCTGTGGCATGGGGACAGGACAGAGATATACAAATATGTCACGGTTCAGCTTTCATTGAAGCATAGACTTTTATTGAGTCATGGTAAGGAAAACATTGTATAGCAACTGAATACACGAATAACATATGTCACACACACCACCACCGCATTCAATACACCTTGGTAAGTTACACACGTTACACAGCTCAAGGACACATATCAGCCAATGGGTTATTATTACATTGTCATTATTTCATTGAGAAACATGAGGTGAAATCGCGAGCCGGTTCATGGTTATCTTGGGCAGTGTTGGGATTGCAGCAGTCCGTCATCTTCACATGGGACCACGGGATAGATTCTCCAATGATAGAGAAGATGGACCTACGGAAGGCATCTAGGGCTTTGTAATCAGCGTCCGTTATATAGAGCTTGAGAGCCGCTATGATGTTTTGGGCAAGGGCCTTATTGCGACCCTTAAATCTATCTATGTAGTACATCTTCAGCCAGGAGTGCACATCTGTGTGAGTCTTGTTTCTTTCGAATATACAGGCCAATCCGTCCACGATGGCTTCAACCAGGTTAATGTCGTCCATCTCACCCTCGGCAAAGTGCTCAGGGTGATGGGGGTTCTTCTCGTAATGGTGCTTGAATCCAATGTTGGCCATGGCTGTCGTGTGAGACTCTGTGTCAGTGTACAACCTATCCAGTGAGCTGGATTTTGCCTCCTCTTCGGTCTGGTCCGCTCCGTAACGTTTGCTGAGCTGGTACCGTTTCTTCCCGTTCACGGCCAGGGCCTCTTTCTCCATGTGTACGGCCATGATACCCGCGTACGCAGCAGCTTCAATTGTACTGGTCTTGCTAGAGTCGTGACACACGATGCTTCTCACGTAGTAACGATCGGCCAGCAGGTCCAGGGTGTCTTCGCAACCCCTGGTGGCTTGTTCTAGAGCTCTGGCAACCACAGCACCGATGACGGTCACAAACGTGTTGTGCGACAGGAAGGCCTTATGATGCTCCCTTGTGGGGAGACTATCCACCAATGCTTTCTCACACTCGGGCCCCCAGACGTTGGCCTTTGTAGCGGAGCACAGGGCATGAACCAGTTTGATAGTAGAGTACGGGGTTTGAGGGACGTCGATCTTCACTTTTTTGGAGCTTGCACTCTTTAAGATGTCTTGGACGGCCTGATTCATCACAGCTGGCTTGTAGACATACACGTTGTGATCGGGGATCAGCGGTGCTGGTTTCGGTGGCAGCCCACCAGTGTCTTTAGCAGAGGCTCTGGTTCTGGTGGTAGTAGTAGGTTTTGCAGAGGCCATTGTGGTTCTCAAGGCTGGCTTCGTGGTGACAAGATTGACATATGCAAGCACGGATTGAAGGTGATATCTGTGCTGAACAAGGGCGGGGAGGGTTGACTCGAGCACCGTTAATAAATAGAGATGAACCAAACTATAGGTCCTATAGCGAGTATGAGACTCGAGGACATAGGCCTTGGTGATGCGTTTCCAGGAATCACAGCCTTAATAGTGGATCCTAGGTCTACTTTCCTCAACACGGAGCAGTTTGCGACAGAGAAAGTGTGCACTTCGTTCACGTACCCCACTCTAGCCGACCTCGTACACTGGTAGGTTGCAGTGTGGTTGCACGTGTCACCATAGATCATTAGAGCCTTGGTGCTAGTTACGTTGTGCGACACGGTGAACCCCGAGAGTATATTCTGCCGGTCAATGTATTTGGAGGAGCGTCCGTGTTCGTTGATGTGATACAACCCGACCCTTGTATCGCTCTCAGTCAACACAAACCAGCTAGTGGACATAAATCGGTCAGGATTCGAGCTCGGACACACCAGTTTCACAGTTGCAGGAATGGGGAACATACGCTCCCCGATGGCAGGAGCTTCAACTGTCACATCCACGCTCCGGGCTGCTGCAGTGAGTTGTCTAACATCATTAGGCTCTGTGACCATCTCACCACCACCACCACCACCACCAGGAGCTACAGTGGTAGACCCAGGCTCGAAACGAGGCTCAGTAGAAGGAGGCTTGGTGGCAGCGTCCGCGGTCGGGGCTGTACCGATCACATCCTCAGGTCTTGCGATTGCGATCAAGCCTCCTGCATCTGTGGCAGCTGTGCTACTAGGCCTACTGTTCCGATGCACATACGCAGAGGGTGCCTGCGTAGTAGAGTTTTGAAACTGGCCCTCTGCAGACAGGAGGGTGACAGTGGATAGTGTAACAAGTAGATAGCTAAAGGGTGTAGTTGAAAATGCCATGGCTTGTCACAAGTAAGACTGGCCTGGAGAATGATGTGGATACCACATACACTTAATAGGCTGAGTCTGACAATGAACACCTTCCTCTAAACACCGTTATATATAGGACAGGACATAGACCTGACATGTGTAGGGTAAATCAGCCTTGGTTGGAATGAGGAGTCCTAGAGGAGGTTGTTGTCATCACAGTGCAACACGGGCCCCATCACTACCTACCCCACCCCCATGTAACCTCACAAGAAATTGTCTACACTGCTCAGGCTCGTCATCCTCATCGGCACATATTGGTTCTTTGTACTAGACCTGAGTTTTATGACTACAACAATCAATAAAGGGCAGGTTAGAGCGGATAGGGTGATTGAAGCAGCGGCCATGAACCGGCTGCGGCCTATCATGCGCTCACAGTCCACACATTTGATCCCCTGAGATTGCGCCGCTGTCTCAGCGTACACTTTGGCAATGTATTTCCGTGCGGTGGAGTCCATGGCGATTATATCCTCTAACACGGCCTCTCCTCGCCGCAGCAACTCAGAAGACTGAGCGGATCGGTTCCGAACGCTAGCCAGAGACGTGTGTATGTCGGCCTCGGACAGAGAGTACACGTTCGAGATCATCCTGGGCCTATTGGTCAC
This sequence comes from Coregonus lavaretus, assembly GCF_964263955.1. Taxonomy (NCBI): domain Eukaryota; kingdom Metazoa; phylum Chordata; class Actinopteri; order Salmoniformes; family Salmonidae; genus Coregonus; species Coregonus lavaretus. The sequence goes on from NC_140019.1 coordinate 895,732, forward strand.
CCGGACCGGACTCTGGTTGTTCCTTGCGTCGATGCCATGTGGTCCGCCAGACGCGGTCCTCAGCGTATACGTGTCCGATTCGGCCTGGTAGCAGATAGGGCCGAAGCACGGGTCTCCACACACAACGGGGCACTCCAAGCCTATCTCACCGTTCTCGTTCACCTCACAGGCTGACACCGTCTCATCGTCGACTTCCAGAGGTTCACATATCCCCCTGGAGTCACACTGGGGCACCCTGTAGTTGGAGTGAGTGTTGTTCACCATCGGCCGGTCCAGCCAACAAGTCCTGTTACCATTAGAGGAGTCTATGAAGGGCATGTACCAGTGGGAGAGCACGACCGGGTTCCAGCTCTCCCGCTTGACGACCATCACGAGCCTAGAGGATGACAGCGAACTGCTCGCCAGAGGTATATCGGTGTACAGCTCCGTGATGAAGTAGGGTTCACACCCCGTCATATCCGCTCTATGTACACCCTGAGCACACGAGAGCAAGCGCTGGTGAGCTCCCTGGAAGGCAAACGTGACGGAGTTGAGCTGGACAGACAACTTGAACGCACCGCTCTTCCAGGTCTCCAGCAACTCGTGGAACTTACTCACACCCTTGGAATTGGAGACCAGCTTGTTGTCTGCGACAGGGTCCGCGTGCAGGGGATCATACGAAAACGTGCTGGGAAAATGATCCACTACGTCTGTCAGGGCGTCGTCGATCAACGTCCTGTAGTATCGCATAACATCCACGACGTGAGGATCTGAAGTTGACACCTTGCCGTTGTACGACAACAGTTTGGATACCGGGTCTGATACGTTCCAGTGGTGGTTGATGATATGCGTGTCCATGAGAGCAGCTAGGTCGTTGAAGGCCGCGTCGAGTGACGCCATGGCCCTTGTGTAAGCGAGCGTGGCCGTTCTCAATGCCACAGTCGCATCGAGCCAGGTGCCAGAAGAGCACAAGTGATCGCACCCTTGATGAGACTTGGGTAAGCCTCTGCAGGCCACGTGAGAACACTCGGGATAATCTACCTTGAGCTCAGTCCAGTTCAGCCCTAGGAAGAAATGGTACGCGAAGTAGGAGCTGCCTTTCTTGGGTGTGCGTATCTTCCATCTGCCGGGGTGGAGTATCACCCTGGGATCCATGGAGTCTGAGGCAGCAGCTGTGTCACCGGTTCTGATCAGACGATCCGGTACTGAATCTAGAACGGGAGCCGAGGTTTCGCCGGCGCTTATGGGGTAACGAATAAGACCCAGAGCTGACAACAGTAGGAGCAGATACATGGATTTGAGTGAGGGTGCTGCAGTGATGTTGTACGTAAAGGCCACTGGGTTCTTCATCATTGTAGTTTCCTATAGCGTTGTTGTTCTCTACATTTACTCCCTTTAAGCAAGCAGCAAAGTATCGCGATTAAGGTAATATTGATTAGTATAGCAAGTACAGTAGCGATCAGCGATAGAGCTGAGGTGCGAGTCGACATACACCCTACACGCATCACTGCCAGATCCGACCTCTTCTCATTCCCTACAAGCAAAGAACCGAGTCGAGAGAACACATCACTCAGATCCCCGAGAGACTCGTTCATCCTGCTCACACAATCGTAGGTGTTTTGAATGTCCTTGTCTGAGTAGGGTATGCGATCAGCGACACTCCGGTCCATGTCAGGGCAATAGAGTAACGCTATGTGTTGCAGGATCCAGGCTGTGAGAGGCCCCAAGGTTGTCACGTAACTCTTCACCTTGGAGAACACAGGCTCTTCCGTGTCCATGTAGTAGCCCGGAATGTACTGAGGGGACAAAGGTTGCTCCGATCCGAACGAGAACGGTTTTAGGTCACACGGGATCGTACCGTGGATTGCGCCGTGGTTGACATGGATTATCATTTTAACCAATATAGTATCGGCAGAGACCAAGACCCTGGAGATTGCAATTGGGTACCCTGTGCCTCCTTGGGGCCAATTGTTATCAGCGTAGTCACCCAACTCCATGCAGGAACTGGAGCCTCTGATGCACTCTACCGTTTTGGATATCAAGTACATGCTGTCAATAATTGACGCCAACCCCAGTGAGCCTTGGGGATAGGGAAGTGCTGTGCCATTTGTCATCACACTGTTGTTGCTAGAAAGCCAGTCTTCTTCCTCTGTTGTCAGCACAGGGGTCCCGAGCCAGCGACCCGAGTCCAATACACTCTGGAGAACAGCCTCGCTCGATTCTCTGGCGGTCGACAATGACACCAATACCCTAGCGCGATGCGCAGCCCGGCTAATGTAGCTGTCGCAACACTTTGCAAGGCTGTTGCGGTCTTCTTCCCTTGTCTGTATACCAAAGGAAGGGAACCTGAGACCGTTGCTCCGTACAACCGTAGAGGGAGAATGTATGCAGATCCTGTCCCTGTCCTGATCTACAAAAGCTACCAGGTCCTTGTAATTCAAGTTGATAACATGCGCTCCGTACGGTATAAACCTGACCGTGTCGATGGAGTCCCGGATGAGGAGTTCACTGACAGTCAACGGAGCACCTACTTTCATGTCTGAGGACAATCCCAATCTCAAGTTCGGCATGTCAGGAACCAGGACAAAGCTTTTGGTCAGCGGCGTCCCTTGGGCCGCGTGCTGGAAAAACATACCACCTTCCAGTTTGTACAGTCCATCCACCTTAGCGTAAGAGTATCCTCCGTCTCCGAACGTGGAGGTCCTCGTGTACCGGTAATGTAAAGTCCGGATCCTGGTGGTGGCCGAGTTGATTATATGCGAGAGCTCCGTGAACGTTGGCAATCCTTCCGAGGTACCAAAGGTGTAGTCAAGATATCCCAGCGAGTATCTACTCACTCCCCACTTGGCCATATCCCTGATGATTCCGGCGAGGTCACGCATAGAGTAATGGACCCTATTGTCATCAGCTCCCCCAGGGTCCGTTTTGACATGTCTGTTGAGGAACCTCACCCCATCGCAGCCGGCGCTGGGTACGTAGTCCGTGGTGGGCACGGAAACCACTATCCCTGCACGGTTGTTAGATCTCTTGCATAGCTCCTCGAAGAGCAACAACCCTGTCCTCTCCGGGTATTGTTCGTCTCGGGATATCCTGATCACATAAGGGTCCTCCAGGGTGTACTCTCCCATGGTCCAGCGACCAGGTCTAACTTGGTTGCAACTTGTATCGGTATGAGCGAACACGGATATGGTGTCCAGGTTCAGAAAGGCTCCGTGTGAAGACACGAGCAGGCCTAGCTGCCGTAACACAGTCTCAGCCTGCTCCTGCTGAGGTGTCAAAGGGTGGGGTTGTGTACGATTGTGAGATTGAGGAGGAGTGTAACGTTGACAAGTTAGCGCTTTTCCTAGGCTGTCCTCCATGTCCGCCGGTTGAATGGTGTTCGGGCAGATGATGACGACAACATCTCCGTGCCGGCACACGATGCAGTTCTGCGACGATAGTGGAACATCATGACACTCTCGAATGGGATCATCGATAGTTCGCTGGTACAGGGGCTTGGCATCCCGGTCATACACGGTTACCAGTCTAGAACATCGCTCCTTGTCACTACTGCATTGAAAGTAATTGTACTCGGTGTACCTTAGGGTCCGTATGACGTCCGCGAGCGTGTCTGCTGAAAGTCCGGGGATCAACTCTAACTTTGACCCGTATAGGTTGTTGAACATATCAAAGTCTGACGACTTTACGGTCCAAACGTTGACGTCGATTACTACCACTCGTGGAGCTCGGTTCCGCCGCTGCTTAGACTTGAAGGTCGCTATCCAGTCGAGTACAGCAGCAAGTTCTTCATGGTAAGGTGCTGCGGCTCGGCTAGAGTGCAAGAATCTGAGCTTCACGCCAATCTTAGCCCCCCAGCCCTTGAGGATGATAGTTTTCAGAGTATCCTGGCCCGATAGCGGTATGTATAACGCAGGCCTTTTCAACACGGTCTCATCCTTCTTCGATAGGGATCGCACGGCTATTGGCAAGTACGGCTCATCATCCAGACCCTGGGGGGGTTCTTCTAGCCAGACGTCAAACTCCACGAGTACGACATCACATCGCCTCACGTCTAGAGGTGCGGATGGGGCATCTCGGCTCGGCCCAGGCGAGAGGTCGAAAACATCCTTCGTGACTAGACAGAATCGTTCGGTTTTAGGTGTGACCGTGCCGTACAGAACCCGACCCTGGCCCTCGATCGAGGTGTCGGGGTCCTCGTGTGTAATTTCTAGCGTCCAGTCGTTATTGCTATCCTCGACTCCCTTTAACAGATGTGTGAACGGGGTCCTGATGCAGGTAGGTGAGCACAGGCCTTTGGGGTTGGTGTAGTGTAGCAGTGCATGGGTGCAATTACAGACCGGGTGCAGCTTGGGTTTCCACAAGCAGTTGATGTTGAGACCCTGGTGTAACCCTACTGTGACTCCATGATGCTTGTCATAGATGTCAACCTTGACGGACACATAGTCGAACAGACCGCAGTGGAACACTTCCACAACGAGAGAGATGTCCAGCACGTACACGAAGAAGCCGCTCGATTCCCGTTTGGTCCAGTCGAGGCCTCTGGTGATGTTGTATCGCCATTCGGATGAGACAATGCCCATGGTGGAGGCCCCCAAAACCAACCTATCACCCGACCTACCTGTGTACCATTTGAGCATGTTGGGTGTGTACCTGTGCGACATGCCCTTGGGAATTGTGACTCTAGTCTGTACTATGAGTGTGTCCTGTTCCCCTACCCACCACGGATTCGGGTGTAGGAACTGAATGGATGTTGTGGGCTCCACATCTCTGCCATCTTTAAGAGTAACAAACGGCTTTGCCACCATGTCATACAGTTTCTTCGCGGTGTAGTAAAGGGAGAGTGTGTTCAGTCTGTAGTACAAGTGTTCAGCCGGGTACTGAATGTCATTCAACATATTTTCAAAGTTGAACATACACGCGGTCAGTTCTTCATACTGGGTCATCTCGCTGCACAGCATTACGACCTCGGCACCCGGTATGTCCCGCACCCAGCTTGCAGTCAGCTCCCTGAGAGTATCAAGAAGTGGGGTAGACTGAAAATTGGTCAGGAGGTTCGGTACCTTGTAATGTTCTGAATGTCCGCAAACCGTGTCATGCCAGGTTGTGCCGGCTAGTATCACACTCTGACCGTCAGGACACGAGACCCTGTGCAGCCAACACATCTCGCGCCCTTGAAACGTCCCCACGAAATACCCCCTTGGGCACACGGAGGCACATCTTCGTCCTGAGATGATGCGGTAAACCAAAGATGGTTGCCCCAGAGGACACCGGTACAGACATAGTCCCTTGCCTTTGTCCGTGCACCCAAGTAGTGTGTACGGCGGGTTGTTATTTTCGGAGCAGTAGTCTACATCGGTCCGGCAGTTGCGTAGATTGCTGTTGTCTACAAGATTCCCCAGTTTCCTGCGGCCTATACAGCCCGAGACCCACAGCGCTGTTAGCAGATATTTAATGGTAAGCAGGGTCGTCATGGTCATTGTCATCACGCGTGATATTATCGTCCGATTAACAAATCGGTTACAGTTAATTTTAAGGAAAGTCACAGGAATACACCCGAGGCTCTCCGGGGCTAGGATCTACAGGTAACGATGGAACATCCCACGCAGAAAACCCTCCTGAGTCTCTTTGACGGCACAGGCAGTATTTGCAGGCCATTCGTCAAAGCCGGCTGGAACGTGCAAAGGCTAGACATCGACGGTAGCCACGGTGCTAATATCGTTGTAGACATAAGAAACTGGGACCCTGCCACAGAGTGGTCAGGGCCAGCTCCCGACGTTGTATTTGCCGGCCCGCCTTGTGAAAACTACAGCTCGGCCAGGACTCACGCTAAGACACCAAGGGACCTGACGCTCGCCGACTCTCTGGTGAGAAAGACTATAGACATCCTAGAGTACTTCCATAACGCCAACCCTGCCATGCAGTACTTTGTGGAAAACCCAGACTCCAGTATGCTCTGGGGGAGATGGGTTTCGCACAGGCTTTATGACGATACAGAGAATCACCCCATGAGCGTCTTTGTCAAGCTGATGAATGTGGGTGAAGGAAAAAAAACCTGTCAGAATGTCATGCATGCCAAGAGCCAGGGGTTCAGGATGCCCTCTAAGGACAAGCACGTTGTTAGACTCGACTACTGTCGATACGGCACCAAGTACAGAAAGAGGACCCGGTTGATGACCAACAACCCATTCCAAGGCGTAATGTGCAAAAAGAACTGTGGCAACATCAGGGACGGTAAGCACATCGAGGTAGCGCAACGCGGACCGCGCTTGTACTCCAACAGAGTGACACTCGGAAAGCGTACGCACACCATGGATGAGCTACATGCGTACCCAGCCGGTCTAGTGACCACCATATTCAAGCATGTCAACAGAGGCCTCTCCTGCTGCGAGAGACAGGGTCCTGGTCCTACACACCCGGAGCCCGTGTTGACTCCACTAATGACTACTTGATGCATACCACCACATTGCCTTGCCTGTGTTGTTTGTGTGTTGTCGTCTTGTGATACATGTACACTATACCTTTACCGAATTGGGTATGTACTAGCCATATTATACCTAGCCATATACCAAATATGCCAAAGTCCAGAGATTCATATAGTGATATAGTGAGTTTGTTGTTGTGATACAGTAGACAGTGTTTACCGAATTGGGTATGTACTAGCCATATTATACCTAGCCATTTACCAAATATGCCAAAGTCCAGAGATTCATATAGTGATATAGTGAGTTTGTTGTTGTGATACAGTAGACAGTGATGACAGACAGACCGTGATGACATTGTTGCCATTGAAATGTAAAATAAACCACTTGCAACCATTCGAGGGTGTCACATTTGTGTTTTTATTATTTCAACAAAGGCCATGGGGATGCCCACCATGTACGTTGTGTGTGTGTGTGTGTGTGTGTACATACTACATGTCAGGGTACGAAACATTTTGGTTTAGTGTGCGTAGCAAAGACCAGAGCACCCAACTTGGACTTTGAGTGCACTCTATTGTGTATAGGACAAGGGTAAGTTGTAGACCGTTCATTTGCCTGGACACAAAACAGTCCAGATCCCGTCTTCCTGATAGTCACAGGGACACCCCAGAGCAACGCCAGTCTCCGAGCTTCGCTTTCCACCCGAGCTTGATCCGACACTTCCTCGAGGCCGGAGACTACCAAGGGTTGACAGCATCTCTGGGATTTCAAGACACCGCGGAAACGACTCCCCAGTGATGTTACATCGACTAGTATGTGGTTCGAGGACAGTCCCACCGACAGGGACAGCGGGTCATCGAAGCCAGGGTCTTCTATGTCTTGAATGTTGAACGTGTCCACATACTCGAACCCTGAGTCCTCCTTATAGCAGTTGGGCAGCCGTACGGACTTCCTAAACGAATACGGCGCCTTGTCGATAGAAGACCTCCTTTTCTCCGCATGATCAGAGTTCAGCCTAAGATACCTAGATCCCGAAGAGTTACACCCTCCCCTTCTCATCGCATCTCCCAGGTCGCATAGTCCGCAAGATTCGGCTATGGCCGGGAAGGACAGTAGAACGTAGTTGAGAGAGACCTTCTCCATTTCGTCGAGTAAAGGCTTGTACGCCTCTATCCCCTCATAGCTGCACAGTTCCACCGGCAGATACCAGAGCATCCTCAGACTCAGCTTAGACTTGGCTGACTTGGCCGAGGAAGCCCTGATGTACACGGCGATCTTACCCACCACATTGGCCAGATCTCTGAGAGATGGGTCACTCTCCAGCTCGCAGAGTTTCACTTTCACAACTCTCAATAGAGACTCCACTATCACCAAGATCATACTCCTGGTCAAGGCCTCTGAGACTTTACGCTTGGTGGAGCGATCCGCATGGGTAGCGAATTTCTTGTTGCATGTCTGACAACACTGGAGGTCCACGTCCAGGTTCAACCTGCTCACAGGCCTGCCGGGTAGAAACACCTCGTTGTAGCACAGACGAGAGCGCTCCGTATCTCGGTCCACCACCATGGTACTCAAGTGTCCTCTTGAAGTGACCGTGTACCTACGCACTGTCTTACCCGTCGCAGGGTCGACGGGGTCTTCCATGAGCAGCACGGGGTTGACAGAGCCCCACTTTTCACGGGACGGTAGAATCCCCAAGGGCTTGAGGGTGCGCGTTATACAGTACTCTACCAAGTCGTCAAACCTTAGATCATCGCTCAGGTGTACCGTGAAGATGTAAGGGAAAGCCCTCTGTCTGTCCGTTAAAGTCCCCGGGAGGTTGTTGAACCTTTGTATGGTGTTCACGGTGTATAGTTCGCTTGTGTCTTCCCTTAGGCAAGATGAAACAGGGCGAATCGGATTGCCTGAGCTCCGTTCACCCGGCATCTGGCTTTCAGCTGAGTCTGAGTCGTAGTCTACATCATTGAGATTGTTATCACCTTGTGTGTCTTTGTCTATGTCACCATTAGACAAGGGCTCATCCTCTCCCTTTTCATCTAGCCCTTGGTGTTCTTGATCCTCTTCACCTTTCTCTCTGTTGTTGTCAGGGTAGTTCCAATGTGAAAACGAGATATGATCTACTCCTACCAACGGGATCCCATGGAGAGACTGATGGTCCGCAACACTTCTGTCCAGTAGTCCCCCTGTAGCTATCATGGCGACCGGTTCGGGGGGTTCCAAGCTAACCTTATCGGAGTAGTACAGGCCGAGAGCTCGGTTGAATAGAGGGTAGTGGTGCATGATGTCATACTTTCTGTTGAGCATCTCACCTACCGTGTGGCAAAAGAGCGAGCACACTCGGGAGCCGAGCTGTAGTTCCTCGTCATTAGAGTTCTGTGTGTGATGCTCTAAAAATATAGCACACTTGACACCCTTTGACATACACATTTCGACAAAATCAACCTGCGTAGCCACGGCTCGCAGGTCTACAATAGGCTCCAGACCATCGTATTCGAAACGTATGTCTAGCCCCAGTACGCAGGTTGTTTCCCCAGATCCCGGGATGGTAACATCCTCGAGCACCCGAGTGAAGAGGCTCATCGTGTCTTCAAAGTCTGAGGCTACTATGCAGGCGCGTAGCAAGTCTCCTGCTCGCAGAGTTAGAGAACCAGGTGACGTGTTCCACATGTGCCACTGGTCTTCAAGGCTCCCTCGGGTGAAGTAGCAGCAGTTATCTTGAGGCTTCCGAGGCTTTGAAGATGCCTTGTTGTCACTTGAGGTCATCACTTGACTCCGTTTCAGTCCATGTGCCTTGTTCACGTTAGATGTCATGGTTGCCGAGACCCAGGAATAATAGAGCTAGATTAAACGAAAGTCGACTTTGGACTGGGAAATTCTTAATGTACATTTACATTGGGCTACCTTTGGTTGGAGGTTCACCTCATTTGATACACGCCCCGCCCCTTCTCACTATCAATGTTTTGAAATCCACCACACATCCACACCTACCTAGGTCAGATGTCTAGGCAGTGATTTTACACTACCAAGTCCGGGTGAGTGTATATATATTGATGGGACTTCTCTTCTTGTAATATATATTGTCAACAGGTAATTAAATACCGATCCATCTATATCTACCTTTCAAACTCTAGGCCTACTCACCACAAGAGGAGTCTTTCTGGCAGTCTTGGCAGAATGACAGAATGACTCATGGGGGCGGGACTAATGACCGGGTCATCAATCAAACAGACCTTGACAGAAGCCACCGGATAACACAGTACCTCATCACGGCTTTACCTAACCCTTTCCGAATAGTTTTGTGTTTGTTATTGGTACTATGTTTGTTACCTTTCATTATTACTGCTCCATACATATTAAACACAGTACAAACAAAATATATGTCCAAAGTATCTGTTTCGTTATTACTAGGCACAAGGGACATTAGGCTGTATGTAGTTCATGAGGGGACATAGATCTGGGTTGACCCACTTAAAGCTTCCCCAACATCCATATGACTCCGTCCATATGACGATCCCCCTCCGATGCTCCCTTTATGCTCCGTTTATTATGCTCCCTTTACTCCCTTTACCTATATTGGAAGAATAACAACTCTTTCGGATATTTGGGTCCTTACATTGGGGACCTTAAATTGGGTTTGATGTGTGGGATGTGTGGTATTTGGATGTGTGATTGTGACTGCCATGCCCAGGGATCGCATACAGCTCATTTCGGGCAGAACTGGTAAGGATAGGTAAGGATAAGGATAGAGACCCATGTCAGATCAGATCAGACAATATCACTGAGGAAAAGAGGGTAACATGGTATAATATGTGTCTACAAATACCCACATCGTTACTGGAAGATGAACCTGAAAAGAAGATGAGGAAAAGACAAGGATAAAATAAAGGCCAACACAAATTCTAGACACATATTTTAATAGTGGAATGCAAATCGTTGTCCTTCTGCGCTCATCTCGTCGTCGTCGTCCCACGCAGTCTCCTTCTGCGCTCATCTCGTCGTCGTCGTCCCACGCAGTCTCCTTCTGCGCTCATCTCGTCGTCGTCGTCCCACGCTGTCTCCTTCTGCGCTCATCTCGTCGTCGTCGTCGTCGTCCCACGCAGTCTCCTTCTGCGCTCATCTCGTCGTCGTCGTCCCACGCTGTCTCCTTCTGCGATCATCTCGTCGTCGTCGTCCCACGCAGTCTCCTTCTGCGCTCATCTCGTCGTCGTCGTCCCACGCTGTCTCCTTCTGCGATCATCTCGTCGTCGTCGTCCCACGCTGTCTCCTTCTGCGATCATCTCGTCGTCGTCGTCCCACGCAGTCTCCTTCTGCGATCATCTCGTCGTCGTCGTCCCACGCAGTCTCCTTCTGCGCTCATCTCGTCGTCGTCGTCCCACGCTGTCTCCTTCTGCGATCATCTCGTCGTCGTCGTCCCACGCAGTCTCCTTCTGCGCTCATCTCGTCGTCGTCGTCCCACGCTGTCTCCTTCTGCGATCATCTCGTCGTCGTCGTCCCACGCAGTCTCCTTCTGCGCTCATCTCGTCGTCTTCGTCCCACGCTGTCTCCTTCTGCGATCATCTCGTCGTCGTCGTCCCACGCTGTCTCCTTCTGCGATCATCTCGTCGTCGTCGTCCCACGCTGTCTCCTGCGATCATCTCGTCGTCGTCGTCCCACGCTGTCTCCTTCTGCGATCATCTCGTCGTCGTCGTCCCACGCAGTCTCCTTCTGCGCTCATCTCGTCGTCGTCCCACGCTGTCTCCTTCTGCGATCATCTCGTCGTCGTCGTCCCACGCTGTCTCCTTCTGCGCTCATCTCGTCGTCGTCCCACGCTGTCTCCTTCTGCGATCATCTCGTCGTCGTCCCACGCTGTCTCCTTCTGCGATCATCTCGTCGTCGTCCCACGCTGTCTCCTTCTGCGATCATCTCGTCGTCGTCGTCCCACGCAGTCTCCTTCTGCGATCATCTCGTCGTCGTCGTCCCACGCTGTCTCCTTCTGCGATCATCTCGTCGTCGTCGTCCCACGCTGTCTCCTTCTGCGCTCATCTCGTCGTCGTCGTCCCACGCAGTCTCCTTCTGCGCTCATCTCGTCGTCGTCGTCCCACGCTGTCTCCTTCTGCGATCATCTCGTCGTCGTCGTCCCACGCTGTCTCCTTCTGCGATCATCTCGTCGTCGTCGTCCCACGCAGTCTCCTTCTGCGCTCATCTCGTCGTCGTCGTCCCACGCTGTCTCCTTCTGCGATCATCTCGTCGTCGTCGTCCCACGCAGTCTCCTTCTGCGCTCATCTCGTCGTCGTCGTCCCACGCTGTCTCCTTCTGCGATCATCTCGTCGTCGTCGTCCCACGCAGTCTCCTTCTGCGCTCATCTCGTCGTCGTCGTCCCACGCTGTCTCCTTCTGCGATCATCTCGTCGTCGTCGTCCCACGCAGTCTCCTTCTGCGCTCATCTCGTCGTCGTCGTCCCACGCTGTCTCCTTCTGCGCTCATCTCGTCGTCGTCGTCCCACGCAGTCTCCTTCTGCGCTCATCTCGTCGTCGTCGTCCCACGCTGTCTCCTTCTGCGCTCATCTCGTCGTCGTCGTCCCACGCGGACTCCTTCTGCGCTCACCTCGTCGTCGTCATCCCACGCAGTCTCCTTCTGCGCTCATCTCGTCGTCGTCATCCCACGCAGTCTCCTTCTGCGATCATCTCGTCGTCGTCGTCCCACGAAGTCTCCTTCTGCGCTCATCTCGTCGTCGTCGTCCCACGCTGTCTCCTTCTGCGATCATCTCGTCGTCGGCGTCCCACGCAGTCTCCTTCTGCGATCATCTCGTCGTCGTCGTCCCACGCAGTCTCCTTCTGCGCTCATCTCGTCGTCGTCGTCCCACGCTGTCTCCTTCTGCGATCATCTCGTCGTCGTCGTCCCACGCAGTCTCCTTCTGCGCTCATCTCGTCGTCGTCGTCCCACGCTGTCTCCTTCTGCGCTCATCTCGTCGTCGTCGTCCCACGCAGTCTCCTTCTGCGATCATCTCGTCGTCGTCGTCCCACGCAGTCTCCTTCTGCGCTCATCTCGTCGTCGTCGTCCCACGCTGTCTCCTTCTGCGATCATCTCGTCGTCGGCGTCCCACGCAGTCTCCTTCTGCGATCATCTCGTCGTCGTCGTCCCACGCAGTCTCCTTCTGCGCTCATCTCGTCGTCGTCGTCCCACGCTGTCTCCTTCTGCGATCATCTCGTCGTCGTCGTCCCACGCAGTCTCCTTCTGCGCTCATCTCGTCGTCGTCGTCCCACGCTGTCTCCTTCTGCGATCATCTCGTCGTCGTCGTCCCACGCTGTCTCCTTCTGCGATCATCTCGTCGTCGTCGTCCCACGCAGTCTCCTTCTGCGATCATCTCGTCGTCGTCGTCCCACGCAGTCTCCTTCTGCGCTCATCTCGTCGTCGTCGTCCCACGCTGTCTCCTTCTGCGATCATCTCGTCGTCGTCGTCCCACGCAGTCTCCTTCTGCGCTCATCTCGTCGTCGTCGTCCCACGCTGTCTCCTTCTGCGATCATCTCGTCGTCGTCGTCCCACGCAGTCTCCTTCTGCGCTCATCTCGTCGTCGTCGTCCCACGCTGTCTCCTTCTGCGATCATCTCGTCGTCGTCGTCCCACGCTGTCTCCTTCTGCGATCATCTCGTCGTCGTCGTCCCACGCTGTCTCCTTCTGCGATCATCTCGTCGTCGTCGTCCCACGCTGTCTCCTTCTGCGATCATCTCGTCGTCGTCGTCCCACGCAGTCTCCTTCTGCGCTCATCTCGTCGTCGTCCCACGCTGTCTCCTTCTGCGATCATCTCGTCGTCGTCGTCCCACGCTGTCTCCTTCTGCGATCATCTCGTCGTCGTCGTCCCACGCAGTCTCCTTCTGCGCTCATCTCGTCGTCGTCGTCCCACGCTGTCTCCTTCTGCGATCATCTCGTCGTCGTCGTCCCACGCTGTCTCCTTCTGCGATCATCTCGTCGTCGTCGTCCCACGCTGTCTCCTTCTGCGATCATCTCGTCGTCGTCGTCCCACGCAGTCTCCTTCTGTGATCATCTCGTCGTCGTCGTCCCACGCAGTCTCCTTCTGCGCTCATCTCGTCGTCGTTGTCCCACGCTGTCTCCTTCTGCGATCATCTCGTCGTCGTCGTCCCACGCTGTCTCCTTCTGCGATCATCTCGTCGTCGTCGTCCCACGCAGTCTCCTTCTGCGCTCATCTCGTCGTCGTCGTCCCACGCTGTCTCCTTCTGCGATCATCTCATCGTCGTCGTCCCACGCTGTCTCCTTCTGCGATCATCTCGTCGTCGTCGTCCCACGCAGTCTCCTTCTGCGCTCATCTCGTCGTCGTCGTCCCACGCTGTCTCCTTCTGCGATCATCTCGTCGTCGTCGTCCCACGCTGTCTCCTTCTGCGATCATCTCGTCGTCGTCCCACGCTGTCTCCTTCTGCGATCATCTCGTCGTCGTCGTCCCACGCAGTCTCCTTCTGCGCTCATCTCGTCGTCGTCGTCCCACGCTCTCTCCTTCTGCGATCATCTCGTCGTCGTCGTCCCACGCTGTCTCCTTCTGCGATCATCTCGTCGTCGTCGTCCCACGCAGTCTCCTTCTGCGCTCATCTCGTCGTCGTCGTCGTCCCACGCTGTCTCCTTCTGCGATCATCTCGTCGTCGTCGTCCCACGCAGTCTCCTTCTGCGCTCATCTCGTCGTCGTCGTCCCACGCTGTCTCCTTCTGCGATCATCTCGTCGTCGTCGTCCCACGCATTCTCCTTCTGCGCTCATCTCGTCGTCGTCGTCCCACGCTGTCTCCTTCTGCGATCATCTCATCGTCGTCGTCCCACGCTGTCTCCTTCTGCGATCATCTCGTCGTCGTCGTCCCACGCAGTCTCCTTCTGCGCTCATCTCGTCGTCCCACGCTGTCTCCTTCTGCGATCATCTCGTCGTCGTCGTCCCACGCTGTCTCCTTCTGCGATCATCTCGTCGTCGTCCCACGCTGTCTCCTTCTGCGATCATCTCGTCGTCGTCGTCCCACGCAGTCTCCTTCTGCGCTCATCTCGTCGTCGTCGTCCCACGCTGTCTCCTTCTGCGATCATCTCGTCGTCGTCGTCCCACGCTGTCTCCTTCTGCGATCATCTCGTCGTCGTCGTCCCACGCAGTCTCCTTCTGCGCTCATCTCGTCGTCGTCGTCGTCCCACGCTGTCTCCTTCTGCGATCATCTCGTCGTCGTCGTCCCACGCAGTCTCCTTCTGCGCTCATCTCGTCGTCGTCGTCCCACGCTGTCTCCTTCTGCGATCATCTCGTCGTCGTCGTCCCACGCAGTCTCCTTCTGCGATCATCTCGTCGTCGTCGTCCCACGCAGTCTCCTTCTGCGCTCATCTCGTCGTCGTCGTCCCACGCTGTCTCCTTCTGCGATCATCTCATCGTCGTCGTCCCACGCTGTCTCCTTCTGCGATCATCTCGTCGTCGTCGTCCCACGCAGTCTCCTTCTGCGCTCATCTCGTCGTCGTCGTCCCACGCTGTCTCCTTCTGCGATCATCTCGTCGTCGTCGTCCCACGCTGTCTCCTTCTGCGATCATCTCGTCGTCGTCCCACGCTGTCTCCTTCTGCGATCATCTCGTCGTCGTCGTCCCACGCAGTCTCCTTCTGCGCTCATCTCGTCGTCGTCGTCCCACGCTCTCTCCTTCTGCGATCATCTCGTCGTCGTCGTCCCACGCTGTCTCCTTCTGCGATCATCTCGTCGTCGTCGTCCCACGCAGTCTCCTTCTGCGCTCATCTCGTCGTCGTCGTCGTCCCACGCTGTCTCCTTCTGCGATCATCTCGTCGTCGTCGTCCCACGCAGTCTCCTTCTGCGCTCATCTCGTCGTCGTCGTCCCACGCTGTCTCCTTCTGCGATCATCTCGTCGTCGTCGTCCCACGCATTCTCCTTCTGCGCTCATCTCGTCGTCGTCGTCCCACGCTGTCTCCTTCTGCGATCATCTCATCGTCGTCGTCCCACGCTGTCTCCTTCTGCGATCATCTCGTCGTCGTCGTCCCACGCAGTCTCCTTCTGCGCTCATCTCGTCGTCCCACGCTGTCTCCTTCTGCGATCATCTCGTCGTCGTCGTCCCACGCTGTCTCCTTCTGCGATCATCTCGTCGTCGTCCCACGCTGTCTCCTTCTGCGATCATCTCGTCGTCGTCGTCCCACGCAGTCTCCTTCTGCGCTCATCTCGTCGTCGTCGTCCCACGCTGTCTCCTTCTGCGATCATCTCGTCGTCGTCGTCCCACGCTGTCTCCTTCTGCGATCATCTCGTCGTCGTCGTCCCACGCAGTCTCCTTCTGCGCTCATCTCGTCGTCGTCGTCGTCCCACGCTGTCTCCTTCTGCGATCATCTCGTCGTCGTCGTCCCACGCAGTCTCCTTCTGCGCTCATCTCGTCGTCGTCGTCCCACGCTGTCTCCTTCTGCGATCATCTCGTCGTCGTCGTCCCACGCAGTCTCCTTCTGCGATCATCTCGTCGTCGTCGTCCCACGCTGTCTCCTTCTGCGCTCATCTCGTCGTCGTCGTCCCACGCTGTCTCCTTCTGCGCTCATCTCGTCGTCGTCGTCCCACGTTGTCTCCTTCTGCGCTCATCTCGTCGTCGTCGTCCCACGTTTGTCTTT
The DNA here is from genome assembly GCF_964263955.1 of Coregonus lavaretus. Lineage (NCBI taxonomy): Eukaryota > Metazoa > Chordata > Actinopteri > Salmoniformes > Salmonidae > Coregonus > Coregonus lavaretus. Next base: position 911,726 of record NC_140019.1, read on the forward strand.
CTGCGCCTCAACTGCTACCTAACCACCACTTGTTCAATACTTACCGTACATACACCTAACTGTGCGTGCATGCTTGTGTATCCTCCCTTGCCCCGGTTAGAATAGATAGGATAGGATAGGATAGGATAGGATAGAATAGAATAGAATAGGGAATATGCTAGATACCCTTTGTCAAGGGGGTGGGATACCTTGACTTATACTCACATCATTACTAGAAGACAAGAAGTGTGCAAATGAAGACCTCTTATAACCAGGGTCGAATCTGTAGATCCTATTCTCCGGGTTACCGCATATGTTTACGGGTTTCTCCGTGTGTCTGAATGATGGCAGTTGCTGCAGTTCCTGCATAGCGCTCTCCACACCCAATCTCAAGGTGGTGCACATGTGTTTATTCTGAGCCTGCACCATGACATTGATATCTAAGTGTAGAAGCACTGCAGCTAGTAACAGCCTCATCATCAAGCTTTTCCCACACTGTCTCGGGGCAAGGCACAGAGTGTAAGGGTTTGCGTAGTGAGAGAATGCTCTCTCCACCTGGTAGAAGTGACTGAGTGCAGGGTTTACATAGTCGTAGTTCTCCGAGCCCAGAGGGGATAAGCCCAGCTTGTCAAGTAGAGCGTGCTTATACTTGAAGAGAGCGTCGCCAAATTGGTTCCTGGTGACACCTAAAACCACCCCTCTGAAAAGCTCTAGCTGAAAGGGTTCCATCCTCATGCCTTTGAATTGGAAATATTCAAACACCCTATATATCAGACGTTCAAAGCGGTACATGACAGAGCTGGTTTTATCCTTGGCCGAGGCACCGTGAAGATGTAGATCGCGCATCCTAACCTTAGCTCCCTCCAGTCCGAGCTCTCGTATCAGTGTGGCTTGTGCTAGGCGGTCCTGTATCAGGCGATTATACTCGGTCATTCTATCGTTCTCCATCTGCTCCCTTTCTCTGTTGCTGTCGTCCTTGGAGAGCCTGGTTCTCACGCAGTCGGCAGCCACCCCAACAGGTGCACACGTAGAGTTATCAATGGGGTCTCTCACCAACTCGCTGAGCAGCCACAAGGTCTCCTCAGGGTTCGTGGACAGCGCTCGATGGCGAAATCGCAACCCTGTTGACGTGTTACACCCGGAGCTTAGCTGGACCTCCATCGATGAGGATTGTGTCATACTGTGCCCCAGTGAATGCATCACAGACAACCTTTCTATGTGTCACACAGATAAGGAGCAATCGAGCCCCTCGAGATCTACCTTAATAGAATTTGTGTTACCACTGAAGATTCACTTCAGATACTGTTGGCTTTTCTCTGGGGTGCCCTGGCACAACACCAAGCGCCTGGGAAACAGAGCGGAGCCGTTAACCGATCGCGAACTGCTCTGCGTCAACCGCATGCTGATGACAGGCGAGGACCACGAGCTGTGCAGCCAGGTGAGTTGCGACAGGATAGCCTGCGAGCAAGACATGAAAGCTTTCTGGTTGACCACAGACGGGCGCCTGGTCTACGTAGATCGACTATCTGAAGACATCAAGTTCCGACGCCTCAGACAGCAGAACCTGCACGTGGCGTTGTCCCTGTGGACTACCAACCCCGAACTGTGCGGGCAAATGATGCGAGCCTCCGAGTCTGCCCACGATAACCTGATCACAATATGCGGAGAGGCAGCGAGCTTGAGCCAAGGCAGGTTCTACAACCTGTACGCAAATTACCCTCTCCCAATCAACAACAACACGGACTGGGACCGGGACGTGTCGCTAGAGTTACTTCGGGTAGACCATAAGGACATAGGAGCCTGGGTAGACCATAAGGACATCGGCGCCAAGGAGATACGGAACGGAGGGGAGTTACTCCTGGAGCTGCAGTCTCTTTACACTGCTTATTTCAGCTTCATCACCGACAACTCTACGTCCAATGAACTGAGGGAGAGGGTGTCTCTTCTGGGTGCTCAGTGGCTGGTCCAAGAAGACTGTTCGGAGTTGCAGTTTTCACTGAACCTGGAAAGGAACTGGTTTACAAGAATGGTCATCATAGTGGCCATATATCTGGCGTTGGCATAAACGGGCATCATCCTGCATATGTCCCAGGTTTGTCCTTCACAGTTGGAAAAAAACTCTTGCCACAGATCCTCAGAGCTCCCTTCGGAATGTCTCCACAATTGTCACCTTGTCCGAGAAATTGCTCCCAATAGGAGTACTGCCACAGGCCTTTATAATGTGATGTGCAGAGTGCTCACAGTGTGATCCAGAGTGTCACAGTGTCAAGGACATATTGGTTATTAACTATCACATGTATCTGTTCAGGGTACCACTTGGACGCATTTCCCTTGGCTACTACATTGGACCTACTACGAGAACTACTAGGATAATGACTCACAACAAGGTCAGGAGAGGAGGCATCAGGACAAAGATATATGTTGGTGACAACGCTGAAAAGCAAGACCTGGCAAACGCGTGGGCCTCACAGATGCTCTCTCGGAATTATCTGCCCAGGCAGGGTCTAGAGGATGCTCTGCAATACATGCTTGACAAACCCGTCGGTTGTTACGTTTTCATTAGACCTAAGAGTACTGAAAGTGACAGGTTTGCGGTGCTGGTGCGAGACCACAATAAGACGGTTCGCTACAACATTCGCCCCAACGAAGACTACAGCACATACATCATGTCCACGCTGGATGGAGGAGAGAGATGTTACAGTAGTATATCAGAGCTTCTAGGTCTGCTAGGCCAATGTGAAGAAAGCGACAGCCGCACCGACTACGAGATGATCAGAGAAATGGAGATGGAGGCGATGTCTGCAGGAGCACAGTGCAGCCGCAGCCTGGATGCATCCAGGGGCAAACAAGCACAGGGTCCCCGCGGCATCAGCTTAGATGATGACCATTACACCTTGTTAGGGGATGCGAAACCGCCCAATTCCACACAATGCCCCAGTATCCACAGGAGCCTTAAGCAACGTTATTACCAAAACGCCACTCCCAGGGTTACTACTCCCAGGGTTACTGAGGACACGTGCAATGTGAGGGATACGTCCAAGGGTGCTCAAGTTGGACCAGGAACACAGACTCAGGGCAGCAGCCTAGATCTAGATGACGAAGTGTACAGTTTGCTAGGGACCGTGAACCTGTCGGATCGACCCAGACCCCCCAGTATCCACAGAAGCCGTAAGGACCGTCTGTATATGTACAGGAACGAGGCTCCTCTTCAGCTGAACGAAGGGACATCAGCCTATCCCTTAACACATAACAGGGGTGAAGGTACCAACAACAAAGAGGAGGACACAGCCCACCGGGGGAAGTACTACGAAGACAACACCAACAATGTGATCCAGCCTGAGGTTGATTTTGCAGCGATTGGCAGAATTAGACGATGATGGTTATGGTGAAGAAGTATCCAAGGGGGCTCAGATAGCTCCAATGTCTTGGGTGTTGGGTGTTTGATTGGGTGTTTGAAAGAAAATGTACTTGTATGTACCTGTGGTGGTGGTGGTGGTGTGTTTACTCGATATTGGTGTGCACCTGACTCAATGTGTAAAATGGGAAATGAAATAAAGAAATGAACATGTGGAACCGTGGTTTATGTGTTTGGGTCTTTATTATGAAACACACAAGATGATATCATGCTTGGAATTGGATCGAGCCGTTAGGTCAGGTCAAATCACACCAGACAAACAAACTCCATGTCCACAACTGTCAACAACAGTCCGGTCTTTCCTCTTTCCGATGGTACAGTACAGAGTCCAGAGTATTGTGTCCAATGTATCCATGGTATTGTATTATAAGATGCCTATTCCGGAATCACCTCGACAACATCATAGGTATCTGCCATGTGTGCATCATTTACAGCAGCTACTTTGTTTAGGGTGTCATAGAGAGTATTTGAACTTCGCTCAGTGCGTTCAATTCTTTCACAGCCTCCTCAGCCAGGATCATCAGCCCGTTATCGCCTTGTTGTAACATATAGCTATGAGCTTCTACTGTCTCCATAGCATCTGGTATTCCACAGCTATCACAGTTGGTGATGATAGTGTTTGTGTTATGTATAAGGACGTCATCAGCTAGGTTCATCAGCCCGTTATTGTCTTGTTGTAACATATAGCCCTGCTCTTCTACTGTCTCCATAGCATCTGGTATTCCACAGCTATCACAGTTGGTGATGATAGTGTCCGTGTTATGTATAAGGACGTCATCAGCTAGGTTCATCAGCCCGTTATTGTCTTGTTGTAACATATAGCCCTGCTCTTCTACTGTCTCCATAGCATCTGGTATTCCACAGCTATCACAGTTGGTGATGATAGTGTCCGTGTTATGTATAAGGACTTCCAGCTTACGATCTACGTCATTCAGGATGTTCCAATAGTCCATCAACGAGCACCGTGACGGTTCTATTGTCCGATACACTTACTGTCAAAGGGCACAATACCAAGGTAGAGGTATACTGTACGAAAAAAAAGCAACTACTATGACCAATGTCAATGTCGTCACAATCTCTACAATGTCAGTATTTCCACTTGTCCAGTTCTTGTAACCTAACAGTTACTCTAACCAGTAATGATTCACCCTAACTCTGTGAGGCTAGCGTTTGGGCCACCCATGCACTGCTGTTTATCATACCTACAAGGGCTGGGCTGGGTATCAGATGTATATCACACCAAGTATGAAGGCTTACACCACGGCTCCGGATCAGGCTCCGGCTCCAAGGGCTGTTTATCCGAGTTATCCCCAGAACAAGGCTCCCATGGGGTAATCGGGCGGAAAGGTGTGTCTACACATGTAAAGCTCCTGTTATATATCCACTGCTCCCTGCTCCCATAGCACACTGAGTCCCGGTGAAAAGGTGTGTCTAGAGTGTGGAGCTCTTTATACACACCTCTGTGTATACAGCCAAGGGTGGGTTATCCCAATTAGGATGTTTCACCCCCACCCAGAACCCCTGGGTTGTCAGCCCAGGGCAGCTGTATCACATCCTCATGGATGGTTTGTCCAACCACAAATCTCCAACGGCAAACAGGATAGGCTCACTGGGACTGTAGGTGAGGGTCATGGTGCTCTGACATTCTAGGTTTGTGAGAGGCTAAAGGTGCTCTGACTTTCAGACCGCACCTAAACAAACTCTGAGTCCTGTTGTTGGTTGGCCTTCCCATCCATGAGTTCACACATCAGCCCATGTGCGGACAAACCATCCCTGAGAGGCAATTCAACTCTGACAAACAGAGAGCCTGGCATGGGAGCCTCTCCTACACAGCTATGGAATTTCAGAGCCCTGTGAGCCTATCCTGTATTTGGTTGGGCTTCCTATCCATGAGTCCACACATCAGCCCCTGTGCGGACAAACAATCCCTGTGAGGCAATCCAACTCTGACAAACAGAGAGCCTGGCCTGTGAGCCTCTCCTACACAGCCTTACAATTTCACAGCCCCGTGAGCCTGCCCTGTGACACTCTGACAACAGGTTGTTAGACAAAACACAAACGTAGAATTTCAGAGCCCCGTGAGCATGGCCTGTGAGGCTCTCCTACAGGCTCACGGGGCTCTGACGTTCTACGTTTGTGTAGGAGAAGCTCACGGTCCTGGCTCACCTGGCTCCGACCGCAAACCTTTACGGTCCTATACTGAAGCAGGTGGCTCTTCCCTGCAACTGTTCATGATCCTGTTATTGTGTGATAGTTTGAACGAATGTATAGATCCACACATTAACTACTTGAAGCTACCTACTGAAACTGCAGCTTCTATAGGACCGAGGAGTACTTGAGAGATATAATGGCCAGCAGGATTCGCAATGTACTTCAGCCAGGCTTATACGGGAGCTGCACTTGGAACATCAGTGATATCAACGTCAAAAGGTTGGTTAAAGCTTGGATAGGGCACACCCCTGCCACCTTGGACATGTCTCTTGAGGCATTTCTACTCATGTCATCCCGGGAAGCTCAAGGTTATGGTGCAGAGTTCGCTTTAAGGCACCGCCAGCTGATCATGAGGATCCTCATGAAGTACGCTGACTCAGTGAACACCATAAATGTCATGGCTGGAGTCGGGGATACGAGACAGCACACTTCGCTCAACAGCAGACCGTACAACAGTCCAATCCGTGGAGCCGGTGCTTACGGGTCCGATTGTGAGGATCCGGAGAGGTTCTACGCCCAGGAGTTTGATGATGATGAACTCGCAGCACACATCATGGAGTTGAGGCTTCAAGAAGACCTGTACCAAGACCTGCCACCTCATAACATACGACACCCAGGACCTTAGTTTTTTATTAGACTACCTGCCTAACTACTGATGTTGGCAAGGGATAGTGTCTCATCACACGTTACACAGCCTCCATTCTTTTCTGATATTAACTATGACCAAGCTGAACCGGAGCAGTACAAGGGTGTGCTTGATATCGCACACCTGAAACAGCTACTATGGAGAACATGGACACGCGTGTCAAACAATTCTTAGATCAGTACCAGCATATGAGTGAGAGTTCCAAATTCCTTGGTATGCCCTTCATAGTGTTTGTCGCTATGCCGGAAAACGCTCTACACGCCATGGGTGTTACTGCCAAATTCATATGCGACCATAAACAACTGGTACAGAATACTAGGCAAAGGTGGAAGGGTCCATATCTTCAGCAGCTGCAACATCAGCGGAGAGATCAATTTCAGCCGCAACACATTCAGCAACAACGACAGAAGGACCATACACAACAGTCACATCAGCACAGTGGTGTCACCGCTCGCTCAAAAAGCCCGGAGTTCGCGTATCACACTCCAGCCGTCCCTGCTGACACGGTGTATGCCACCTATCAACCCAAGCTCGGGGAGAATTGCTGCGGAAACTATGAGAGATCTAAACATCATCATGTAAGGGAGCAGAGTCCCCAAGCACGCAGTGCTAGGCAATCTCAACGCCAACAGTAGCTGAGCGTGGATTTGGGAATGGATATGCGGCTGATGTCACATTCAAGTAAGGACATGCGCCAGCTGAGGTCTGATGCGAAACGTAAAGGTCAGAGTCACAGTCCCTGGGAATATTAATCGTACAGACACACTAAACCATTCAGAAGAGTGGTATGAGATATGGTTAGTTAGACTAGCAGAGACGTCAGTTATCCAACCAGAGGTTTGTCCTTGGATAAAAAGGGGTTGAGTACCATGTCAAACCAGACCTTCACTGATACATTGAAGTCCCCATGGCTGATTTGAGAGCGGACTCAAGTCACAATTGTTTGGTTCAGACTCGACCTTTAGCAGCACGCAGCCAACCTATCTACCTGATGTGAGTTAAAGCTATTCCATTCCAGAGGTGCTTTGCCGCTCACACACTAAGCCGAGACCATAATCTACACGACTCCGCTACGGGCAGCTGAAATGGACTATACCACAGCCCCTGTCTCAGCTCCAAGCCAGCCCCATACCAGCACCTCGCCCACGGGGAGTACTACCAGTCTTACTTTTTCACAAGCTGAGAACGGTGCAACAACACTCACTGTACCCAGTGGCCAAACGACCGAACTCAGACACCACACTTTGCAATTTAGCAAGGACCCAGGCTGTTCCAACCCGGTCCTCAAGCACGTCATAGACATGGAGGCTGATGATCAAGACCTTCAAATTTACAACAAAGAGTACAGCGATACAGACGAAGACAAAGCTGAATCTGACAAGGTGTACAACGAATATACAGACCTTAGGGACGAGGGGCCCTTCTACGACGATGATGATGATGATGATGATGAATTGTCTTGGTCAGACCCAGATTGCGATCCAGCTCTCAGGTATTACCACGAAGACCATGTAGCGTATCTACGCGACAAAGGCCTAGACTTCGAAGACTGCGGAGACGGAGGCTTTTGGCATAAACCGGGGGGGTATATCAACGTCGATCAACGAGTCAAAGGAGTTGTGTTTGAGGACACTGACACTGATTGATGTCAACCTTATGCTTCCACAGTATAGCCCTTAACCAACCTCTTGTTACCAGCCTCTTGCTTGTTGTTTATTGATTGCGTGATTATAACTTAGCTTATAGTAGAGAATGAATGAGTACCTGTGTATAATATGTACCTGTCTATACAGTGGTGGTTCTGCACCCTATACCCATGTGTACTTTCCATGTGTACTTTCCATGTGTACTTTCCATGTGTACTTTCCATGTGTCCACACATTGTCCATAATAAAAGACAATACAAAACAGTCAATACATTTCTCTACCTGTGTATTTCTTTATTACGTCACGTACAGGACACCATTTACAGTTACAGGACCGATATGCACATACAGATAGGCACATACATACGATATGCTGCTGCTACTACTTGTAATACACCTCACCGCTTAGTTTGATAGACCTTTCCCCGCTGTGTATCTCGTCTCTGGTGTGACATAGAAGTAAGAACGCCGAGAGCATGTCGTCTCTGGTGTACTCTCCGTCTACAGACTTCTTGCCACCAGTAGTCACGGTACTACATTTCACAGCCTCTGTGATAGTGACCATGGCCATTTCTTCTCTCAATTTCCCCAGTAGCAGTTTCCCTTGTTCTGCGTGAGCCTTGTCAGTGAGCCTGTCTCCGGGTAGAGCTATGATGTCTCGCGTCTCCAATAGACTCGCCGTGATATCAGTGGCCAGATTGACTCCCTTTCGAGAGCGCCTGTACATGAACACGTCCATATTGGAGCCCATCTTGTTGCTAGATCCCGCACCCTTGGAGGTTCCTATGGTTGACTCGAGCATCCGAGTTTTCTTGGTGACCTCGGATAACACTGCCCATCCCAGGGACATTACGGTGTCACAGTAATAGAGTGTTTCCCTATTGATTGCTGACACCGTACTGAGAACCATAGCGAGTTTGGTCTTTGCTCCTACGTGCTTCCCTAGCATGTACTTGTTGTTGATATGAGACCACTTGCTGTAGAACAGGACCTTGAACCCGGAGCGTAGCAGGGACTGCTCGATTAGATTTTTTACATCGACCAGTGCGTTCACGTAGGTGTTTTGTTCAAATACCATCACCACTGGTACTTCTTTCCACATCACTCTGGGCATAATCAGTTTCAGTAGTCTAATGTGAGCGCATAGCAGAGCAGCGTAGACTCGCGTCACCTGATCCAAATCGCGAATCTCCAGTTCCTCCAGGGCCATAACCTGTGAGAGTGAAAGAGAGCGAGAGAGAGAGAGCGAGAGAGAGAGAGAGAGAGAGAGAGAGAGAGAGAGAGAGAGAGAGAGAGAGAGAGAGAGAGAGAGAGAGAGAGAGACCCGTACAACTAGTCAGTGAAAGGGGTATAAATACATTGTTAGCGCTCTGAGGATTTAAACACCCACAGAGAGAACAGAAAGAGGCTGCTGCTAGCCCACAAACAATCATGTTCTGTCCCGCTTGTCAGGCTGCTCGACAGGACGTGGAGACATTGATGAGGACTCCATGGGAGTACCTCTTATCACACTACGAGTTCATGATAGTGTTCACTTCATTCCAGCGCAACATTGTCTTCTACTCTAACATGGATTACGGGCAACTCAGGACCCTATACAGCCAGCTTGTGTCCTTCTCGCCTGCTAGGATACTCATGATAGACACATTGATCTCGGTTTACAACAAAAGAGGACTCGGTAAAGACGTACAATGTGATTCGTTCGATGTTCCTTGCGAGTTGTCAAGGGTTATAACACTTGCAATAGGCAACCAGGTTCCAGAGCAGTTCGTACACGAGTGCATCTCAAGCTGCAACTGGAAGGGGTACGACGATATGGTACTCGCTGCGTTCGCCTCAGCCGACACTATTCGCAGCGGAGCCCTAAAGTACATGGCTATCATCAAGGAGAGCGTACGGGATATACAATCACTTCACACAATCATCTCTCTAGCGGTTACAGGGTGGTTGGTGAAACTCTCCGAAGCAAAGTGCACATGTGGCACCTGGACCCAGGCCCTAGACCTGATCTCGTGCTTCGTAGCCGACACGGAGTCCACGTTGACGATCCAAGACGAGGCTCGTATAAGCGCTTACATTTGCACACTATTAGACTTGAGCCCCGCTCCCACAAACGGACTGTACCTTTGGGACAAACACAGACCCTTAAATTACAAATACATGTTTAGCGACCTTCTGATTACAGGTCTAGATTCGGATGAAACTTGACAACTCACCACTAGCTTGCCACCTGCCAACTCCACAGCACAGCACACCCCGGCACAGGACCTAGAGCCTCCTCCGAACGTTGGGTCGAGGCACAGGTACGCTCTGACCACGGACCCACGATTCATATATTCCAGGGTGACGCTGTTATTCGACAGGAACTTGTTTATGACCGAGGGCTCGAAGGGAGTGGTGTGGTCGGTCTTGGTGTCGGTGGACGAAGTGCTGCTGCTACCCGTGACTTCGCTCTCGAATCCTTTCGGCGTGACCATGTTCATCAGCTCCTTCAGATGGTTGTCTACAGATATATGTTGAGGACAGTACACTCCCAGGCAGAAGCACGTCAGCCCAGGCTCCCTCTCGTGATACCTACACTTGAAGCTCTGGGACACTACGTGGTACGCGGGCTCTCCATCTTCCCCACGGATATCAGCCACTTTGTTCAGCCACGGGGTGTTGTTGACATGACTTGTGATGTGCACTTGCTTTCGCCCTCTGAACGCGATGTTCGGCAGCACAGCCAGCAGCACCTTAGAACTAACAAAGCCCACTTCGTCCACCAGAATGAGATCAGCGCTCTGCCCTCTGCTGGCCTGAGAAGAGAAAGTGAGAAGGAGACATGTTAGCAGGGGTAACCTGGATAGTACTCCTAGCATACTACATATCTCATACTACATAATCACACACTGGTCATGGACAGTGTCATATCATAAAATACAGCCACAGGAGAAGAGCAAGTGGAGAGGAAGGGTGAGATTGGAAGGGTGAGATCTCAGAACGTGGAAGGACAGAGGAACAGCAAGTAGCAAGAAGAAGAAGAAGAAGAAGAAGAAGAAGAATAGTTGGACAGCAACGGAGACCGCATGTCAACAGGCCAAGCATGAATCATTCCCACATAGAGTTAATAGACGATCCCCAATGGGTGAGCTACTGTGTTGAGAATGAATGCTCTTTCAGAGACCACATTCAGGGATACGTGTGCCGAACACACTGCAGCAGGCACGTGTGCTCAGGTTCCAGTTGCTCCTTGATACAAACCATGGTGACGCGGAGCCGATATCAGATGGCCTCATCAGAGTCTTCATGTCCCGTCGCAGCTCTGCTTGTATTTCACAAACCTCAGGTGGAGTTCAGAGGTCCGTACTACATGCCCGATAGAGGGGATTGTATCGAAATGGGTTATGGTGCAAAGGAATACCACCCAGGGACCACGGGTCACTGCTGCACGGAGGTGGAAGGCCGCCATCTCATACTGAAAGCCAGCCTGCCTGTCATGCTCGCCCTCTTCTCGATATCTCTAACCAAAGACTTTGGGAGTCAATATGGGATTGTACACAAGAGTCTAGGGGCAAACACTTCATCGAGCACCACGTCTTTCTCCTGGATGGCAAAGATATTCGAACTGGCTGAGGAGATACAGTTTAAGCACAGGTCCGAGCTGTGTTGCCGCCGAGAGATGTCCTCGGTTTTACAGGACGCCGTGTTGAAGACCGCAGTAGCCATATCAACGCTGTTCAGCTCACGCAACAAGAAGATCAACCGCTTCATGAAGAAAGTGACTTGCAAGTACAACGACAAGCACTCCAAAAGAGCTGACTTCTATACCATGGTGGTAATGCTGGCGTTATGTCTTTTCCCATATTTAAAGCATCGTGTACTAGGCGACATATTTAACAACAGGACATTGGTGATTATGTGCTTTGACAAGACACGCACCAGACACAACCAGTGGTCTACACTCTCCACGCATATCCACATGCACGTGAACCAGCCAGAGTTTGTAAAAGGGGTGCTTTCCAACAGCGATCTCGCCAGCTCCCTGCCCGCTGTGGTGACGGCCACCTTGGAAAAGTACATTGCCGACGCTAGCTACTCTGACATCGACAGTACTATGTCTGGTACTATGTCTCACAGTCAGACTCCCCGAGACCGCTGCTTCGAGAACCTGGAACAGTGCGAGGTTGGACATCGGACCGCACCTCGACTGGACTCGTCTCTACACCGAAAGAACAAGGAAAATAAAAAACACATGGGGAAAAGGAGGACTCCTTGCTCCAAGGGGTACTACGAAAGTCATGAGGGGAGACTGGAGGAGAAAGTGATGCGTTTACAGCACTCGTAGCCAAAGCTACGGCCACACCACATTTGCGCTGTGTAATATCTTCACTATGTTGTGTTGTTCATTTTGGTATGGTACGCAAGACATGTAATATTCTGTATGCCTGTACAATAAAATGCATCTCTCCCATGCCGGTATGTGTCCGTGGTTGATTCATCCATACTCAATCCATAATATGACAACGGTGTTGTACATGAATGACATATGAGTGATATAAAGACACACAGACAGACAATGGCTTGAGTTGTACAATCGAGTTCCTTTAACAAGGTGTTTTATTCAGACATTCGTGCACACATATCAAGGGCAATAGAACACAATAAACGATCCAACGGTTATCGTGTACATCGGTTCAAACTGGCACAGGTGATGGTTGGGGTTGTCTTTGGTGATTTCTTGTTCTTCTTTTGCATGCAGACAGGCCTTTTCCACTTGATTGAGCCCTTAGACGTAGTCTGCTGCTTCTGCTTAGGGCGCACCTTCTGCTGACTCTGCCTCTTTTCCACGTACTCTTTGAGTAGTTGGTCAGCCTTTGCAGCAGAGTAGTTTTTGCGATCAGCCTTGTGCTTCTCCAGAGCCTGCCGTTTCCACTGTAGGTTGACTATGCTGGTTATGGGAGCGTTACCAAACTGCACCAATGCGTCGTAAGAGTGCTCAGGGCCGGCTCTGATTACACTATCAGCAAAATCTCTCCTGAACGCTATCCCGCAGTGCAAGCAGTTCCACAATTTGTGAGAAGGGCATGTACGCCGAGGCTGCTGCTCTTGTAGACCCTGGGTCGATTGTGTTTGAACGCTCTGGCGCTCTGGACAATCTGAATCCCACATGATCTTGGTCAAACACGTAGATGCCATCGCAGGCCATGTCGTCGGGTGAGTCTCCCATTCGTACGTAGCCATGAGTCAGCTGTCGAAGCGTACAATATGCAGTGATGTGTGAGAATAACCATATGAGAGAAGCTATCTTTATATTGTACGCGGTAGGTCCGACTGTTTTTGTCAACTGTAGCTCAACACCCTTGTCCAAGGGTAATGCGATCATGGAGACTGTCTTAGACGAGGTTATGTTTTTCACTAGACTCGAGGCAGTCTCTATAGGAAAGCCCGATGCTATCAGGTGCTTGAATAACACAACTCTCTCAGCCGTCACATTGTACCTAGGATTGTATCTACGTACTGGGCCTATCATCGCCATGCAAATATACGAGATCAGCTTGTCGTTGGTGCCAGTCGAGGCTGTGGACCTTAGGTTCATTCTCAGCTCGTCGACTTTCAGCTGAGCCCGACGCCTGTCCCCCTCCTCATCAGGGTACTGCGCAGATAGGACCTGGGCTCTGTTGCGGCTCATATTGAGCGAACCGTAAAATTGGTAGAGTGAACGCAAGGGGTATGCGCTCAGATACCTGGGAGCCTCTATCTCCTCCAGTGTGTGGCAATGAGATTTGAGTTGGTGGAATATTTCTTTACCCAACGTCTTTTGCTTGATTATCTCGTCCCGTCTCTTGAGCGAATCCAACTGCTCCAGGAACTTAATGGGTTTCAGACTTTCACCCGCGCCTCGATCGTCCTTCGTGGCGTCAGTTATGAAGACACTACCGCAAGGGCCGGCTCTCACCATTTCGCCGTTGTCGTCGATACGGAGATCGCACGAGTCCTCCGCGTGAGTGGAACTTACATTCTTTCCAAACGCACACTGCTCGTGCCTGAGCGTGAAGTGGTAGCACGAAATATTCCTCTTCACTTCTTCCCAGGTGTCGACAGTGATTTCTGCTTCGAAGTAACACTCGGGACACTCCTTGGTGTCCATAGCCAGCTGCGGCACCATTGGGTACCGGAGCATGAGCGAAAGGAAGTCCTGCAGAGAATCCAAGGTGTTCAGGGACTCTTCGCGAGAGCACGTGATGAACTCTCTGCTGAGCTTTGCGTAGACACCAACTGCTTCGGACAGTGTCAGCGGTTGATTTGGCCTTCTGACTATGGTTTCGCCCTTCTCCACGCCTTGGATCGCGAGCCACACCGTGTATTCGTTGACCTGTTTGTTAGAAGGTCCTTCGGGCGTCGAGGCTGATCGCTTGGGCTCATGAAATGAGTCTGCAAAGTTTTGCAGTTGTGAGTCTATCTCTCCCAGCAACCTTGCTCTGCACGCCAAGTCGTACAGGTTGATCACGCTCATTGTCATTCTCTGGCCTTGGTGAGGCTCGATCTCAGAGCCTCTAGCGCTCCCGGGGCTACCACGTCTGTGATACGTCTCTGACCCTGCCATTCCGCTAGACACACCATGAGTCCTATCCATCTGGGGTCTCGTGAGCACGCCGGGTGTTTCACGTCGCCTCTCTCAGAAACAGAGGGCCAGAGTGTCGTTAGTTGAGCAAATGCAGATATGCCAGTGTCGCTGATAAAGTTCTCGGGCATGGCGTAGTGTGAGGCAAGCTTGCCATTCCCTGTCCAAGGCAAGCAGGCCTCTATCGCTAGGTTGTGCGGTAACTCCCTGAAGGCGTATGCCAGGGCGCCCACTCTGTTCCTTCGTCCGGTGGTCACCACAATACAGCGGCTGATCTCACGAGCAAGTTTCAGCATCTCCTCTCTCCCCTCACTCACCACAATTACAATCTTCGGGTGGATAGGATACACATCGGGGGAGACTCTGTCAGCCAGGGCAAGCGTTCCCATGACCAGGTTAAGAACCCTCTCGCCCGCAGCGTCTGACGAGCCGTGTACAAACACCGGTCTCAGTCCACACCCGTACATCAGCACGGTGCACACATCGTACGTGAGAGAGAGGAACTTGTGAGGTTTGTAATACTTGACAAGCCTGCCGTCGTTGTCCAATCTCACCCTGGTCCTGTAGTCGTCATTGTGGACAGGTTCGAAGAACACATGCCCTTCGTTCAAAGGGAGACAGGGGACAAATTCAACCTCAAGACGGGAATCGAGTACGACGAAACCCGAAACTCCCCTCTCATGCCACTCGCAGTTCACAGTAATGGGTTCTGGAGTTTCTTCTTCTTCTTCTTCTTCTTCTTCTTCTTCTTCTTCTTCTTCTTCCCTCGCTTCTCCTTCACTTTCTTGTTCATCGTCACTCCTTTGTCCTTCGCTCCCTTGTAATTCGCTCCCTTCTACTTCACTTTGTTGTTCATCATCACTCACATCCGATCCACTTTGTTCATGATCAGCAGTCCCCTCAGATCCACTTTCTTCGTCAACATCCCCACCCGAGGACTCTCCATCGCTGTCAGACAACTCGGGTTCACTTTCATCGGAGCTCACGACTTCACTTTGATTCTGTCTAGCCAAGGACTCCTTGTAGTCTATCAGGTACCAAAACCTCTCTCTCCTAGGTATCAGTTTCCCATCAGAGCACCTCTTCCAGTCTTGCAACCGCTTGCTGTACCAAAAACACCCCGTAGAGTCTCGAGCGAGCGCCTTGGTGAAATCAGTCCTCCCCGACTCCCATCTGTACTTTAACTTTGACACCTTCGAGCAAAATGAACTCGGGTCCGTCTTTGACCACGGTAAGGGTCTCTGCCAGGTTTCGGGTCCTCGGATTCCCTTGGGTAGACAGAGCAGCTTGCAGAACTCCCTAAGCGAACGGTTGCAACGAACGTGCACCTCTTTGCAGTCACTCTCCCCGCCTGTGGCGCTGTCCACGGGAGTCTTGATGACAGCGTGCAGCCCTGGATCCCCTTGCATTGCAGACACTTTCAAGGTCCCTGGGTTTGAATGTAGCACCAGGTTGCCACCGGAGTTGACGCGAATGACCCCTTTAGACTTGGAGAGCAGAGCAGTCACATCCTCCCTAGTGCCACAAGGCCCTTTGCAGGAGACCAGGTACCCAATGCAACATGTTTTCAGAACATCTAAACCCGGGGGCAAAGTGTGAGTCCAACATTCTGTCACAGAGTCCGCCTCAGGCGTGAAAACAGTCACAGTCCGCGATCTGAAAGGTCCCGTAGCACCAGCGAACCAGGCCAGCGCCCGCTGCAGGTAATTGTACACGCTGCGTCTTAGACATTTTATCTCCAGCTCTTCGTGCACCTCTCCCGAGAGCATTCTACACGCTAGGGCCAGGACAAACTCAGACGCTGAGCACACCTCGTTGTGGACAATCAGACTCTGGTCAACCGGAACGTCCCGCTTGGTGTACTCATCGCTGTGGACATGGTGACACGGGGAAGCGTACCAATCTCCGGCCTGGACTATCACGATCAGGTTTGCAATTGGCACCAGAGCGTTGCGTTTGAACTTGTTCAGTCCTTTGTTCACCACCTTACAAGTGCCTCTGGTCCACACCTTTTCGGTAGGGCACGTCAGAGCCCGGGAGCACAAGGAGTCGAAGCCTCGCCATGCGACGGGGTCCTGGATTCGAGCCGTCCTAGAGTCTATCTCCACACGTCCGAGCGGTGCGAGCCTTTCACTCACCAGTTGGCCTCCAGAACTCTTTAGTCGCAAAGAGAAACTGACAGGAGGAGCGGCACAGAGCCACTGTGCAGTAGCGTTGCTAGAACCCAGGCCCCCTATCGCGGTCAGGCTCTCAGAGATAGGATATTCCAGCTCCCAGTCTTGCTCTTGATACTCATCACCCGGGGCCTTTTTGAATGTCCACCGGGTGCCTATGAGTTTGGTCCAAGACCTGTCGTTCACATCGTACCCCTCTAAGGGATCCCGGCCTCCGCTGCGCATGAACATGTCGTCGATTACGGAGCTCTTGTTCTTACACTTGATGCGTTCATGCCCGTCTATCGGATCGGGGCCTGGCCACTCGGGGTCCTCTTTCTTCAACACTTCGGTTCTGTACAGCGAGCTGCTCTCTACAACCACCGCCACCGATTCAAGCTTCTGCACCAAGGGTCCATTGTCCCTCAGGTAGAAGAGCGGGGACTCTGAAGCGAACGCTATAGTGTAACCGTCTACCACAGTGGTGCCCGGGTAGCGGTTGACACCGTAGGACCTGCTCGCTAGCCGCATGAAAGTCCAATCCCCCAGACTGGTCCTTACGTTACTCGGGAAACTCTGTACATTTTCAAACTCGAACACGGGACCGAGCGTGCTAGAGTAGGCTCGCAAGAGGAGCTCCTCTTCGTCTCCGCGAGGCAACAGCTCGCAGCCTTCCCAGAGTTCGGAGGGCTGTACGGGCTTCGGGTTGCAACACCTAGACAGCAGAGGTGCTAGCCTGTGATCCTGGGCGCACAAGAAGGCCCCAATCGTGTTTGTCCTCTGCCTCTGAGAGTGGAACGCAGCATCCATGCCCCTGGTCCACACCGATGAGCCTCTGTGTCTACTGAGGGTGATCAACTTGCACACAGGGAAGCAGTTGACCCTGCAGCTTTCCGCCAAATGGCTCAGGAGAGCGTAGACGGGCGACAGCTGGCCCCTGCCATGCAGGGTGAACTCGTAGTCGAGCATCAAGTCTCCCACGGTCATGTCCGGCACACATGGGTGTACGGCTCTGTAGAACCATGTCAGACAAGCACTCACGTCAAAGTTCTTCTTGGCACCCCGTGTGACAGACACCCTGGCGCAGTGTCCGAGTAGCACGGCCTCGTCTAAGCACGCCTCGTACACGGAGCCGCATTCCCCCCTGGGCCTGTCAGCCCTAACCATGGAGTACCGATTCGGGGAAGTTTTTATTGTGAGGTTGAGATTGTATTCAGACAAGGGGTAGGACAGCATGTCTTCTTCACTCTCCTCCAAATCGGTTTCTCTGGCTATCTCTATTGAAGGGAAGAACTCTCCGTCTCCTATGGCTGAGGGAACCGTAGAGGAGGCAGGCTTTCGCCTTTGCAACTCAAGCCAAGATCTCTTATACAGAGGCTCCTTGAATCCAGGGTCTCCGATCGAGGGGGTTTCGACCGCAACATCGAACAGGCCCTGATGCATCTTCCTGCGACAGGTCTTGAAGAGACGACATAGTTTATGTTCCTCGTAGCCTCTTGCGTTCTCGCTACATATCGCCTGCTCTGTCCTCGACATCTCTACAACTATACCCCCATCCGGCTCTGCGACGGCTCCCGAATTGCTTTTCGTGGCCGCTGTCTTGGGAGAGTAATTGAGCTGAAAGAAGCAGTCACTACAATCGATCAATGGACTAGACAGTGACTTGCCTCTATTGTTTGGTCCGAGGACGCACAGGTCATCGGTGAGCAATGTGGGTTTCCCTAGCCAGCGTGGTTCGGGTACAACTCCGTCTGTGTTCGGGATCTTCAACATAGCTCTGCTGTACCCGTGCTTGGAGTGAAACACGCCGCAAGCTCTCAATATGTTCAAGTTAACCAGCCCCAGCGTCCGTATCCCCATCGTGATCCACTTGAAACTTGAATCGCATCCTCTCCCCCGCCCAAACAGGACCAAATGTCCCGTTCTATGTCCAAACCTTGGCACGGTGGAGATCACTCTGGATAGGTTTGCAATGACTTGTTCTTCGTAATCGGTGTCATCCTCAGATTCGCAATCAGAGCTACAGCTCTGACTTGCTTCGCCACCGTCGTGTTCATCCTCACATGTGTCTTTGCTTTCCTCATTGTCATCTCCCTTGTCACCTCCCTTAGTGTCCTCACAGTGGTCATATTCAGCCTCTCCCTGGCTGGAGTCCTGGCTTTCCTCGCTGGAGTCCTGGCTTTCCTCACCTTGCTCCCCTTCGGTGTCATCGTCATCTCCCTTGTCATCTCCCTTAGTCTCCTCACAGTGGTCGTATTCAGCCTCTCCCTCGCTGGAGTCCTGGCTTTCCTCGCTGGAGTCCTGGCTTTCCTCACCTTCCTCCCCTTGGGTGTTTTCCTCCCTCTCCTCACCGGATACCCGGTCTCGGATTTGCAATATCTCATCTTCCAGCTCCTCGCTCATTACCTGCTCTCCACCCGAAAGCTCCAAGCCCGCGAGCCCCGAGTGTACCCTCGGGTTGGCCGAGACGATCTTTCTGAGTTCAGATAAAATCAAATGAGATTTCACCGTCACCTTGACACGGCTCTTCTCCGAGGCGACAAAGGCTTCCTTCAGACACAGGTACGACAAGAGCAGAGCCTGAGCCTCTCTCAGGCTCAGGGTTGATAGGAACGACAGCTGGACGGGGCTGCTAGTGAGCTCCGATTCCTCCACACTTAGCTGCCTGAAAACATCAAAGGCGTACATGATAGCTACACAGCCCGCAAAACGTAACACCCGCGGTGCGACAATGTCCATGGTCCCCGGTAACAGGCACACGGATTGATTGAAGATGTGCCCGCTCGACCTGAACCCTCTCGGTAGGACCCTGTGATACTCGGCGCTCCTTAGGACGTCCAGAGTCGGCATCTCTCCGGAGGAGCGAGCTTTCGGCAGGCGCCCGTGTTCGTCATCTCCGTCGTCGAGGCCGCAACATATCACGGCAGGAGGCACGCCCGGGATACCCCTTTCCACTCTAAACGTAGAGCAACCGAGCGGGAACCATTCCGTTATATAGCCACTCGGAGCCGACGTCTTACTGTTCCTCAGCTGAACCGTCCCCCGGGCTCCCCTTGTCATGGCAGCCCTCCTCTTGGGTACAATCACCACAGCGTCTCTCAATATGTGTCTCAAGACCACAACGTTCTCATTCTCGGAAAGAACAGAGAACCCCGAGGGGAGTCTAGTCATGTCTCTGAGAGAAGCCAAGCCATCACGATCACGGCAGCAGCTGAGGACGCTCGAGTGTTCGTCCGCAAGATGCTCGTCGACGAGATGTTCGTCGGGTTTAACCTCCTTCGGGGTGCCGATGTATCTCAGCATCGAACCTGGCTGTAGAGGGTCCAGGTCTCGCAGGTCCAAATCTTTCCCTAGATCAGGCAGAACGCATTTCAGTTTGAACGCAATCCCCAAATTGCAATCCCCCATAGCCAGAGCGCATAGCGTGCGAACTATATCCTCTCGACACCCTTCGTCGAAGATCATACACATATCGGTCTTCCACGACGCGACCAAGCTGTACAGAGATAGGCCGTCCGTCGTGTAGATGTAGCCCGATTCCACCTTCAGGCCTCGAATGTCGAGCTCCTTGACCGTGTAACACGTCGGCCACTTTGAACACGACGAGCCTGCCAACGCATCATGCGAGTCCGAGCGTCTACAGATCACCAGCGAAGGTGGCGCTCCAGCTCGGCGGCAGCCTCCTTGTATCCTAAAAGCCACGTCTGAGAACACGGACAGGGTCTCATTGAAAACTGCGAATGCGCTATCCCCAACGGCTAGTTTCCTTGGGAGAGGGGGTTCGGTGAAATTTTCGATTTGCACCACACGACCTCTGCTGTCGAACGTTGTGAACGCACCCTCGCCGGTCCTCACCCTGTACACGTTATTGGACATGCCGAGGAGGGGTGACAAAGAAAGACACCTCTTCAGTTCCCCATTGTACAAGAGCCGGCACCTCATCTTGAACCTAGATACCCATTCCGGATCTAACTCTGCGAATACATCGCTGCGGCCGCCGAACAGGCACCTGCGTTCATCGTCCGTGAGCTGTACCTTTCCCAATCTGAGGCAAGTGTAGACGTAGAACATGTACTTATCACACATGCGAACGAGAGATCCCCAGCTATACCTCTTGGAGCTCACAGTACAGAGAGGGTTGCCTCGTACCCGATGAACGGGCAAGCTTGTATCGAGGCTATGGACAGCCCGAATTGGCCCCTTTCGCTCTGGAAGAGAGACCCAGGGTTTGATCATTCTCTCTCCCTGAGGGACAACTTGACCAGGGTGGTTAAAGATATCTTCTCAAAATACGACAATGTCTTCACCGATGAAGCGATGCCCTTTGTGAACCAAGGCTCGGTTCAGCCTGCATGTCGCCTTGCAGCTCTCAACGGGGACACAGGAGACACAGCGGAATCAATGGAAGAGGGGTCCGTATACTATGAATATGACAGGGGGAAAACCAACAACAGCATGGACAGTCATGATATCAGTATGTGTTCTGAATATTCCTTCGATGAGTTACATACGGAGCAGCTTAAAGTCATACATTTTGAAGACAGTGACAGTGAAGAGAGTATGTCAATAGCCAACTCTGGCATTGACTACGATGACGAAGATTACCACACCCATGATGATGATGAAGATGCTCCCTGGACCGACCAGAGACACCCTCGGTCATGGACAGTTGAAAAATGGACCACAGGAGACCTAGATGGAGAAAAGTCGCCCAGGGGGGCGCGTGTTGGGGACCGATCGACACGCTCCAAGCGTAGATGCGTGCGATGTGAGGCCTACGACGCTCACTGTAAGTCCGCAGCGGAGAATTACAGACGGATCCTGACCAGCTACACCAAGACCGTTTCTGAGCTTATGATAGGCTTCAAGAAGGTTCTAGAGAGGTACCCCGAGCTTAGGGTCGACTCGAGCGACGACCATCTCCACTACATGGTTCAGGCCGCACTAGGGCGCAACAACCTCGTGCAGGAGATGGTTCGCCTGGCTGCAAAGAGACAGGTGCGAGAGGCTTTCAAAACGGAGGCCAACGAGGAAGACGCTAAGTGTGACCATGTAGTCGTTTCTGTCCAAGAAGCCCTAAACACGTGCTACACCGACAGCGAGACACTCAGGATGATCCTCCAGCGCTACACCAATCTGTACATTAGATACATAGAGGTGTGGAGAGAGATGTGTTCCAAGGTATCCAGGGACATCACGGTGATGGAGTTTATCACCCTGACTCAGGACAGGCCGGGCGTGAGCCACAGGGAGCCTTGGTCCGAGGCAAAAGCCTACGTTGCTCGCATGCTCCACAAGGTGGCCTCCATTACCCCCAGGGCCGTAGGGGAAGCTTGCGCCCGTGCGCTGAAAAACATAGATTTCAACCTCTCGTCAGCTCCTACGGATTTTGACAAACGCAAAGGTGTCCTCGGCGCCTCGATAGAGGAAATCCGCAGCCTTCTGGAAAGGACATCGCGAAAGTGGAGTTGGGACTCATGCATGAACGACCTGCACTTTGATATCCGCAGCGACCTCACGGTGCTGGAGGCCCTGGTCGGCGTGGGAGAGATATCCGTGAAGACTCTGCTGTATGAGAGGTCTATGCTCGTCTCGCAAGTGAGAAAGATGACTAGGAACGAGGGCTCTCTCGAGCTTCAGGTGGCTCAGACGCGATCCAAGCTGAGAGAATCGGTGTCTCGGTGCCGGTACGCGGAGATGAGCGCGCTGCAGTGAGCAGTTGACCTTGCCGGTTGACTGGCCCCCGGTGGAGCGTGTGGGTACTAATCTAGCGGTTGTATCATGGATAGTGCGTCTACACCATGGATTCGGATTGCGATTACCTGCTCTACAGCAAATGTGACCGGACCTCCGAAGATGCCGATGTGGAGGACGAACAGTGTCTACACTGTTCCGATTACCCAGTTCAGGAGAAGGCAATACGATCCACCTCAGTACATAGCACACCCACAGTGTCTTTCGATCGAGCGCTGACCGGGCGCATGGCGCCTTACGTCGAGGTGTTTGAAGCAAGCGACCTGTCAACCCGGACCGAATGCAAATCTTTTCACAAATTCCAGACCCCGCTACGCTATGTGAAAGATGGAGACATTATATCGCTCCAAGGCGCGATACACATGCAGGACGTGTCCCCAAACGGCACCTGGCTGTCTGAAAAGACAGAGTGTATAAAATCGCTATTCAGGTTGAGACTCGCGTGTCTGATGTGCACACATCTGCCAGACCTAAACAGAATAGTCCTTGAACAGAAGAACGATGACGGGTTATTGTATCTGGCAAACAAGTGGCTGTTGAACAAACGAAACATGAGTGAAGGCATAGAGTTATTCGGACCGTTTGTCTGCGACGCAATGCTCGCTCCCGTGCTCCACGAAATCCTTCGTTCGGACTGGATCGAAGAGCGCAAGGAACTCGGGGAGACGAACAACGAGCTGAAGCTAGGATGGGCCCAGGAGTTTTACAATTGGAAGTGTGTCATGAAAAACAGGACCGGCTCCATGGTATTTGCTCACCATCTACAGTGTCCCATTACACTCAACAATGCGCATAGCTACAGAATCGTAACGCTCATCTTGGACAAGATGCGACGGTGCGGATACATGCCTTGGTCCGCTGTGCAGGCAGTGCGCTGCTCGGAGGGTGGCATTAAGGAGATCGCTTGTGTCGAATGTAGGAGTCGTCTCCTGGCCTCCTGCGTGTTTCTCATGGAGTGCGCCGCAGTGGAGGCGTCTCGTCAGCGCGATTGGCTGGTGCGAAACGAAGCAGTGATTCAGCTATGCTGGCTCCTATATCGAATACACAAGCCTCAGGGGTGTGATGTTTATAACTTGCTAGAAGCCTGGACAGAGTCCATTATGATACACTCGATAAGGTTCCAGGAGTACAAAGCTAAGGCCCCCTCCTTGTCTGACTTAGAGGCCATGGTTGTCATATTCGCAAACGATCACATACCAGTGGTATCTGAAACCCGGAGCAGCTCAACGGTCAAGCACACGTATGACAACGGCTCCCAGGACCCTGACCCCGGGCTGATAGAGGTGATTGTGCGAAACCCCAGGTTCTCCCCTAAGCGGGAGCCTGTCGTTTACCCGATTACAAGGGATGATGACTTCAACATTTCAACCGCAGTCGACGTCCTGACCAAAGCCCCAGTCGCCATGGAAGCCAGGGCCCAAGAGGTAGACGTGATAGCGAGGGCTTTTGTGTCGTGCTTCCCTAGAGTGGCCGCATCAGCTCTGGACCATCTTACGCTGAAGGCGCCTAACACGCGCAAGTTCTCAGGTAGAATATGGCCCTTGTTTGTGAACTCAACCAGGGCGTGTTACAAGCTGTTCAAAGCTCTGGCTCTACCTGTGTCGCCCAGCCCCATTTACACACTTGAGCTGCTGGCGAGAGGGTGGAGAGGCATAGCGACAGATGTTTTGGAACGTTTCATACCCATGAGCACCGGGGGAGTTGTCCAAGTTAGCTGTGAGCATTACACGAAGCACCTTACCGGGCCCATCAACACCCTAGCCAATCTTAGTCTGATAAGCGACTCGGAAAGGGCTCTGATGGTCAAAGTGTTGAGCAAAGGGGTTCTACCGTGCTACACGGGAGAGGGTGACAGCTCACCTGACCGACTTGTGAGCTCAACCATAGCTCTAACGTTCGCGGCTTGCGGACTACGGGTGTTTGGGTTCGCGAAGGATGACGACCTCGACGACAACGGCGCACACCTCACAGTTACCTCAGCGGGCTTGTTGTACTACGCGGCCTGGTACGTACTCGTGTACATGGGGACGTTACACATGCAACCCATGTTGAAGGACCGATTGTCCAGAACAGGTTCCGATGCTGACAAACACCTATGCTCAGCCCTGAACCTCGAGCGGGTGACAGAGGGTTCTGACAATTACTATGTCCTTTACGGAAGAGAGCTAGTAAACGCTCTAAGTATAGTGTTCGGTGCTCTGCTCGACATAGGCACCATCCTACGCATCGCGGAGCTATACGTCCCAGAGCTTATGGCTCAGCTGCCTTACAGGAAGAAGCTGAACTGGATTCCGGGCACTGTCAAGAGCTCAATAGAGAGCCGAGACATGTGGTTCACCAAAGAGCACGGGGACGAAGAATCTTACCTACAAAACAAGGAACCTCCCTTCGTGTACCTTGGCAATCTTGCCCACGGGCTTCACAGTAGCATCCAGGGTACGCTGACTATGCGTCACGCTAGACCTATCGCACAGGCCCTCCATGGGCCTGACGGAGAGTTTGACCCGTGGTGCGACTCACTCTGGGTTTTCAACGATGTCGACCAGGATGGTGTCAGACTCGATGATACTTTACGCATGGCAATGCAAGAGGAGTCAGAGGAAACCTTTGTCTCTTTAGATCTGGTAGATGATCAGCAGCCAGACGACAACTGGACCTGTGTGTCCCAGTGCCCCCTTTCGCCCGATCTCCACTTGCAAGCAAGTGAAGGCGCAAGTCAAGACGATGCGCCTGCGGCACCGGAACAGCCCGTGGCGATAGTCTATCGTCGTATATGCAAAGGCCTATTGGTGGAGAATGTAGACAACCTAGGGTTTGACGAAAGACACACATTCCTATCTATAGCACATATGTCCCAAGCGTTAGACAAACGGCAACACGTGGCAGCTCCGGTCGTGAAAAGCCCTTGCATGGCAAACATTGCATCCACGGTGTACAGCAAAACCCATGTTAGGGTAAACGTGAGAGGATCTCCGATATCTCACAATAAACTCATAGAGGCACTGTGGGTTCTCTTCATGCACGCCAACAGTCTCCCTGTAACAACAGCAGGAGCATCCTCGACTGTCACCGTATCAACTGCGGAACCCTCCACGCCTGAAGCTCTGGCCGTGATGGTACACTTAGCAGTCAAAAGTTTCAACCTCCAGACTGTCACTCCGCTTGGAGTCTGCAACGACATACATACCATTTACAATAGAACGTGCAATCTGGAATCGGAATTTGTACCCATCACAGCAATTGTAGGAGGCCTGTTCGGAGTCAACGTGGAGCTGACTGTCGACGGTCGCAAATATTACATCGTCAACGACCACTACCACGGCCTGTGGGCTCCCGGATCGATCTGCTACCATAGCGGTGTCTGGTCTGTGATTGTAGAAGGCCTCAACCTACCCGTCCGGATACCCCAAGAGCAGCTTACCCTAACCCACTATCACACGGGAACATTAGGAGCATACCTCAGGCTGAACGATCTTAAGGTTTGCCAAGTGCCATCTGACAACTATTGTGGATTCCACACAGTGGCTGTGCTATTGGGCAAATCTGGCAAGTGTGACCGCGATGTCCGCAATAGTTTGGTCTGTACCACTGTAGACTACGTGATAGATAATATCAATGTCCCGGGATTCCAAGTGTATGTAAACACGCATAACACTAACACCCGACAGGGTCTGAAAGATGTGTTGATGGAGAGCAATAGGTGGTTGAGCGTAGATGAAGTCACCCTCATGCTCTTGGCTCACGGAAAGAGGTCGGCAATGATCACAGAGCATTCATATCCCATCTACAACACAGACATTAGTCATTTCGTTATCAAGTCCCACCACTATGAACCTGTACTGCATGTGTAGTTTTGGGGATGTCCTGTAATTTTATAGTTGTATATATGTATCATTGTCCACATTGTTTTCTATTTGTTTGATATACAATAAAAACACATGGAGACGAATACTCAGTTTGCTGGGTTTTTATTATTATCTATACACAACTACATACCAACGATGGACTACCAAGTCACAAAAATGTATAATAATGGTATTATGTTGTAGCTATAAGTAGACATCATAAGTAGACATAATTGCTGATGTATATGTCACACAAGGAAGTGTAATGTATGAAGACATTATAAGCAATAAACTATATGCATGCAAACAAATAAACAAGGACACGGGTATTACAAACGGCTATCAGAAAAGGTACGGTCTATACATGTCACTCCATAGGGTAATAGAAGCTGTGGACAGGCATCCCAGAGGGTGTATCGAGATGTTTGCCATGGGCGCGCCTAGTAGATATACTATCATCATCAGCTGTAGCAGCATCCTCTTCCACCCCTGGACCTGGGTAATCGTCAGCTGATGCTGGGTCTCTGTTCTGGTGACCAACGCTGTTGGTAGTACTTGACACTACACTCACTCTTCCTCTCGAATTTGCAACTCGGCCAACTCGGTTACCCGATGCATTCACGTTGCCAGTGTCACCCTTGAACACAGTTAATACATTAGCCAGTTCTGGACTTTTATAGAGAACGGGCTCCACGATAAGGGCTTTGTTCCACCTGAAACACTGGTTGTGTATCTGTATGTAGAAAGGACCGAAGGGCCGAATGACAGCACCCACAGTGTGCAGATCGATGTCTTTGTACTGCTCAGAGCCTAGTAAAGTGTCCCAGCTACTGTCCACAGACGTGTCTTGGTGTGTGAATCCGCACAGGTTGTACACACGGTGGAGTAGGTGCTCTTCGGCTGGGACAGACAGGGTCCGGGACTGATCACGATGGGGTTGTCTTCTCCCTCTCTTGCTTCCTTCCATACAGCCGTTAGCTACGTAGCTTTCAAGCAACGTGGTTCTCACCAAATCTGGCAAATGGTTGAGCAGTCCCAACTGTTTCATTGTACTGTGAATGGTAGCTAAAGCGTGTGATCCTCCCCACACCGGATCCCCGACTTTCCAAGTGTATATGGTGTCGATCAGGCATCCAATGAAGTCCACTCTGAATCCAGTACCCCATCTCCATACCCTTGACGGTTGTATACACTTCATAGTGAAGCCCAGGACCCGGATAGCTACGATCTGTGCTCGTAAAAGGCACTGCATGACATGATAGGCCATGGTGACATTGTCAGTCTCTGAGGCACTTTCAATTCCGTACACACAGCCTAGGTTCCACTTTCCTGCTGCCTCACCTACAAACATCCCTACCACAGAACTGTGTACATATGGGGTCGTCATCAGCTGCAGTGTGAACGTCCTGGGGACGAAGGAGTGAACCTGAAGAGCGGTGTGCATGTCCAAGATGTCCTGTAAAACGTCATTTTCAGCAAATACCCTGTGTACCAACAACCCTGCAACATTTTGAATGGTGTTAACAGCTCCCATATACAAGGTCTCCGAGCTTTTAACCATCAGCAGTTTAGGTACGTCGTCCTTAGTCAACGTAGGGAAGTCATTGATTATGAGCTCCACGTGTTTAAAGCCGTTCTGGGGAGGTGTCCCTAGATTCACATTGTGGTACGTCTGGGGGCCTGCCTCGCAGCTGAGTGTAGTGCAAGGAATCTGTTTGTTGTAGACCATGTCCTTAGGGTAGTGCAGTAGGCAATAGCGCTGTAAAGCAGATTCAACTCCCATCAGCCAGCTTAGCTTATGATCCCTGGGATCTTTGCGTAGCACGCCTACTACTGTTGGGGTCAGAGTGTTCGGTATCCTCCAACCTTTGGAATGCGATGGCGGCTTGGGCAACAGAACACAAGGTTCCGTTATAGGAAAGGCAACGCGGGGAAGTTGTTGAATTGTCATATCCTTCAACCTAGATATAGAGACTGTGCAACAACTGACATACACCATCATATGGTATGGTGTGTATCCAATTGACTCCATGCTGGCGGTGGTAAACCCTATAGACCTCCAACGTTTGTTTTGTTTTAAAAACCCAACCCAGTCAAACCATGTAGATTTCCAATGTGTGGTAAGGTGGGGAACCAAGTGAGTGTCAGGGGGTGCCTCCCTAGTGGGGTCAGACCCTTCTGCGTTTACTTGCAAAGGTGGTATCGGCACGACATAATTTGGTATAGGACAATGATAACCTGTGGCATTGTATAATACCCCTTGGTCCCACTGATGGATCATCTGTTGATCAGTAGTAGTACTAGGCTGTCTGAC
Organism: Coregonus lavaretus; assembly: GCF_964263955.1. Lineage (NCBI taxonomy): Eukaryota > Metazoa > Chordata > Actinopteri > Salmoniformes > Salmonidae > Coregonus > Coregonus lavaretus. Next base: position 940,293 of record NC_140019.1, read on the forward strand.
CCAAGGTTGTGGGTATAGCTGTACCACGAAATCATTTGCAGGTTCTTCAGCAACGTGGTCACTCTGCCGATGAGACTGTATCTGGATTTGGGGCCCAACAATGACAGTCTCCGCAGGTTCATCGGCAACGTGGTCACTCTGCCGATGAAACTGCATGTGGAGTTGGGGCTCGTGACTGACATTGTCCGAGGTACCAGGATTGAGGACTTGGTTTACAAGGGATTTGAGTTTATTAGGATCATCCAGGTACTGATCCTTGAAACAATCAAGCAGGATGACAGGCAAGTCCGGAACCTGTCTGGAGCTGTAATCATCAGTCTCATCCTGGATGTAAAAGTGGTTCCTGCTGCTGTAGCAACCCTTGGAATTGACAGTGTGTTGGTTCTGCGTGAAGTGCCAACTTTTGTCACCAGTGCTGCCGAATGTTGTCGGCGTCACTCCTCCGGCTAGTTCAGGGTAGAAAGGTGCAATGGTTGTTGTGGTGTCCGCAGTGAGGTGTAAGTCGGTAGAGATGTCGCCCCGAGTATGGTTCACAGTCTCCGTAGTATCACATTCGACCTGGATGGTGTCTACGTGATTAGAAGAAGCCTGAGCGTCCAGGTGTACCTCTGCCACGGTAGCTGATGAACCCGAGGGACCCGCAAGTTCCAGACTCACCGATCCGCTTAACTCGTGAAAGTGTTTCAGAGCCCCAATGATACCCTTGTGGTATATCTTTTTTGCCAGTTCTGGGGGACCCGGCAAGTCGTTGGTGCTCTTGTGCTTGTGGACACGTCCTGTACCACGGCTCGAGGTTGTGTAGCTGATGACTGTGGAATCATTAGAAGACAATGTGTTCCATCCCAGGGTGCTCTTGTCAGCCGTGAGTGCGCTAAGCAAGGCCTGGTAAATCTCGGGTTTGGGTGTAGTGAAGCCACGCTGTACACTTCGAATGGCAGACGATTCGTGTTCCCTAAGCGATTCTATAATGCTGACACGAATGGGTTCCTTGAAGCCCAGAGCCAGCAGCCTACCCTTCAGAGATTCTGGTGTCCTTGACCTTTCACCCAACCACACATGAGGCACGTCGACTCTGCTCATGTCCCTAGTTCCGGCCTGCTTTGGTCCCAGTCTACGCCATATATTGTCATTCACCAGCCCGGCCCTGCAAAACGCTAAGGCGTTGACGAGAGTCTTGAGCCGGTCTGGCGAGCCGCATATATCCACCTTGTCCGACTCACGGTAAGAAGGCTCGTGTTGCATCCCTGGACGGTTAGCTATTGCGGCAGATCCTCCCGTTTCCCATTGGGCCTTCATTTCATTCCAACGTTCGATGATAGAAGCGTCACTCTCGACATGTGCGCACAAGGTACACAGTGCCAGATTAGCGCATGCCATGCGGAATGAGTCCATGTCCTTTGCAATGTTGGAAGACCTGTACATAGTGGGCAGCGACACGAATGGCAACAGGGATAGTACGTCTCCGGTCTCACTGTGGACAAAGAACACTGTGGAGAGTTTAGGTTCTCGGACCGCTGTCTTGGCATACAAGTGTCTGGGAGGCATCATGCCCATCAGGCACATGGCTCTAAGAGACCCAAGTACCCCCAGAAAGACCTTGTTCATTTTAAACTCGAGCTGCTCTTCGAGAGCTTTACCTCGCACGCTTCTCATCCAAGAGCTCAATGTCTGCCATCGGGCATCCAGAGTTGTCACGACGTGCATCATCACCGCGTTCGCACTACCAACGTCCTGCAAAACCAGGCAATCGAGCCTAGGGGCCAGCAGCCTGCTACAGTCCATGTGCTGGGAAGAGGTAGCACTGGCCTTGGAGTTGGTGTCACTGAGCATAGATTGTCTGGCGTTGCACGCTCTTACAGCTGAATGCATAATGTCTTCCACGTGCACACTGGGGACCAAGACTCTCAACGAGAAAGTAGACACTTGCCCTTCAGTCAGTGTATCCATTGCGGGTGACAGAGCTACATCATCCTCACAGTCGGTGAACGAGCCACTAGGCCCCACTACTACTTCGTGGCATAGGCAATATTTGCCCAGGAAGGTGTACAGAGGGTCAGGTTTTCTGTCGGCAAAGGTGTCACTCCTGGGGTTCCATACGTTCAGCTCTGAGTGCAACTCGAGGTACGAAGGGATAGACACTCTCAATTCCCTGGAACCTCTTCTGTCTTGAAATCTCCACCATAGCTTTAGGAACCTGAATGAATCATCGGTGTTACCGAATATATCACTGTCATCGTCCTTCAGCTGGGCAAAAACGTATCTAGCGATACTGTGTCTAGCGCCCTCGCTTTTGTGAAACCCGTAGCGTTTGTTCTGCACGAGTTCCAAAAACAACATCACAAAGTAAGGCGTATGCATAACAGCCAGGTGCTCCAAGCGCCTCAGGTTCAAGTCCATGACCGGAACAGTCCTCCGGGTACCATTGTCAGTGACTATGTTCTTATACTTGCAACTGCCGGCATGTAATGTCATTCGTATGTGCCTGCACAGTATGCAACAATCAGCTACTCCCGTACTGAAAAACCTAGTGAGGCCTAGGGGGCCCGGTATGTTATCCGGGTGGTAGTAGAAGTCGTGATGCTGGCGTGTGACACTCGCCTTGCTTGCAGCCCGCACCAGACCCAAACGACCCTGGTAGCTGTACAAGTATCCGATTGCGTCTTCTGTGTATTCGAACGTTTCACAATGGTTGAGAGCTCCCCCGTGGAGAGCCGCAGCAATAGTTTTCCACTTGGCCACATCGTCCCCCAGATCCATTGCAGTGGCAGCAGCAATAGATGCTAAAACAATAAATGTGACAAGAAGGTTGCCGGGTTACCAAAACGTACAGGACACATCGGGTAACAGAACATAACAGGTTTTGCAGCAACAACCTCCTTGAGTGTGGTCCTATGTGGCCTAAAGATCTGTAAATATGATAGATATATATGATAGCGAAACGGACAGCCTCTTGGGTGTGTGTGTGTGTGTGTGTGTGTGTGTGTGTGTGTGTGTGTGTGTGTGTGTGTGTGTGTGTGTGTGTGTGTGCTCTGTGTGTGTGTGCTCTGTGTGTGTGTGCTCTGTGTGTGTGTGCTCTGTGTGCTCTGTGTGCTCTGTGTTGTACCACCAGTCTATTGAACGTACATGGGACGTGCTAGAGCCTTCAGACCTTCAGAGTTTGAACATGTTGAGTGACGTGTCGTTGTCCATGACCGTGTGACACACCATCATCTTGTATTTCATCTCCCCTGCATGATAGTACAGGGTATGCTGCACTGCGATTGCAAGGCAACTAGTTCCATCTTTCTCGAGAGTCCAATCTAACAGCGACCTCCTAAACTCCTCTGTGATCTTAGAGTCGCACCCGTGCCTGACACCGCAGCTGAACGGTGTGGGTTGAGAGTTTCCCAAAGCGGGTAACGTGTACCAGAAAGCAAATGTCTCACGACACGGGGAGCCTATTCTAATCCTGGCTCCTGACACATCGCCCATTGCCTTTGTCGCCAATGTAACATCACCCACAAAGTGCGTGTGTATGAAACAAGATGTAGTCCTACTAGGGGGCTTCGGCAGAACCCCAGGGAACGTCTCCATGTCCATTCGTATGTACCTTACTCCGAGCGCTTCGCATTTGTAGTCTATCAACTGCACCTCTTTCGGTAGTTCGTTGGTGAGCCCGAAGAGCCACGTCAAAACGTTACACTCGATCTCCTGAAAGGAGGAGCTGTGGTTGGACCACACTACTGCCTGCAGTCCTCGCACCCTGGGGATTGCGGTGATGCACGCGGTTTTAGTGTTGAACCCCTTCCACCTAAGGTCTATAACGCACACCCGGTCTGTCCGCATGGATACCTCGTGGCGCTCGCACGCTATTGCGTTCATCGGTGAGCAAGACTCGATGATCCCCAATGCTCTAGCCTCTCCAAACATCCTGTTCCCGTACTCGGGTATGGGGATGGCAAGCTTGCGGCTGATCACGTACAGGGCGCTGTAATTCTCACGCCCTGGGAACATCTCGATGGTAATGGATCTGGGCAGGCCTTCCCATATTCTCAACTGGTTTGCCTGACTGACAAAGTTGAACTGATCCACGACCGTCAAGGGTCTCTCGGCTGTACATCCAAAGTGAGACGGGCGAGTCCTGTATACGTACAGACCAGGCGGGAGACTCTGCGACTTGTCAAGCTGATACACGATCACCGCGTCACAGCACTTTGGGTACTTGCGGCTTCGATTGTGCATCAGCCACCTGTACGCCGTGACCACGCTGTCGATTTCGTAGGCCCACAGGGTTCTCGTGGTAGGCCCGGAACAACCTTTCTTCCTGGCTTTCGCTCCGCCCCGTCTTTGCCTTTTACCTAGAGATTTCTCAGAGTCCTTGTCTACAAAAGGAGAGACTCTGGCTTCGTCCGACATTTCCTTTCCCTGGTCTGCTGAACAACAAGACTCTGCGGACGACTCACAGGAACACTGCTTATTCCTTGAAGCTTGCCGAAGCAACATCCCAACGGTGTGTTTAAAGTTGTATCTGTGAGCGGGGCATGGTTTCACGGTCTCTTCCGTGAGATCGCTCAGACCTAAACCCTCTGCTCCAGGTACATATATCATGTCTCCCATCACAGGGACAGGGTCAAGAGTCAGCGCCTTGTATAGCGGGCAGCACAGCCCTACTGCAGGCTCCATCGAAGACAGCAACCCCCTTTTCACCGGCGACGTTCCTCAGGGCCTGCTTAGGGATTGCGAGAAGAAGCGTAAAGACACAGTGGTGTACTCAGTCAGAAAGGCAACTAATTTGTACAGGAGAGTATCCACAGTCCATTATAGAAAAAGTGGGAGAGTCGTAGAGACCAACAAGCATCTCAAGCCGGCCGGGTCCAAATGTCTTGTGTGCCTGGTCACATTGGTTAAAAGCAGCAAAGACAGGCAAAGGTCAGGCATTAAACTCCGCTGTCAGTGTAATGTCAGGGTGTGCACAACCTGCTTCAACAAGAACCCGGAGTGGTACTTAACCAAGCCTCACTTCACAAAGTGCCCAACTGTACGGGGGTTCATCTGCAAAGTCTGCGCCTGCTTCGAAGGCGTCAAGGTGAAAGTGTGCTGCGTGTGGATGTGCTCCAGGTGCTCCTCAGAGATCCAACACAAGCAGTGGTTGTGTTCAAAGTGTTCCGGGAGCTTCGACCACCGTACACGACGCGAGACCCGTACCTTATGGTGCAGGTCTAATGGTTCGTCGTCCGGGTTCGAGGAAACAGACAACAGCAGCAAAGTGGCGTGCGCTGAGGAGAAGACAGCGGACTACAGGGATCTCATCAGATCGCGTGTGTTCGACAAGGTTTCGCAGAGCAGACACTTGGCCGCTTCAGATATCAGAGCCCTGTTCCATGAGTGTTTTGCACCTCAAGTGTGCACGTGCAGGTCCAACGGCGACACAAACCCCATGTGCGCCAGCTGCACTCCAGTGCTGACTGTGATGCAGCTGCTGACCAAGAACCCGCGTCCACTGGTAGCCTCCCTGGCCGAGCGAGCTATACCAGGCAGGTCTCTGGCTCGCAACGTGTACGACAGAGCCCTGCTGACTAGCATACTAAATGAGCGGGACCTGCCGTTGTGCGCCAATGGGCCCTTGTGTAAGGGTATGCTGGTGAACGGTCAGCCCAATCCGAAGCCTCTACCTTCGCTGATCTCACCCGAGTCTTACAGCCGCTTTGTTTTGAGCAGAGAAAAGAACGGAGAGGTCCTGCAGATCGACCCTTGTCGTTGTATCGTCTGTCTCCTTTTCAACCAGTCCGCTGCAGTGGCGCAGATGTTCAGCCCGGACAGTCAACACCTAGAGCCTCATCCAACCGGGCCCGTTTACTACTTCAATGTGAAACTCTCCCCGGATGTGGGGGTACCGGAGGTGTGCATGGATGAGTATCAAGGCTACCTTGTTAACTTTCAAGGCTCAGTGGGTAGCTACAAGCCAACATTCTACTACAATTGGAGAGACATGCTCAAGGTGTTACACATAGATGACAGTGGGACACTAACATTCTCGCCTTTACAATGACAAGCAGAGGAGCACACTCCAGCACTATGTGATCCTACTGGTGTCCTGTTACCAAAAACACTGATCAGAGTGCCTACACGTCCATTGCACTGTAACTGAAACTCCACTCTTTCAGAGGTTATCCGAACAGGGGACGGTCCATGTATCTAATCACTGTTGTACATGGGAGCTCATAATCACAGCCTCTACAGTTCCTTCCAACCACAGCGGCCTTAATCATGGACCCATGCGTAGTTCATCCAAAGCCAACCCTATTGTCCTACCAGGGCTCAACTGTCCAGTCCATGTATCTAATCACTGTTGTACATGGGAGCTCATAATCACAGCCTCTACAGTTCCTTCCAACCACAGCGGGCTTAATCATGGACCCATGCGTAGTTCATCCAAAGCCAACCCTATTGTCCTACCAAGGCTCAACTGTCCAACCTTATCCGTGGACTGTTATATCTATGTTGTTCACCCCGTTCCTACACCAGTGGACTGTGTATTCAACAGGTACGTGTTCATCCAACCTTAGAATGTGTACACAAGACCAAGTGTAATACTAGTACATGTGACCACTTAGTCACCTGTTACGTGTCCATTCCACCAAGAGCATTCAAATATTAACCAGGACAGCTTCACATCTCAGTTACAGATTACAACAGCCTGAACCTTGGCCTGTGTACACCCAGTCTCCGATACCATGAATACCCTTCGCGGACGAAGATGTAGCTTCATACAGGAGGCCTTTGGCAACGTGAACAGATCGAACCATGTTGCAGATGTCCTCTTTTCACATGGGATGATATCAAACGAAGAGATGGAGACTGTCCGGTGTATACAAGGCACTCATGAAAAGGCCCGGACCTTGATTGATTATGTTATGAACAAGGGAGATGTTACCTCTAATATGTTTATGGCAACCTGGGATAATTACCCAAGTGAAGAAACTGTCAGCAGTGACTCCTCAGCGGCATCACGTCATGATAATGGTATGTCGCCTAAGGAAATACTTAACACCTTGGACTATTTGAGCAGAGAAGATATTGAGGGCCTCAAGTTTCTCATGGGCGAGATACAAGTCCACAGTCAACAGCCCATCAGTGAGGCTGAGTTGGATTGTATGACTGACAGAATCCAGATAGCATACGCTATAGCGTCACACTACGGTGTAGAGGCCAAAGCGGTGTTTACCAGACTGCTTAAACAAATCCATCGCAATGACCTAGCAAAAGAGGTGGCGAACGGCACCCATAGCAAGCCCTTAAGTCACCCAGAACCTGTGAACTTTGCTGGATATAGCAATGCTATCGATGTAAACAAGGCTGCAGTGAAGGCGAAGGTGCTGGATATACTGTCGGACCTAAGTGGAGCAGGCCTGAAATCCTTCATATGGGGATTACGCCTACCACATTGTATGTCTGAACGTATCAAGACTGCCATAGACGTGGTCAAGGTACTCATGGAACATGTGGGCCACGAGATGCTCATTTTCTTGGAGATCATCTACCAAACACTGCATATGAGTCAACAACACTACTTGGCTATACAATTGAAAGACTATATTCTTGGCCTTAGTGTCTGACATAATGCTTAATGCTGATGATAATGCGCGTGTGTTCGTAGGCCAGGCCAGGCCAGGCCCTGTGGATATGTGAATAATCAGCAGTGGCAGACAGTTTAGCCCGATTCAATACGCTTTATTATGTATTGTGCTCTTATGCTTGTTATGTTTTTGTAATGTCTTAGTCAATGACATAATGTCATCAAGGCATTAGCTACACTGCCTTAGCTACATTGACTTACCTGTTCCTTTACCTGTGCATGCATGGTTGTTATACCAATAGTATTTGAATGTCACTGCCTGGCTCAGTGTCTCCATGTCTGTGTCTGACTTAACACTGCCAATATGAATTGATATTGTGTGTGTGTGTGTGTGTGTGTGTGTGTGTGTGTGTGTGTGTGTGTGTGTGTGTGTGTGTGTGTGTGTGTGTGTGTGTGTGTGTGTGTGTGTGTGTGTGTGTGTGTGTGTCCATAGGCTATTATGCTCTAAGCTATCTAGATAGACTGCTTATTACCATTGCACAGAATGGTGGTCTGTACTCCATTGGATGTTATAATAATTCCATACTAATCCCATATAAAGCCACAAATAAAGACAGTTTATGCATAAAGAATACACTATCCAATGTTGTAATCTGTCATATGTCACATACCAATATAATCAATGGTGCATTGGGGCCACATTTATCATGTTTTCGAATTTGCATATGAATGGTACGTTCCAATGGTGCATTGGGGCGCTGTAAAACCTTTGAGTGGTTTCCATAGCAACAGTAATGAGGGGACTCAGGACACCCCCAGGGGATGGGGAGGGGTGTCAGAATTTGTGGGCAGGGAGGGAGGAATTGAGGCCTCTAGGCTTGGTATAGCAGTTTATATTCAAACACACAAACTATAGTCTGACTTTATTCAATCTTCTGGTGTTGAGAATCTCCATGAACATGCTGTTTGAAATACAATAGAACACTAATGTTTCCCTTGACATGCTAGCAGTGTGGAGGAATAAGAGCTTGTTGAATTTGGTTCTGAAGATATTTCTCAAGGGGCATCCACAAGCCCAAAGGACAAGTGACTCAGTCAGGATTAGAAAGTGAGATGACCGCTCTATCTGTCAATGAAGCAATTAACAGTAATTACTTGCTGCATGTTTCCCCTGCTCTGAGTGTCTGCAGGGCTGTATCATGACCTAGAGCCACTGTACACCTACAGAGCGACTGTGACGTGGTCTCAACTGGCATGAAAGAACTCGTCACAAATTAAGACCATTTTCACAACGGTCAGTGACTACACACCTATTGGACATTATTGCCAGAACTTTATGCATTTTATGCAACTATGGTAGATACTGTGATATATGGATTCCATGGCCTGCCCTCACGTCAGAGCTGCTGGAGTAGTAGAGCCATGGATCTGATCTTTAGCTGAGCTCCACGTGTGGTCTAAGCACTGAGCGAAGGCCTAAACAGATCCATATCCCAACACACACACACACACACACACACACACACACACACACACACACACACACACACACACACACACACACACACACACACACACACACACACACACACACACACACACACACACACACACACACACACACACACACACACACACACACTCTAAACATCCTCACTGGGGTAACATTTATGGCAGGGCCTTTGTGTGTGTGTGTCTGTGTCTGTGTCTGTGTGTGATTACTGCTATCATTACCCCTGTCAATACCCACATGTCCACATATTGATCAAGGCATCGATGAGGCAACCTGCGGTGTGTGTGTGTGTGTGTGTGTGTGTGTGTGTGTGTGTGTGTGTGTGTGTGTGTGTGTGTGTGTGTGTGTGTGTGTGTGTGTGTGTGTGTGTGTGTGTAATTCTCAATTAACTTCATTGCTATCCTGTGGCCTCTGCCAATGTCTGTATGAGTTATCACACTGTCAGTAGTCCTTAAAACACAACATACGCTGTGTTATAGAATTGGTTAATTTATCCAACATTGTCTAGGCAGCTGTGTGTTACTGTCAGAGTTTGAGGATACTGAAATGAAATACACACCCTGACATTTGAAAGCGAAGCATGTGCTGAGTGGCATTATAAGCCCCACACACAACATTTAGCAGACACACACACACACACACACACACACACAACCCATCCCTGTAGGCATTAACTGTCTTGTTTTTCCTAGGGGTCACAGCCTCCTAACAAATGATCCCCAAAATATAAAAATTAAATGAAGTTGGTTCAACACAGTTGCGGGTCATTCTGACCATAGGACAACAACAAACGGTTAAGGTATAATGAAATAAACACCCTGACATTCAAAAGCGAATCATGTGCTGAGTGGCATTACAAGCCCCTAGGTGTAACATATATTATCTTACACAGTCATTCCCAGATAATATTGTTATGACTTACCTGAGTGCTGTCTGGTGTGATCCTGTAGACAACCTTCCTGAAATTTGGGGACTTAATTATGTGTCAATGCTTTATAACCTCTCAAGGCTTCCAGGACAGTGTAAGGGTGGAGCTACAAGCACTGTTTGGATATTTTACGTACAGTCAACTGAAAACAGCATAAACCTGGCCAGCCTTTATGTAGTGAACAATGCAACATTCATTTAGTCTCTACATGGGGCATATTTGATTGAATATCTTAAGTACAGGCAACAATTGAAAGGGGAATCACCTGGCCAGCCTTTATGTGCATAACAAGGCATCAAAGCTTCTGGGATCAAGGTAGGTCATGTGACATTAATTTTGGTTGGATGTTTTGTTCTAGTTAAGGCATATACGTAACAGTTGTATGATGGCGCTATAACTCAGCCCTTCCAGCGGTGTGTGGACTACGGAGCTATGATTGGAGTTTGTGGAGTCCTATGGTTGGATGTTTTACGTACAGTCAATGATGGAAACAGGATACACTTGGCCAGCCTTTATGTAGTGAACAATGCAACATTCATTTAGTCTCTACATAGGGCAAATTTGATTGAATATCTTAAGTACAGGCAACAATTGAAAGGGGAATCGCCTGGCCAGCCTTTATGTGCATAACAAGGCATCAAAGCTTCTGGGATCAAGGTAGGTCATGTGACATTAATTTTGGTTGGATGTTTTGTTCTAGTTAAGGCATATACGTAACAGTTGTATGATGGCGCTATAACTCAGCCCTTCCAGCGGTGTGTGGACTACGGAGCTATGATTGGAGTTTGTGGAGTCCTATGGTTGGATGTTTTACGTACAGTCAATGATGGAAACAGGATACACTTGGCCAGCCTTTATGTAGTGAACAATGCAACATTCATTTAGTCTCTACATAGGGCAAATTTGATTGAATATCTTAAGTACAGGCAACAATTGAAAGGGGAATCGCCTGGCCAGCCTTTATGTGCATAACAAGGCATCAAAGTTTGAACACCAACAGACCCCGATTCACCTTCTTTGTCTTCCATAGTTCAAACAGCATGGAAAAGATTTCCATTAGGAGCCTCAGACTGACCTTTTGTATAGCCCTTTGTTTACCCTTTTGTGCAGTTCTTGGTTGGATAATGAATGTCTGGTACAGCAATACACAAACCAGTTCTTTTGATGCGATATATGTCGGACATTGTAGTACTGTGTGGCTGGTTTAGCTATTCTGGGGTCATGGTAGGTCATGTGACATTAATTTTGGTTGGATGTTTTGTTCTAGTTAAGGCATATACGTAACAGTTGTATGATGGCGCTATAAGTCAGCCCTTCCAGCGGTGTGTGGACTACGGAGCTATGGTTGGAGTTTGTGGAGTCCTATGGTTGGATGTTTTACGTACAAAACAGGAAACAGGATACACTTGGCTAGCCTTTATGTGCTGTACAATGCAACATTAATAGATGACAAAGTAGGTGAGGGAGGTGAGGGAGGGGTGAGTTGGGGAGTAGGGTTGTTGAAAAAACCTCATGCAAATCTGTCTAGTACGGCGGGTTTGGCCTATATATACAGGATTAGTTACACTTAAACTCAGTGTACACATTGCAACTGAAGCGTGAAGATGTAACTGAAATTGAAGATGTACCAATAGCATGCCGTACATGCCGTCTATGCCGTACAACAACAGGATTGGAAACTCAAAGCAATATTGTATGTCCTAATGATATCTCTCTACACACAACAAGTGTGAGTTGTTAATTACCGCTATAACGGTATGGCTTTCAGACATGAAGAGTATACAGAGATGAGAGACTCCACCCCCTCTCCCTTGCGCAACATACGGCAGAGAAGGTGGCATGAAAGAGCCACAAATGACAGGCCATGCAACAACGGACGAGACACTGCAGTTGAACGCGATGTACTTGCTTACCGGAGACACCCCCAAGCGGTTGATGGTAGATCTCCATCTAGGTATTTTGGCCATAGGCCTCAGCATCTAATAGGACCATCAGGTAATAACAAGAGTTACAATGGGCAACGCCCATGGCAGCATCCCGGGAGGCAACCGCGCCCACAACCACGCCCACAACCGCGCCCGCAGAACCGCCCGCAACCCGTTTATAGTAGGATGCCCACAGCAGTTTCTCCTGCTAGTTCTGCTGCAAAGGTGAAACGTCGTATACCTGACGAATGGATACTCCAACCATCCACCCGTCAACCGGTCAACAAGCAAAGCAGGCATGGTGCAAGATACAGACCTCATTACATTTCCAGGGTCTTTGCAAGTCCTAGCAGAGGTAGAGCCAACCACGAGATATGTGTAACCCCTAGGACACAGCAAGAAAACAATACAACAGAGGTCAGGCCCGTAGTCTGCAGCAGCTTCAGGGGTGGTGCTGACAGCAGCTCCTTACCAGGAAAGGTGGCCAGGTCTGATGGCAACAAGGTTGCTTCACAGAGCGCCATTAAGCCTAGATCGCATAACCCGTTCATTGGCACACATACGAAAGGGGTGGCGAATGACCGTGTCAAGAATACCTCGGTTGACAATTCCTACAAGCCACCTGGCTCACACTCAGCCCCTAAAGGTAGTTACAGAAAGTGGTCCTGGATAAACAACAGGAGACTGAAAGGCAGTGAAGATGTAGACAAGGTCACATCAGAGACCCTTGAACCTGTCAGGGAACCCAATGAGGAGGGCTATGTTCCTAACGTAACTGGTGAAGATGATAGCGGTGATGACAGCGACACCTCCAGCGGTTGTAGCCAAGATAGCGGTTCCAGCAGTTCCAGCGGTTCAAGCAGCACCTCCAGCAGTTCCAGTGAATCAAGTAGCAGCTCTAGTGACTCTAGCAGAGTGACTGGGGTCATACCAGAGACGTACACTGAACCATGTGTATCTGCCAAGCCTGAGACCCGGTGCGTAGAGGATGCAGCTGAGTCTTCTGAGACTGAGACTGTCTCCTCTGTAACCAATTTCCCATCTACAGCTGCCACAGAGTGTGCGATGTCTACCGATGTGCCTGGATCTACAGCTGACCCTGAGTCTGTATCTGCTGCAACCCATGCACCATATACAAATGCTGAGGTTGCTTACACTGAGGCTGAGTCCGATCCTGTGGCTAAAGACAAGCAGGTCGATTCTGTGGAGACGAATGCTCCATCTGCAGCTGCCACAGAGTGTGCGATGTCTACCGATGTGCCTGGATCTACAGCGGACCCAGAGTCTGTATCTGCTGTGATTGGTATCATAACCAGTTCCATGTGTGATACCTCAGAGGGGTTTGTAGCAGCTCCGGTTACCAACCCATATCAACAAGCGTATGTACACTACATCACACATATCCTGTGCACATAATCAATAGTACTTTCTAGTAATTGAATACTATACTAGTGCAATGTATCTGTTGTTACAGGTGTAGCCAGAGCTCTCTGGACGAAGAAATGCTGACTGATGCCAATTACACAAACGGTTTCGAAGACTGCAAGGTGTCTCACGTACAGGTATCCGAGCCACATGTAACTAACGCAACTGTGATGACCGTTGAACCTTGTCTAGATCCCTTGATTTCTGCTGCAACCGAGCATGGTCCCAGCCTTATACCCACTCCAAGCGCTGCGTCTCAACCTACAGAGATGACAATAGAATCCTGTATCTTAGACGTATCTAGTCCTGTTTACCCTGACCACAACGGAACATTTGATGTGGAGAGCGTCTGTGAGTATATTCTGCAAAGAAACCAGTCTGTACAGCCTCTATATGACGCCCAGCCACCATTCCACGTTCATCCGGAATACCAACAACAACAGGTGTCCACATCCCCACAGCAGCAGCCTACACCGCCGCGCCACCACGAGCCACCGTTCCAAGTTCATCAGGAATGGCAACAACACCAAATGTCCACGCCACCCCAGCAGCAGCCTATACCACCGCCTCAGCCCCAGCCAGAGTTCCTAGAGCCCCAGGTGCAGCATTCGGTGTTCCCAGAGCCCCAGACACCGGTGTTCCTAGAACCCCACCCTGCACTGCATCATGTGCGTAACAAACTCCATCTGCATAACAATGACCACCAGGGAATCAGTATGTACAGCCTTCAGTCACTAACATCTTTGAGGTCGCAGTCACAACAGTCATTATTCCCCACACCACCTCAATCTGAGCTAGCTGTCACCTGTCAGGACATCACCCCGGATGTCACCCCACAACGGCAATTGCACGGGGCTGCCGTGACATCCATGAACAAACCACTGTTGGATATTGTGAGACAATCGATCTTATGTTCCGGTTGCAATAACACCTTCAACAGGGCCGTGATCTGTCATGACTACTTGATTCAGCTCAACAGACCTATCCAATGCGCGTGCGGCTGTGTACTTTGCACACTCTGTTATCGTGGTCAAGGAGGGTGCCACTTTCACAAGGTATCATCCAAACGAGGCCTTGTCAACGCAACAGTCAACACCCTAGCCAGTTGCCCTGATCTGGAGAGTCTAGGAGTCTGGGATCTCGAACTCGATATCCATGACCGTTTCAAGACTTATGAAGAAGCCAACGGACATGTGCTCAAGATGTTGTGTGAGGCGCAAGCCCCTGATCTGGTGCAGTTGCGAACCGGTAGGTGTATTACTATATATCTATGTTGTCGTAGTACTATCATTGTGAACACATTCACCTGACAGTCTATTTTGTTTCCTCCGCGCAGCATTCGAACATCTCCTCAACGCTAAGGACAGTATGTCCTTCAAGTACTGGGTAAACGAAGCTATGCCAGACGATTTAGCCTACCGATATGTCTGCATCCCACATGTACCGGGCTTCTGGGATCACGTTCTCGTGGGAACCTGTCAGCCTCCCAATACAGAGAAGATGATCGGTCCTGATGATCACCTGCCGAAATTGTTCAATGTGTTCCTTGGCTCATATAGATTTCACTGGTGCTGTTTTGTGTACAAGAAACAGATCATCTTGGCTATGTGGTACACGTGTGTGTCCAGCAGAGGGCAACATACAGTGGTTCCAGTTGTTGACACCTCAGTGAGAAACATTACCACAACCATGGCGTTTAGAAGGATGGTATTTTATCTATCTAGGTGGTTTACAGCGCAATACGTGTCACCAACAGAGAGGCAGCTCAATGTGGTATTGGATTGCAAACCTTCTGAGGGGTCTACTTTGGTCCATATCATAGCTCTCTTGGCATCTAGGAGTGGGATGAACACAGTAAACCTTCAACTCTCCCAGCAGCGTCCCAAAAATGATATGAACTACGGGTTTAGCCTCCTCAATGCCAACACATTGTTCACTTGCCCTGCTGATGGCAATGTAGTAGGGACTCCCATCAACATTGTTGACGAGTTTAACTACTACCACAACAACAGTGGGGATAATGGTATTGGTCTGACACGTATATGTACTACCACAGAACATTACAGTTTCATTTAAATGGTAGCATGGAAATGGTAGCGACACTGTGCGTGTACATTGTACAATGTATATCAGTACCTCAGGATACATTACATGTTTTTTTTTTGGAGCAAGGTGCGGTGCTGCAGCTGGTTGAGGTTGCATCTACAAATGTGTCTATTCAGTGTTACTGTTCAATGTGTACATATGAAGGGACATGGTGTTATTTGCTCTGTTATTCTAGATTACTCTGCTATTGTATTCTATTTGTCTTCTCCTGCTGCTCTATGCTATCCCCTGTATTGTACATCATGTATTGTAGGTACCGTGATTTGATGTATATACAGGTCGAGATGTCATTATCTGTGTTACATTTCCTATAACCACTGGTAGACTATATATACTGTACCGGTACCGGTACCTTTCTATATATAATTTTTCTTCAATGGTTTTATACTTTTTGTTTATACTTGTTGTTATACTTTTTTTTTATACGTGCTTTTATACTTTTGATATACATGATTATATATGCGTTGTATACATCCTTACTGATTATTGTATATGTGTGCACAGGATGTACGGTATCTGAACTGTTGTGACACTGATGTTGAACAATATAATAAACCTTGTCTGGCACATATGTACTACGTCTTGGCTGTTTGTATTATGTTTTCAGTATATGAAATCACAGCGGGTACCTAATATCTTAATTTTGTCGCCTTCTGCCTCATACCGAATACTCATTGGGTACTGAGGTATAGTGAGGTGTGTGTGTGTGTTCAGGTGGCAGCAATGAATGTTTGGTGTCTATATGTTTATATATGCTTATATACCCCAAAGACATACAATAATACACACAGACATAACGTATACCACGTACAGATGTATTTAATATGATAATATAAGTGGTTACACATGAGCTGACATTAAACAGTCAGAGTAGAATGTAGAATGTTAGAAGCAGTTACACACACACAAACAATATACTATACAATATTTTCTACAGCGTTTGTTCTACTGTATTCTCGGTAAGCGTCTTCAACGCTCACTTTTGTCACAGGTTCTCTGGCATCATCGAGGTCTCTCTGAACAGCCAGGGTTAACACCTGTCTGTTGATGTATGCTGAGGCGTTAAGCTGCAGTCCTACGTTGTCAGAGAGAGTCTTTACTGCTCCAATCAACCGACGCACGTCGAGCCTTCCCCGGAGCGCTCCCAGCAAGTAACGGAGGTCAGCTCTTTGCATCTGAGTGGAAAGCAGTTCGTTGTTGAACTTGGTGTAGTTGTTCTGATCACCAATGGTATTCATGGATTCCTTGAGTAGAGCTATGTTGACATCTAAGCTTGCTATGGATCTCGATACGGTGGTTATCGCTATATCAACCTCAGCCTCTTCTTTCTTTCTCATCAGGGTTAGGGTATTCTCTTGTTCCATGGGGTGCATGTACAAAGAGGTGAAAAAGTTTACCCCGCAGGAGAGCAAGAAATCGGTAAAGGCGCACACGCCCCGGACTATGTTGTGTGAGACACTGATACTGTGCATCTTGTGGTTTTCGGTTGCGCATTGCGCATTGGACCGTAATTGTAATGGACCCAGATGTTCACTCCTATCCTTGGACACGACAGGTATCCATTTAACACTGGAGGACACGAGAGTACCGGGTGCTCTCGAATATCCTGTTAAATATGGGGTTGATTAAGCGAGAGGTTGTCTGCATGGGGTTGCAGGCAAATATACCCGTGCCGCTGATTCTAGGCGCTAGCCTATCGACCAGGGTTTCCCGAGTCTGATCGCTGACGCACATGAGCTTCTTGTCAGATGTCAGCCCTATACTGTAAGTACCGCAGAAGGCCACCCCGAGCATTGGCTGCATTATGTCTGTGGTACGCTTATCTCCGTTCACTCTCTCTACCGTATCCTTGAAGGGATCGCCTATGGGGTCGAGTACACCCTTCTCAAACTCCGCAATGTGAAGGGTGTTGCAGAAGAGCTTGTGATTACTGTCCTCATTGTTGCGACGTCTGACACTGTGGTGCCTGTTCCTAACCCTGAGCGCTGAGGTGAACGGGTGGAGTAGAGTTGGCATACAAGTGTAAGCTTCGGCCCGCATCATAGGGTCGAGTGTAATGGACCCGTTTAGTCGTTCGGAGCGTCCGGTCGTGAAGATGTAAGGTCTGCGGTAGCCGCTTGCGCTGTCGGACTCTGGGCAGAACCCGTTGAATGCGTCTGCCACAACCATGTCGAATGGACCACCTGTGTTTATGTGCACGTCTCCTCCTCGCACGTCTTTCATGTACAGGTTGGGGATGTACACTCCTGGGGACTCTAGGGTCTCTGGTATCACGACAGACTTGCAGTATTGGTTGACAGTGTGCACCTGGTGCGTATTGTGAGACGTGGGCTTGCAGACGATCTCAGTGCCCAGAGTGTATAGAGCGGACTTTTGCTGCATGAGGGAGGCCCCGCATCCCGTGAAACGTACACCTCTGAACAGTAGGTAGGATAGGCCCGAGTAGTACCTTGTGTCGTAGTGGGCCTGTATGACATTGTACGTCAACAGGGTACTGTAATGCATCCCCAACAACACCTTCTCTATGTTGTTGATACGCATCAGCTTTTGCAGTCTCATGGCCCATATGTAGGTGACGACGGACGTATCGCTAAATCCGGTGTCGGTACAACGCTTTTGTGTCACTGCGGTAGGCTCGAAATGTTCGCTTACGTCGAACCCGTTCAGCGGCTCTACCTTTGAGAAAAAGCAGTTGCCATGTAGACGTGTCACAGTGAGAGCGCCATCGTTGGTAAGGTGTAACTCGTTGGTGAGATTATATTCGTGATCTCTGTATGCGATAGGGGTGCTGACAGTGTCACCATTTAGGTTCTCACTAGACTCAAAGCGGTACACTCGAGCTCCTAGGACTGGGAGGATGATCCAGTACATGACATTGCAATAGTCCACATTGTCCAAGGTGAAGTCGTTTGGGTATCCATATTCCGTAACGCTACCTGACACGACATTGAAGAACACAGGCATTGAGGCTATCACAGAGTTGTTCCGTCTCCCAACTATGCACTTAAACAGTCCCATGACACTGTTCATCAATCCCTCCAATTGTAGCAATACGGTACGTTCTTCTTTGGTAATCGTCGACGCGGTCTCCTTTGCGGTGAGCACACGGCGTATGTGAACGGCGCAGATGGGGTCTGCTAACCAAGACCAAAATACCCTTCCCGTGGTCCAGTTGCCATCGTCCAGTCCTTGTGTTGGTCCTCCATTGAGGATAAGCATTCTCAATGTAAGCATTGACTGTATACCCTGGGTGTAACAGAGCGCTCGTTCAAGGAAGTCCAAGTGATATGTCAGCTGTTTGGCGCGTTCTGTATCGCCGAAGTGAGTTTTTAACTCGCTGCCGATCTGAGACATTTCCTTGTCTATGTTGTTCATAGGAGAGGTGTTGAAAAGAGCCACCCGGGGCCTGACAACCCAGCGCTCCGGCACCACGTTGCCTCTGTCACCAATACGATCTTCGGGTGGGCGAGGGACAACCATGTTGCGGGTGTCGAACTCGAGTATGGACGCTGGGTTTTTTATCTTACTGTACCAGTCTTCACAGTTCCCAAGACAAGTCAGTTTTTCTACAGGAATTGAGTTTGGATCGCTTCTCATCAATGCGTTCAAATCATTTTGAAGTTTCGTCCTACGCTCGTGACTGAACAGCTCTTTGGGGTTACCCACTGGGTGTAGGCTACGAAGACTGACGCATGCGACCGAACCGTCATACTGGTGGAGGTACGAGGCCGAGGGAGATCGCTGGGCGAGCTGCTTGTAGTTGATCTCTTCCGAGTCTGTGGTGGAGAGGATATGCGAGGGGTTGATCTGACCCAGAGCAGGCGCCATGCAGCCAACCGTGAAGTACTCCCACTTGAACCCTTCAGAGTTACAGAATGCCTTGTTTTCAGTCGACGTGTCTCTGGTGTTACCATGCTCCATCTGCACCCCGTCCACGTGCACAATGGGGATCTTATCGGTGGGGCCTCCTCCGAGTCTAATGTAGCTCACAATCATGTCAATCGAGCTGTCCTGGAAGCAGGATTCGTTGGTGAAGGGTAGATCCTTGTCACCCAGAGCGTTCCGGGTGACCTGTTGCATGGTGAACTCATAGCCTAGCCCGGGTCTACCGTTCTCGTTGGCCATGGTGTAAACAGAGAACTCCGGGGTGATCTTGGTCTCCTCGCTGCCGATCTGAGACCACATCACGCCATTGGAGCTTCTCTGGGAGATAACGCGGAACAGAGTGTCACCCAGGATCAGTACCTCGGGCTTATCGCTCCCCAGTATCCTCCGAGAGTTTTCTAGTGCGCAGACCAAGGAGTCGGGTTGTATGTTGATAATACCGCACATGAGTTCAGCCATAACCAATACAGAGTCCAATTTCTCTGCACGACTGGAGGTCTTGGTCCTTTGAGCGACTCTGTCTGTCAATGTGGGTTGAGCGGCGCAATATCTGAGCACCTCAATGGTCCTAGTTAGCTCCCAGGAAGTGCTGACCCTGTCCAACTCTCTTCTGATCAGATCCATTGCCAACGAGGGCACTGTAACACTCAGGAGGCTTCCGAATTGCATCGTGACCACCTTGGATGTATGCTGGAACACTTGGCTGTATTCCCTTGTCTGCACTCCATTGCTGATTGTGTCGTACGTGCCCTGCTGAGCCTCGCGCTGGTCCGTGATCCTGTAGCGCCTGCAGAATCTCGTCCCACTGGGAACCGCTTCGTCGGGGACCAGCATCTTGTACACAAAGCCAGCGAGTAGGCGACTCGTCTCTCTCTGTTGTCTAAACAGGGTAACTCCCATGTGAGCCTGGGATATCACGACCGTGGCGTCGGCTGAGATGGAACTGTTGGTGGCTGAGGCTCTGATTATGTTATCTGTCATGTACTCAGCGAATGTGCTGTTCGGAGCGACCAGGAAGTTGGGAGCTTTCACCAAACGCGCGACCGTCTCTAGTGGTTTCAGCGTGTAGCTGCTCGGGTCCATGGTTACCACACTCATGATGCTGCCAATGTCGGGACCTTTCCAGTAAATTGAATTATAGCCGAGATAGAGCAAATCTCAAGACAAAACACACACAGAGTGCAGTGTTAAGATGATTATTTTTTAGAGTTACACAATGTCTGCAGTGTAATGCATATCCTTGTGGCACAGCCTAGGAGGCCTCTTGACCTGAGCTCTGTTCGACTTTCCCGGAAGCTTATCGAGAGCTCGCTGCATCTCGTTGGAGCACCTTTCGTGGTACATTAGTAAACTCGGGTGGTCGCCGTGTCTTCTCAGCAGGTTTTCCGCGACAATCACATCTGTGGTCACGTCAATGGCGTTTCGTTTGAGATTGGAGGCCTTTACCACACGTGCCCGGACCTTGCCGTCTGTGTCGTCTTCGTCATTGCTGCTGTCGTTGTCGCTGTCGTCCTGGTAGTAGTGGTAATGACCACCGCCTCGGTTCAGGTTACTCAGGCTCTGTCTGTTGCTACACAGACAACAGAATGTTCTAAACATCATCCACAACATCTCGGAGACTCATCCCGTATGCGGCTGGTGGGAACGTTGTAAGTATAAGAGAAAGCGCGTTGGTATCGTTAACCAGACGTCAACGCCTGATAGGATAGAGTCTTTGCGCTGCCCGATCGGACCGCATAAGGGAGATGAAGAGAGCTGTGACTAGCGCGTCCAGAGAGCATCTGGTCCGCTGCGAAAAGGAGCTGGCTGAGGCTGCTTTGGAAGACCGAGTGAGCTCCTACGGAGTAGAGATGTTCAGAAAAAGAGAGTGCTGTCATCGCGAAAGGTGGGATCGGTCAGACAATGTCGACTACGAGCGTTACGGCCTGATCCCTATCCACCGGGATGTAGACTCCTGGGTGTATGTGAGTGACGATCCACAGCTGGCCATAGTGATAGAGGAGATTGTCAACACATTCAGCCCGGCTCTCTCTGTGGAGCTGCTCCTTTACAACGTATTGGGGAGTAACAGCGAGAGTGCCACTTGCTTGGTGCGGTACCTCATCAACTACTACACCTCCAACCACGTGTGCAAACACATCAAGACAACCCTGAGGAACATGATCCGCTGGACTGTGTTGGCGGGCTTTGTGCCCTGCGTTTTCTTGCCTTGGAAGAAAGTCAGACTTCTCGGCCTGGGCTTATCGGGGAAAGCAACCGTAACCAACCTAGTATCTTCAAACCCCGCGGTCCACAGGGAGGCTCACAAGAAGCATTGGGATGACAATGATTATTGTGATCATGATGATGATAGGTATAACCCAAGTAAAGTGAGGAGAACTGAGAGGCCCGAGAGACAACGGAGGTCTGGTCACGTAGCCCTAGGGGATCACGTCGGCTGCGGCAAGGGTAGCAGCCGCAAGCAACACGGACCTTGCCTCAGGACTGTGCGGGACGGTCTCACTCCTCCGGACGCCGCGTCAGAAGCCGTGCAGGAACGAGAGGCTCACGAGAGGGCTCTGCCTTCGCTGTTGGAAGTGCCGCTCGATCAACTTGCCGACACGCTGAAACTGCTGATGAGCCGTTCTGTCCCTGAGACGCAGGTTGCCGTGGTGTGCAAGATCATCAGAGACTGGGTCGACCGAGATGTGGCGCTCAAGCGAGATCCAATCAAGGAAACAGAGCTGAAAATGGCAACCGTGGCCCTGTGGGGTGTGATGAAGACCTTCGAGCACGGCCGGTGCCCAGTCATACCCGAGTGCAGAGCTTCGACCTGTCTTGCCTTCTACGACACGGAAACTGACCTTGTTACCACCGCCGTGGACGGGGTCCTCTACAGGCACATCTCCATGTGGGACAGTTGCTGGTCAGGGGGTTCCGATCTTTCGTCCTTGTCCAAGAGAGCTCATCTTACGGTCAAGAGCTGGGCTACTCTCTTTCGAAAGATCATTCAGGGGCTTACCATGGCCTCTACCAGACACATATACACCAGCACAGGCGTGGACCGCTCCTCTTTGACACACCTGGCCGACGTGATGGTTTCATCCCGAGGCGACCAGCAGCGTGCCGGACCTTCTGTGGCGGGCAACGCGTTCGGCAAACCTTTACTCGACAACCTGTCCCGATTCATGGCCAGCGACCAGCAGCCCGATATGTTTGGCTTGAACACTGCCGAGCTACCAGATGTGTTTCTGAGATCCGGGGTCGGGACAACGGTTTCCGAGCACAAGTCCGCCAGCGTCTCGCACAGCCTAAGCAAAATGATGGCTTCGATGATATCCGAAGGCAAGGAGGTTCTGTTGGTTAGGCAGTTTATCGGGGAGGTGACCAGGCACCCTAGCCTGGCCTTGGAACGGCTCAAGAATGATTGTAAGGACCGGGGCCTGCTGCGGATGGCCGAGAGGGTCACGAGGCAGATGGAACACGTACTCAGAGAGGGCTGTGACAACAACTCCTCAGAGCCCGTCACAGAGCTCGGATCAGACGTTAAGGTCCTGTGCAACTATCCGTCCTCTGTCAGCGTGGCCCACCTGGAGGAGACGTTGAGCATGTGGACCAATTTCTGGAGGAGCGCTCTGTCTGGATTCAGTCAGTTCAATAGGAGACACAATACCATCCAGTACAACAACAGGGATACGGTGAGAGAGCTAGAATCGGGGTCCCCGGTGCACGTTCTCCACTGTATGCTGGTGACACTTTTGAACACTTCCGGGATAACATTCGCAGACAGCTTATCTGGGAGAAAGCCGGACACTTCGCTCACGGTCAATGACATTATGCTCACGCGTGACTCTCTGCACCCCATGGCGTATGGGTTACTATTGGCCAACAAGCTAGGTCTCAGGCCTTCCGATGTTAAATGTGAAGATGCAAACAATGACCAGGAGCAGGATCAGGTGGATGTTGAGCTGCTCTCGGCTACATCAGCGAGCAACCCCGATTCATCTGGCCCTCGGCCGTTTGTCGGCGAGGACCGGGGTTCTGTTGAGGCTCGCCGACCTGAGATCTCAAAGGAGGTCTTGGGTTTACAATTGGCAAGATCTCTGCAGACGGGATCACCGCGGCGGCAGACGCTGAGTCGGGGTGGCCGACACGACGCTCCGCTACAGCAGAGACGCGAGGGCTCGTCAACTCATCGGGGCTCCGTTGCTCAGTCCGATGGTGATCGGGAGAAGAAGAAGCAGCTGCAACAGCAGAAGGTTCTACATGGGACGTGATCTCCTCATGAGCGGCCGGCGCTTGCTGCGGGTGCCATCTGGGGACACACGAATGATACGGAGGCGATTGTCCCTGGTCTTTGAGGTGAAGGGAGCCCGGGTTTGGATTGCTGTAGTGACGACGTGATCTCATCATTTTATTGTACATGGTGTTCATTCCTCTTTTGACATGTTGACATTGTCTCGATTGCATCCTTGTTTGCATTCCACGATTAAAAGTTGTGTGTACATTGCATCTTTCTTTGTCCTCTTCTTTGTATCCTTGCTCCTCCGGTTCAGAGCCTAGGCTCGCATGAGAATCCTTGGGCAGGGGTTTACGTTTCTTACGTGACACCGAGGTGTTGGATACGTCTCCGTCGTTGCTTTTACACATCTTGCGCTTTCGTGTAGCTCGCAGCCTGTCCTCGTTGTAATCCTTGCACGGTTCCTCTTGCTCATCATTGTTTGAGTGGTGATCATCATCACCACCCTGTTGGTAATCATCACTGTTGTCGCTGTCTCTCTCCTCCTGATCATGACCCGTTAGACCTTCCTTTGCCAATGTCAGCAATTCCTCTGTCCAGTTTCTATTGGGCTGAGATACGAGCAGCTTAGACTGAGTGTCCAGGAAGCAGTGCTCGATCAAGTGATCGTCAATGGTAATCGTGGCACACTGATGTTTCGAGTACAGCTGGACTCTCCCCTTGATCATCCAGAGAGGTTCCAAGCTGAGCTCTGTCAGGTCTACCAGAGACACTCTTATCCGGAAAGACTTTTTGGCTGACGGAATGAGCGTATGTAGAGATGCCTCTATCGGTATGGACTTGTCTCGTAGCGCCTGGGTGAACATGTTGATCTGCCGAACCGGGTCGATCTTTAACCCTGCGCACGTTTTGTGTTTCTCGGTGGGCCTGTATTGCACAAAGGAGTACTCTTGGCCTAGATACGCTACTCCTATTAGGTAGTCGAGTGTAACCACCTCGTCTCGTAACGTTTCCAACACCCTATCCTCGGACTCCAGAAAGGGTTGCTGCTGCTGCTGAGGCTGGGGAGGCTGGGGCTTATGAGGCCGATGAGGCTCAGGAGAGGCAGGACATGGGAACAGCATCGTGCGAGGTTGATACGAGTAGGAGAACATGCTTCAGGTTCTCAACTGTAAAGCCAGAAACTCAAATGTGCTGTCGAGCGCTCGAGAGAAGTCGTAGTCTGAGAGGAAGTGTTTGAGGTTTAGCTCTGCGAGACTTTGTCCTATTTCGCACGTACTCTCTAAACGTCGGGGTCTGTAAATAGGGTTGCTCCAGCCAGCACTATCCTCCACTATCCACCTAGGTGTCTCTGAGCGATCCAAGGACTGCCAGGCTGGAACTCGGTTACCCCTCTCTGCAATCTCAAACAACGCGTGCTTCCAAAAGTCAGAGGCCTTGAAAGATATCTGACAACAGGGACACAGTGCGTAGTCGCAACAGCCGTTCAGCTGAGTGGAATCGACATCATCCAAGGCCCCATTCGCCTCTCTCATCACCCCAGATGGGATAGTGAATTGGGCTCTCTTAACTGAGGTGGATCCTTTCCCGTGGCCGTTATCCCTAGTAACCGAGACCGTTTCTGGAACTAACCTCATGTAGCCGAAAACACTGTTATCTTCCATGTACAGAAAATGCCATTCTCCTGCAAGTTCTGTATACGGCAACTGTCGAGACGGGCGGTTGTTGTTCAGAGCACCAGTCTCTTGGTTCTGCAATTCCGATATGTAAGCCTCTACGGTATTCAGCCTCCTGCTACACGCTCCAATTAGGTCACGCAGCTCCTTTACCTGAGACTGTATGTTTTGCTCAGCCCTGGTCTTTGTGTCAGACCGTTCCGCGGTGGATAGTAGCGATGCAAAGTGTTTGTTCACTATATCCCATACCCTTAGAACCGAAGCTGTAGAATCAGCAGAGGGTGCTACCGGGCAGCTGATGGTTGAGGTCTCAGTTGACATTGTTGTTGCTGTTGCCAAAGGCTAGCTCCGCTCTACATGTCACACTCCATCTCTCTCTTGTTAAGTATGTGTCCCGTGAGCTGTCCTGGTCTTAGGCACTGTAGAGGGGTCCATGCGTTGGCTCGCCTTATAGAACGCTCGGGTTGTCGTGGGGCAGCGTGATTTGCTTAACGCGAGTTGAAGCGTCTGCTTGCTGTACCCGAGGTCTTTGAAATCAATGTCCTCCAAGCTGGGGAATCCATGGGGCGGGCAGCAATCGGGGTTTCGGTTGACGTGATTGTCTACAGTTGCGATCAGCTCAACTCTAGCGTTCGACTTACCCTCTTCTCGCAGGTAGGCCTCGTGCGACACTATCATTTTCTCGTGCAGATCGCTCGGATTGTCGAGTAGCCATGGGACTAGGTTGATAAACTCAGGGTTCTTCAGATGGTAATTGTTGAGAACCTTATCTTGGAACGAAGACAGATTGCTACGGTAACGTTCAACGAATATGGCTCTCACGGCCTCACTGTACCCAGGCCAGTACTTGGCGTGGCTACGGTCTCTCACTTGTATGAAGTACGTCTCTGTCAGGTACACCAGACAGACCTTCTCCTGAGACGTCAGCATGCCGCGCCGATCCTGAGCCAGCTCGCAGCACAGCCTATTGAGATGGACGTGTAGCTCCACCAGATTGGCCACCTTGCCGAGAGCATTAGGGAGCTCCTCGGCTATGTTCCTCACTTTTTGCGAGTTGATAGACATTGAAGAGAAGAGCTGGTGTCTAGTTTCCTCTCCGGCAACGTTGACCGAGGAGAAGAAGAAGGGTGTGTGGAAATGTTTCTTTGTGTCCTTCATGCGAATCACAACGGTCAAAGGGTTAGCCACTCCGTATATATAACAGGTAAGGTTCTCATTGCTAACCGTGAAGCGTTTAGTGGACACCATACAGGTTCCCTGGGATAAGGCAATGGTCTCGAACAACCCTCTGAAGTAGGGCTGTAGCAAGTACTTGACGTTGGAGGTGTAGTTGGCGCTGCTGCTGGGGTTGGACGAGAACTCTATGCGGGTGTTTTTATAGCCGTGTTGAGAGCACAGTCTCTTCTTGTCTGACACAAACCTCAGTCTGCTCAGCAGCTTGGTTTTAGTGGTGTTGGACTGTATGTGAGCGTATTTTCTGAGATGGTTAGAGAATACGGTGGCACTGAACCTCTGATTGCCAACGGTGTTTACGTGTAGCACGTGGAGGAGCACGTTATTCCCCAACTCCACCAAGCAGCTACCTGCGACCCTTAGCGTCTCATTTGTTCCTTCGGTACAAGCTAGGTAGCTGTAGTGTGGCGGCCTCGACTCCGATCCACTTATCACGGTTGGATTACACTCTGTACGGTTCAGGTTTGTAAAGCCAGTGAAGGGTGCCCTTGTTGCAGTCGACGTCAAGGATCCACAGGGCTCCCAGCCAGCACATGCGGGACATTCGAGACTCGTATAGTTGGTTGGTAGGGGTGAGTCTTGATCTAGACGTGTCCCGTTTAGACCTGGGGTCTGAGCCGAGCGGAAGAACGGGACACTTTCTCGTGTAAGACCCCTGTTGTCTTCTGCATCGGTCCTTGCGCTGAGACAATGGCTCATGTTTACCGTGCACAAATAGAGCAGCCCTAAGTTCGCTGGGACACAGGTTCAGGGAGTCTTGGGGTCTGGTGAAGAAGAGTTCCAGATTGCACAGCAGGAGCTTGCGATTGCCAGCGTAAACTAGCACCAAATGACACCAGAGGAGCTCCACAGCGATCTTGGTCTCAGCAGAAACGTCAGATGACTGACACACGTCCCCTAATTCAGAGGGGGGTGTTGCCGACAGGTTATCTATCAGGTAGGTCAGGGCTCTCAATTCAAATTCAACTACCTCACCGCTAAAGTCCCTGGATCCTGTCAGACGCACCAGCAAAGCCTGAGCCTCAGCCTTGGCCCGGTCATGACATTCCGACAATAAGCACAGCCTGCAGTACACAGGCAGTAACTTTCCCAGTAACTGAACCACAGCCGGCCCGCTGGGTTTTAGAACTGCAAATGTTCCGTGGATGCGCTGCTCAAAGTGAACGTAGGCGCGAGCTCTAGGAGACCAAACGTTAGGGCCTGAGATCAGCTCTCGGTGCTTCACCAGACACTCTATTAAGGCTTCACTGGAGAGGAGGAGCTGGACTTCGGTCGAGGTAGTAGACTCCAGCTCGGCCATTAGGTAGGCAACGAAGATATCGTACCTAGTTATGTCTACGTGCGGACCGGGGCATCCCACCACCCCAGGGTCAGGTAAAGGTATCCCAGAACTGTTCTTCGTAGCGACTGCCATTAAAGCATGTTACGGGAAACTGCCTTGTTGGGAGGACTCGAGCGAGCATACAGTGCGGGACACCCACCATTCACCCAAAGACAAAAAACCAAGATTACAGAACAAATGGAGAGACTCTGTACAGCAACAAGGCTGCGATACTATCGACGCTGAGTACAGACGACTATACTGTGAACTGAGGAATAAAGCGCTCTCAGATATAAAGGCTCTGGTGAGAGAGCACGTGGAAAGGATTAGCACGGTGTCCACCTCATATGACTTCATGAACATATATGGCATGTGTTCCTTTGACCCACCCAATGTGGCGAGGATGTCACACCACAAGGGGGAGCCTCTTAGTTGCAGGTTTACCAAGATCACCTGTCCAGAGGACAACTCTAACTCAAACTGTCACAGACTCATCTCGGTCAGCGGCATACTCAATCCGCTCATCAGCGCCCGGGTTGAACACGGGGAGCTAGAGCTCACTCGCTGTGGAGAGTCAGACTACCACAGGGCAACCGAGGAGTTTGCTAGACTCGACTCTCGGAGTAAAATGAGGGTACCGAGAGTGTACAAGGGGAACCTGGGGAGTACAATCAGCAGCATGGAGAATCGGTTTATTTTCACCGTGAGAGAGGACCTGCACAGGATCGGGTGTGCATATAGGCAGTTGATGGTTATAGTTGAAATGTTACACCTAAACATGCTCAATTTCATATATTCCTAATGTTTATTCCTAACCTTTGCCTAAGGTTGGAGCTCGAACCCTGGGGCTCGAGGTATCATCCTCGCGGATACCACATGAACTGTACAAGTATATAACGACATGATAATGTTTCTATGTGTGTGTGTGTGTGTGTGTGTGTGTGTGTGTGTGTGTGTGTGTGTGTGTGTGTGTGTGTGTGTGTGTGTGTGTGTGTGTGTGTGTGTGTGTGTGTGTGTGTACGAAAGGAGTACGGGGACTGTACACCAGGAACTGTACAACTATGCGTAACATATGTGTGTAGTGTTATGTGTGAAGTGTACTATGTTTACTGTAATAAACAACCCGTACAACATAGACAAGGTGTCTTCTGACTTTTATTTCATAGCCCCATATACCCATCACAATAACACACCGTATCAGTACATAATATCAATACATAACATAGGGTAAGGCAAACATGCACACCCTCTACATGGGCAGCGGCACAGAAACACAACCCACAGTCAGAGTCGTCAAACCCAAAGTCCACATCGGTTTCAAATATTGTCAGTTCGCTGTCAACCTTGGCCTTCTTCTTCGTTGTGGTCCTCTCCTCGGGGCTACCGCTAAGCTCCTGTCTAGCTCGTTTCATACCGACCCAATGGTCAGGCAAACCGCGGTTGTTGTTCCCTTGTGGTGATGATGTAGAACAAGACGCTGCTGAAGAAGAATAAGACAAGTCCTCTTGTTGTCCATACACCTCGATGTTGTTATCCTTCACAGCCGACACTAGTAAGGCAAACTGTGTTTCATTCAGCTCAGGGGTCATCATCTTGATACGGTTCACGTCTATCCTGGGCAACACACAGGACACCCCTCTCTTGATCCTCTCGACCATGTCATCGATCGTGGTCTTCTTGTCAACAGCGACACAGCTGAAGTCTTTACCCCCCTGGGAACTGTACAGTGTTGTGTCGACGCACCTGTTGCTGAACACCAGCACAGGATAATAACAACCCTGCCTAGACAGCTTGACAGATCCGTGGCTGGTGCTGCTGGTGTTGGTGAATGTCCTCATGCTAGCCATCACCATCATGGGCGCTTGGATCATGTACTCTGCGTTGGCGAACACAGAGGCGACTTTCATGACACCCATCTCGCTCCTGAACAACACCCTGTTGTAGGACATGTTCTTCTCCCGCATGATCCTCATGACTTCTTTTTTCGTATCCCCGATCATATTCAGCGACCTGTGTATGTAAGCGGGGAGACGGTTGTCGTCCGCTTGCAACCACTCCATAGAATCCAGGTCGTGATAGTTGACACCTTTCATTCCAGGGTTGCCAAAGGCTTGTCCAGTCAGCTTTAGCAACGAACCATAGGACCCTTCAAATACGTTGGTGGTGCTATCATCATCCTTTCCGTGTCTGAACCTAGCAGCCATAGATAGCGAGATTAGACGTTTGCACAGGTTAGCATCAGTCACCTTAGGACCGTAGACGAGACGGGCCAGATCGGTGCAGAGGAACCCCATGACCATCATCACAGCCTGTCGTATGGTCATGACCAGAGTGAGCGTGCACATGGGCAAGGCTCCGTGGGACACTGTTAGCTGATACTTGCTGTTGTTGGTAAGAGTCTCCTCGTGTACCAAGTTGTTGTATCCGGGGTCGCTCATGGCTTTAACACAGGCCACCTCTGTGAATTCGCCCGTGTTAAACCTGTGGTGGTAGCGGCCGTAGAAGAAGGTATCGGTGGCGGTCTTGTTAACCCCCAAGGGCTTGTACGCGGTAGACAATATACTGTGTAAGCTGCGATGGAGCGTAGAGTCACGGTTCTGGTTCAGGGCAATGTTCAGCATAGTCTTCATTGTGCTGGTGTTCCCCATCCCGAGAGTGACTGAGGTGAAGACCCCCAACCTAGCCTGATTCTGAGGGGGTCTTTTGTCTTCAGGGCCAGTGAAAACCTTGCCAAAGCCAAGTGTGTTGCCTTTGTCCTGCCCAGCGAACCCTACCCCGGTGGTGTAAAGGCAGCTTTCTGCTGACATTCTACTGATCTCTGTCATCAGGTTGGCGCTCTGGTGACGAACCGCATCTGAGAACTTGGTCATAGACCCCTTGATGGTAGTCATTACGGTATCAGTGAAGTCGCTGTTTGCGTGACAGGGCAGCATGTTGGAGATGGTGCCAAATACTGCGCACTGCATGTAAGCCAATATGTTATCTGACATCAGGTAGGAGCAGATCTTCAGGGCCCTATCGCCAGTCTGTCCTCCCATCATTTTCAGACCGGTATCTTTAACCATGAGCATCCTGTCGCCCATCTGGGGTGCCACGAACCAAAGCTTCTTGCCTTTACTCTCGACAATCTTGCACCCCTGCATACGTTGCTGTAAGCTGCGATCAGTCCAGAGGAGAGTCGTAGTATCCATCCCGTTGGACACGTCCACCCCCTTTGTGTCCAGGTCGTACCCCGTGAACAGCCTGTAACATTTAAATCTCTCATCAGGGTCCTCTGCTCCCTCGGTCTCACCTTTCCTGTTCCTCTTACCCACTTGCTGATCATAGTAGGGAATGAACATGGGCTTCATCAGAGTTGCGGCACACAAGGGATCGCTGAAATTAACCTCCAGGAAAGGGGCCGATGCAACACTCATGATGGTAGCGAGGTCCTTCTCCTCGATGCAGCTGCTCACAAATATAGCCAGCAACTGAATCAGGTACAGGAACAGCATGTGCTGAGGCTCCTCTCCTCGTTCATACATTAGATCGTTATCGCGAAGGTCGTCCACATCGAACAGCTCCAGCAGGTTGCGCAGCAAAGATACAATCTGGGCTGCTTTGGTTTTGTGGAACTTGACAAACACACTTGGGTAAGCATCCTCACCACCCTTGTCTGTGGAGTGTACATCAACAACCTCTTGAAGCAGAGCTGCATCAGTCAGGTTTTCCTTGTACAGGGAGAGGACCTTGTCCCGAGTGAAGACCTGGCACAGACCCAGGAACAGGGTCTGTTCGAACTCTCCGTTTATCCGAGGCACGCTCTGTAAAGCCAAGAAGTGACCAAGGTGTTCAGCGTGCACCTTTACGACCTCGTCCGGGAAGAGGTTTGGACAATGGAGATGCAACACCACGGGGGACTTGAGAAGCACCGGAGCCAACGGGTTGGCAGGGCAGGGGTAGAGGATGCCGGAGTCGTTTGGTCCCGTCGCTATGCAAAATCCATCCTGTTGCAGGCTTACTTGGAGTGCCTTAACACAGTGTGCCATTCTAAACAGAGAGACAGCGGATCGACACCCAGATTGCAGACAAAACTAGTAAAGATGTTGACCTCTAAGACAAAGATTTCGGAATGCCGAGACGCCTTCGACTTTTGTCTTGAGTTGTGGGACGAACTGTCCTTGGCCCTAGTTGAATCAAAAGGCTTGAGTGTTGAACTGCCAAGTAAGGAGCAGTTGGCTCAGATGCAGGGCCACGAAGTTATGATCAGACTGGCTCTCCTGGCTGATTTTTATAGGTACCAAAACGAAGATCTCGGCTTAAATAAGGAGGAGTCAAGGGAGAAATTGTATGCGATTAGAGCCAAGGCATTCTGTTTCCTCACACAGGGACTAGATGCCAGACCAGAGCTTGAACAACCAACCATGATCACAGTATCCAAACAGAGTGCATGTGTTCAACCCTGGCTGACTAACCCACACAGAGCTGAATCATACGACCCTGGCTGTTCCAACCGGCCACGGCTACAACCTCCACCTACACTAGGGCTGTCCCACCACGACTCTTCCATACTACTACCAAGGGAGCATGTTTTAGGGGACACCTCGCACACCCTAACCCCAGAGACAGATCCGTCTCTCAGTCTGCATGATGCAGCTGTGACGATGATAACGTCTCAGAGCTGTATCACGGTGGCAACCGGGCTGAGAGAGTCGAGTGCAAAAGGACTTTGCAGGAAACGTAAACTGAAACACGGACCTTTCGGGTCTTCACCGATGTGTAAGCGTAAGCGCACCAAGGGGCAACTGAACACTAAGAGTAAGAGTACAACGAATGGAACCAAAGCCGGGATTGATCCTGACAAGACCAACAACCTCTGCTCACAGTCTGTGGAACGCGGCAGTTGCTGGGAGGAATCCATAAAGTGGTCGACATTCAGTTTTTCGGTGCAGAGGAAATCCTACTATGCCAAGCTCATAAGAGCCTTCCAAGTGGTTAAAACCGTCGGGCACCCTATGCTTACGCTCCATTCTGGATGGGGCCTGAGCTGTTACTACAAGCTAGCAGTCGCGTACACCACGGATCAGCCACTGGAGATGGCAGCGGCGTGTCTACCCCAACTGAGTCAAGCGGTTGACATTATCCACAGTCAGCATTTTCATAAGCTGAGTACACTACCGCTCGAGTGTCAGATGCTGCTATACGCAGTGCTCAACTGCCACATCAACTGGGTAGACCACAACCACAGGCAAATACTCCTCATGCCCGGCCTACCCGGAAGCCAGCCTCCCCGACAGGAGGGAGACTTGAGGTGCTCGAGATGTCTAAAGAATCAGACCTTCCACTCGTCTGAGGTGAAAGGCAACCCGAGAAACATAGACGTGGAATTTGACTTCGAGCAAATGAAATTTGGCTCTTCGTGCTGCGCCGCGTCCATGGTAAACGTACCGCTCAGCACCAGAGATGTCAACACCTGCACGTTCACCGAAATGAAACAGATGTATACCTCTTGTATGAACTGCAAGCAGCCCATCTTTTCCGAAGTACTAGTGGACATGGAAACGCTTTACTCGCGCTGTGTAGTGTGCTCGGCCAAAGGGTTGTGATAAGGCCCCGATAAGGCCCCGATAAGCCCCCCCCCCCCCGCCCCCTCTCGACTAGACTATGGCTGAAACAGCCTCGGGTAAAGCGTGCCAGGCAGATGTGGCTCTGTTTAGAGCCGTGCACAATATACCGTTTGCCAAGTTGAAAGATATCATATGCACACATTACGAGGCTAAACACTTTGACACTGAAGTGAGGCGAGTCCGAGGCGCTCGGCGAGGCTCCGCCAGCGATAACAATAACCTGTACCTGTACCTAAGCATCACAAACAGGCTGGGCAGAAAAGCCGGTGCTATCGGAGACATCACGACCGCTTACAGAGACGTCACCAGGATGGAGTCTGCTAGCAAAGCCACAGTGGAGACCGTGGCCTCACATCAGACACAGCCTCTCGTAGAGCAAGCGGACCCCTCACTGTTTGATAACGCCATGATCGAGGCGGCCGAGAGCGTTATGGACCTCGAGTACCCTGAGGCTATGAGCGAGTATCTGGAGGCTTTCAAGTGTAATACCACACGCAGCTGCTACCTCGACATCTGGGACGTGGAGGGCAGTGTCCAAGGCAGCGAAGACTGTCCCGATGAGGACTGTGAATACGAGATGAGCGACTGGTGTTCGGAGCAGGACGATCAGTTATCCTTGTCTGCTCCAGTCCAAGGTGACGTGACACAATGCGGCGATACTGTGGGGTGCCAGGCTGTATTGGAAGACGAGACTGTCGAGAAGCCTAAAGTTGTCATTGACGACTAGTGACCGTTCCTTGCTTTGTGTGTATATACAGTTAGTCATTGCCATGCTATAATTGTCATACTATAGACAGAGCTGTCTCATTTTGTTGTGTGGAAATAAAAACATTTTCAAACCCAAGTCTGTCTGTCTCCGGTCTGTCTGTCTCCTGTCCCCTTGTCCCCAACGGGCTCGCTCACCTCCTCCCTCTAGCGCAGTGAGGCTCACCATGGAGCTCTGTCAGAGAGGCGACTGGAGCTCTACCCGGCACATAACCGTAAGGTTCGACGACCTAGATGCTATAAGTCGTGTAGAGTACACCTGGGTGCATATGTTCGATATAGAGAAACGGATACCGATGTCTGTAACTCTAACGGAGCCAGGCCTTGACGGGGTCTTTCGCATACCCGTAGAGTCTCCTGTGATCCCCAGTTTGCATTATATTGTTCTCCGGGCTGTATACACCCACTGTGGAGACATCTACGGTCTTGTTACAGCCAAACATTTTTCCGATACGTACACCGACACCAAGGGCCACAAGGTGAAAAGGATCAGCGTTCTGGCCAGAGCGCCCTTGGCCTGGGTGAAGATGAACATACCTCCCCATACGACAGTGTGCCACCTGACCTACCCTTTCACAGGGGACTCGGTTTGCGGCCACCAACCCGAGATGCTCGTTTCTAGGATATACGCCAGTGTGAACCGTCACGTCCACAATACCTTAGTGTGTACCTCGTACACCCCGGACTCTACAGAAAGAGATACTCTGGCTTCACAAGTGGTATGCGAGACGCTGTCCGCACTCGGGGCTCCGCTTGCGTTCAAGGTGTTACACGAGCAGAGCAGGCTAACCCTGGAGCGGTTGCGGTGTGGCGGTGACCGTGATATCCCCACGATAGCCGATCCCCAATGCGCGCTATGGGGGACCTGTGTATTGTGGCAGTTGGACACGGAACTAGGTACGCTCTCACGCATAACTGTTAACCAACACACGGACCTGTCACCACCAGTCCCGTGTTCGGTGCAGTGGTTGATTGTGAGGCTCACGTACATGGGTTTAGAGGTGACCAGGTGCTCGGGAGGCACTTCTACCAGAGACGTTATTCAGGCTCCCTACTGGGCTGTTATACTCACGGCCCTGTGTTGTGGAGCTCTGGACCGTTGGTCGCGCGAGCTACACAACTTGACGGCTGTGTTGAGAGTGGAAGATCGTCTACTCTGGAGTGATCGAGAGAAGGACGAGTTGTGTCAACGCTGTGGGTACGCCTATACAGCCTCACCGGTGGTGTGTGAGTCCGACCCCAAGAGGGTTTCGGCTGTGTTGCAGATAGACAACTTGCTCCTGGGTGGCATCTGCACCACTCTGTGTGCTACGGTCCACAGACATACCGGCGATGGCTGGGTCCCCGCGGGATCAGAAAAAGAAGCACGTTACCCTCCACATGACCGGGGGCGAGCAGAACGGGAACCTAGATATTGCCTCAATCACCGGAGGGTCTACAGCTCAAGCTGTGAGGAAAAATGGGAACTCGAAAGGTGGAAGGGAGAAGAAGATGAACAGTGGAGAGAAAGAGGACAAGTCGACCAAAGTCAAGGAGAAGAAACGGTCCAAACCTCAAGCTCCTCAAGAGGCATCTCCCCGTGTGAGAAAAGAACCAGAACGAACAAGATCGCCTCGTGGTGGGACAACGGATCAAGGTGCTACTGGGGACAAGAACAAGAAGACAGTGGAGAAGAAAGACAAGAAAGAGAAGAAGAGCAACAAATATACAGACCGAGGCAAATGCCCTCTGGGTACAGTGGAGCAGAAGACAAAGAGTACAGGAGAGGAGAAGACCAAGAGTACAGGCGAGGAGAAGACCAAGAGCGGTCGAGACCAAAGCAAAAGAGTAGAAGGAAAGAGGCCGAACAAGACCCAGACCCAGGCTGGTGGTCATGGCAGAAGGACTGTCGACAGAGACTACGCGAGAGAAGCGGGCGCAGCGCAGACTGGCACAATGTCAGCAAACACAGGTTCTGGGAGCTCTACCTGTCAGGATCACAACGCTGGGAGGGTGACGAAAGCGGTAGAGCGTCCACTTCGATCGGATATTGGAAGCGATTCTCGTGCCAGGTTCTTCGATATCATATCAAAACTGTTCCCTTTGGCTATCAAGGTGGACTCCTCAACATCTAGCACAGAGCCTGACTGCGTCTCCACAGCCCCGGTCGCAGGATCTCCCAAGCTCACCTCCCTGGCTGAGACCTTAGCAGCGGTTGAGGCGCTGCAGAGTACTTTCGGAGACCTGGCTAAGTGGTTTGAATCGTTTGAGAGTACACGAGCTCGGAACGTCATAGGGTTCGATCTGGCTATGGAACTGTGTGGCTGTTACGATCTTGTCATCCGTAGACTGGGGAACGGCCTACTAGACACAATTGAAGAGTGTAGGGTTATACAAAACGCACAGCAGGTCAAACACGCTGACCAAGCGCTGACGTACATTATGGGTATTCTAAAGGAAAGCGTGAACGGTGAATTGAAACCTCTCCACATGGAGGATGTGTTGACAGACACTGACGCAAACGACCCGGGACTCAACACCCCACAGAACACTGTTCTGAAATTGTCTCATGACACAGCTCATGACACAGGGCACCTATCGTTGGAGCTCCACATCGAGGAGGCCGTGAAGGTGCAATGTGGCCCTGTCATCTCAATGATCCAGAACCTCAGCAACCTGATTGTCTGTACTAGACAAGAGTGCACTCAATATCAGAACGAGTTGACGTCAGCAAGACAAGACATAACCCGGTTGCAGTGTGAGTGCAACGATGCCAGGGAAACCGTGGCTGAACTGGAACGTACTCAGGGTGCCATGAAACAAAGGGCAGATACGTCAGCAATGTCCCAAGAGGATACCGAGACTAAGTATCTAGAGGCTAGCAAACGCATCATTGACCTACAAGAGTTATATAACAACAGTCAAGTTGCACACCAGAACCTGATAAGGGATATGACCATAATCACAAGGGAACAAGAGAAAGAGAGGTCCATGTGGAAAATGGAACATCACAATGTGGTCACTCAAACTACAGCAAAGGACTTCGAAATTGAGAGAATACAGAAGGAACACCTCAAAGCACAAGGTGAACTTGAACAGCGGATCCTGAGTCTGACAGAGCGTGAGATGAATTTGACAACGTCCTTGTCAAAGCTAAAGAGTGATATGCAAGCGGCCAAGATTAGACACAGTGAAGAGATAAATAACGCTCGACATGAAACAAGTGTGACAAAGGAAGATCTGTATAAGCATCAAGCCCATGTCAAGGAGCTTATGCTCAACAATGCAATGCGTGAAGACACCGAAAGGAAGCTCCGCGCGACCGTAGACACACTTACCCAGGAACTATACACCCTGAATTCTAGGATGACTACTAGCAGTGAAGAATTGCGTATGTGTAAAAATACTATATTGTGTTCACTAGAGGAGTTGTTCGGTGGTGTTGGTTTTGGCATGTACCAGTGTGATCTTCAAACAGTGCTAGATAGAATCATGGTTCAGAAAGACGCCTCGGTTGAAAGGATCAAGAAAGTGCTTAAACGAAGGTGCATTCAGGTAATTGGGTGGGATGATGATGACGACCAACACCAGATGGACACTCTGGCCAACACAGGTCAGATGTTCAAAGACTATGAGAGTGAGATACGCAACATAATAGACACCTTGAGTTCAGAGCATACACCCATGGAGGTGAGTGGTTATACTACACGGCTGCGGCAAAGACCTTTGAAAACCCCAGTAAAACGAAAAACTTGCCTAATGCATACCTTGGAGAGTAGCGCATCTGACAACCAACCCCCCACACATAAGAAGCAAGAATACCAGCCTGAAGTGAAACCCAAACCTGAAGTGGTAGACCCGGTAGACTCTGAACACAATGTCAAGTCTGAGAAACAAGAAGTGGATCCTCAACTGCACCGTGTCAAAGAAGAGTGTGATGTGCTAACTAACCCCCCGAATTTGGGTTATTCTGGCCATGGTGTGGTTGACACGTTCAACATTGACATTGGTGAACATGATAACATTGTCCAGACACCCATTCCAGGGTACATGGCGGCAAGCTTCAGTAAAGACGATGTCAAGATGATCAACTTAGGTTATCAGAAGCCTATTCATACTCTATTGGGTGTGTTACAAGTCAAGGAAGATGAAGTCAAGGCTTGCTCCGAAGTTACACTAAACTCCTGTCATTGTTCACAGATGGCAGTGATCTCTGAGAGACTGAAATGTACACTTTGTATATGTTGGAGTCCAGGGGGGGAACACGAGGTATATGGACATTCCCACAAGGACACATGTTTGTATACTATCATAGTAAAGAAATGCAACACAGGGAGATCTTACTACCTGCTATCTGTCAAAGTCGACAGTTCCTACACATGCAACCTTGCAAAGCTATATGCTGCAAGACAGCCACCACAGTGTTTTGTACGTAAGGTATATGGTTCATGTCAAGGCCCTTGTGTTTCCAACACCACACATTGGACCAATGTAGATGCTATTGAAACGAATCAGATTGTATTACATGAGAAGGTATAAATAAATGCAACATTATCAACAAAGTAAGGTGTCCAGAGTTGTTTATTGATAACAGGTCACATATCTGAGTACTGTTTACAATGTATTGTACAACATGGCGTATTTACAACAGTATATACAGTTTTGCCATTCCACTGACAGTTCTTATGACTACATTATATCCCCTCATGATATCCCTCATGACTGTGTTCTTACAAATACAATTCAACTCAACGTATCCTCTTTTACTCCTTACGAAGTAAACAGTCTTCGAAGGCCAGTGATTGATGTAGAACATATAATACATCTTACGGTGTAGCATGTACATGTTAAATGGCCACAATCCGAGACCCATTGCTTCTGCTTCAAACATGCTGTGCACCTACAGTCAGAGTAGTGTGTTATTTCCATGGGCTTGTATAAGCTGGACGCTTTCCTGCAAATACCGCATGCGAAGCCACCACCATCACCGGTCTTCAGTTGTTGTATACAGGCTGTACAACACAGGTGGCCACATTCAAGGTATATGTTAGCAGTGGCGTAGCAGCAGAAGCAGGTAAATGGGTTCTCCGATCCAGTGTCCTCCGCTTCGTCATCCGATACATCTATAAGCCCTGGGCCTATAGGATATACACACAGATGGTGAAACACAGTTAGACATTTACAACAGATATTCCACACCAATAGCATTGCAAATATGATTCACATTATGGATCCAATCCGTCCTACCCATTATGAGATCTGTGTTGGAATTTTCCACTTCCACCATGTGTGGATCTCTATCTCTTGTCTCGCTATCCCTGAAGGCTGGATCTACACACTGGACAAATCGACCGTCTGCCTTGATGACATCTCTCAGTTTCGCCAGGTCGTTGTTGTAGTACAGGGCAACTGGTATGCACTCGACCTCGGTAGTGACTGTTGACGTTGACAATTGCAGTGGTGGTATAGCTGTTGGTGCGGGCCGAGACAAGGTGTAGGGTTTGTGCCTCAGTACATTGCGCTCGGTTTTCATTCGGACGTGTTTCATGTTGTGGTAGAAGGTCGACACATCAGGTTGTTGTTCACCAAATGTGTCGGTGTAGGGGATCCTGTTTACATGAACTATATTCATGTTGTGGTCACACAGGGCTGTACATGGAGACCTGGCCGACAGGGATATTGTTGAATCCCAGACATTGGAGCATTTCAGCCCATACCTCTTCAGCAAGTCGTATATTCTCTGGGGCTCTTCACATCGTACTGATATCATCTTGGTCCCAGACCCCGGGACCAACACCGTCACACTGTGAGGTTCCTGTGGGTGACATGTGCAAACCACTGTAGTAAGGGGTATACCAAAACACATGTTACAGTTTCACATCTCAGCAATGTCACAACAATGTATTGATTAAACACTTACATGTTTGCAGTACATCTTAAATAATGTCATCCTGTCAGCCATTGTCAGATTCCGCTTGTTTGTCCACTGGCACCCCTTAGCTACTGCCAAGGTGTTTGTCACATGGTTGTAGAAGCTTACACCTGGCGTACTGTCGGTGTGTGTGACACTATACTTGTTGGTGCCACCGGGCAATCTACTTCTTTCTTCCAACAATGTATTGAACGTCCCCCAGTCCTCCATTGCATTATGTTTCTGTTCTACCCACATATTTGTCATTACTGTCAGTATCTGGTCTAGATATTTGGGAGCAAGTTTAGATGGTACTTCGACGCAGATGACCGTCATATTTAGAGTGCCATGGTTTACATATGTCCATCTGCTTATGTGCCAGTTTGCAAATTCTTCCGCGATGAAGTTGATGTGGGGCTGTGGTGTACGGCGCCATCTGACAACAATTGTCATGTACTCCATTATGATTAAACTGTGTTAGGAGACAGGGATGGGAGACCTGTTGTACAGGGTAGACAAGCACAGAATGTAATGTAATGTAGAGCTGAGCTTGTTTTATACCCCAAGGATAACAAGAAACAACCAACTGTGGCTGTATTAACAGACACAGGGCTGAAACACCCGACCACTGGTATGTCTATGGTAGTTCAAACCATCTGACCATGACTGTGATCCCCACACATTGCTGTTTCATCACTCCTCAGTTGTGTACCCAACCTAGGCTCAATTATCAGACCACTGTTAGAGTACCGGACCATGACTGTTATCCCCAACCTAGGCTGAATTATCAGACCGATGGTATGTCTAGGCGAACACCTCACCATGAATGGGATACCCACACATTGCTGTTTCATCACTCCTCAGTTGTTTACCCAACCTAGGCTCAATTATCAGACCACTTTTAGAGTACCGGACCATGACTGTTATCCCCAACCTAGGCTGAATTATCAGACCGATGGTATGTCTAGGCGAACACCTCACCATGAATGGGATACCCACACATTGCTGTTTCATCACTCCTCAGTTGTTTACCCAACCTAGGCTCAATTATCAGACCACTTTTAGAGTACCGGACCATGACTGTTATCCCCAACCTAGGCTGAATTATCAGACCGATGGTATGTCTAGGCGAACACCTCACCATGAATGGGATACCCACACATTGCTGTTTCATCACTCCTCAGTTGTTTACCCAACCTAGGCTGAATTATCAGACCGATGGTATGTCTAGGCGAACACCTCACCATGAATGGGATACCCACACATTGCTGTTTCATCACTCCTCAGTTGTTTACCCAACCTAGGCTGAATTATCAGACCGATGGTATGTCTAGGCGAATGCATCACCATGAATGTGATACCCAACCTAGGCTGATATACCAGACAAATGTTAGACTATCGGACCATGACTGTGATCCCCACCCTCGGCTGAAAACACCTCACCATGAATGGGATACCCACACATTGCTGTTTCATCACTCCTCAGTTGTTTACCCAAACTAGGCTCAATTATCAGACAACTTTTAGAGTACCGAACCATGACTGTTATCCCCAACCTAGGCTGAATTATCAGACCGATGGTATGTCTAGGCGAACACCTCACCATGAATGGGATACCCACACATTGCTGTTTCATCACTCCTCAGTTGTTTACCCAACCTAGGCTGAATTATCAGACCGATGGTATGTCTAGGCGAACGCATCACCATGAATGTGATACCCAACCTAGGCTGATATACCAGACAAATGTTAGACTATCGGACCATGACTGTGATCCCCACCCTCGGCTGAAAGATCAGACCACTGTTATGTCTATGAGTTCAGATCTATGTGTTCAGAGCCTATGACCCTAGCTCGCTCGGTCACATAGCTGGGTCACGGACAGAATGATAGGTTTCTGGTTCTGGGATGTGTAGAGTGGTAGGGGCTGTATCGTCCTGTCAATGTTGTATGTGAACACAGGATGGTGATGTGGATCTTGTCAGGTCCAGTGTCTTGACATGTTGAACCTTAGCAAATTGTTTTAGGGAACACAGACTAGGCAACAATACTACATGTGACAAATGTTTATTAGACAGCAGGTTTGAACAGCACAGATAGTAAACACCACATAACATTCACATGTGTACGTACACCATGTTACACAACAGGATCAGAATATATCGGCTAACAACGCCTTTAGTTTGTTCAAAACAAACGAGCTTGACAGCGAGTGGTATTCGTAGACAAACACAATGCCTCCTAATGGATTTATCACGTACTCGCAGTTGGGGTTTCTATGAAACGTCTTTGCTTGAGATAGCCACTTTATACTGATACGCATCACATAATGACACATTGTGATGTACGTGATATGATCCTCTGTGTACAGGTGATACCAATCCAATTGAATATCCTCCTTGTGGTCTCCTGACCACACAGCCAAAGCCTTTGCAACCTTTGAGTCTCTCACTTTCACCGGTATGTAACTGTCCAGGGCGTCGTGAGCGACATGCAGATGCCTAGGGAGAGACCTGTCCACACTCCACTTGTCCACAAACTCTGGGTAGCACATCATTTCCCCGTTCACCACGTACACCTTTCCGAAACAGTTGAAGAAGCAGGATATCATCTCCATTCTGGGCCCCGTTATCCCGATCAACGGTCTGGGTATGTAAGTGGAAGACACGAATAGTGCACGTACAGTGGGTTGCTGGAACGTGAACGGCTTTCGAATGCCCTCCAGTCTATCGGTTATGAACTGGGTGTAGGCATTGACAAGTAGATCTTGTTCCAGAGGAGTTGCGTACTGGTCCCCACAGGAGGAGTCCAGGTCTAATACTAGGTCATAGGCAAAGTCTTTGTCCATCACCTTTCCATTCCTTAACAGACCATCAGCGTTGACCCCCTGTTTACCACATCTAATGACTACATAATCCACAGAGTAGTCTTTGTACACACCTCTTGAGGACGCCATATTGTAACATTTACTGATCGAGATGGTCTTTCTATAACATCTTGCTTACACATAGACTACACCTAGTCGTTTGACACGCCTGCCTGTAGTACATAAGCAGCATTGGTGTATTCATACAATTACTTCTACGCAGCATCTCTCTCAGGTTAACATGGGTATTCTAATATCCAAATGTCTAATGCACTCCCATCGGTGTTGAGGTCAATGTTGCTCTCACCGGGACCATTCTCCACCCAGACGCCCTGGAGATCACCCTGCACCTGCTCCACATCAGCTGTGTCCGTTCTCCAGGTTCTTCCCCTGTCGCTTCGGCCTCAACTGCGCTTATCTGACTTCACTCTGCCATCTGACACTGCTTGCATCATGCCCAGTCTGCAGAGTCACTTCATGGTTTGTCCTGCTGAGTCCTGTCTTTCCAACATCTGAACGGGAGAGGTTTTGCAATGCTCTCGGCCCCTGGCGCGATGGTTGTGAGCGTAATAGATGAGCCCGGCCTACTGAGACACTGAGTGGACTGTTGACTACTCGAGAGGTTGTGTGTATTGTGGTAATTTTCTGCAACTTTCAAGGTTATGTGTGCAATGTACTTTACAATAAAACGTGCATCTCTTAACCAGACGTCCATAGTTTTGTTTCACACAGACACAAGTCCCAGAGATGCTCAAATGCATTTAGTATATCCTGTGTTACATGCTAAACCTGTACAGGTCCACAAACCACAGGCTACAGCCTTGGCTGAGTACAACAGCCTTGGATGGATACAGCAGCCTTGGCTGAGTACAACAGCCTTGGCTGGGTACAACAGCCTTGGATGGATACAGCAGCCTTGGCTGAGTACAACAGCCATGGCTGGATAGACAGCTTTGGCTGGATAGACAGCTTTGGCTGAGTATAACAGCCTTGGATGGATACAGCAGCCTTGGCTGGGTATAACAGCCTTGGATGGATACAGCAGCCTTGGCTGGGTATAACAGCCTTGGATGGATAGACAGCTTTGGCTGGGTATAACAGCCTTGGATGGATAAACAGCCCTGTGTGGATGTTTGAACTCCATAGCCCATTGGTATAGCCCATTGGTAGACAACTATTGGTTGTGCTGATGAGCTTGGCTGGATGGTTCCAATACCATGGTGTTTACATAAAAAGGCTGCCCCATTTCCCTATCAACCTTGTCAGTGGCTTGTGTCACCTAGTTCTCTACAATGGCATCACTTTTCAATGTCACGTTCGATAATGCTACACTCTTCAATAGGCCTTCCAACTACCCGGAGTCCAAGGGCCATTGTTATAATCTCTATGAATACAGCCGCATCTTTTACATCCCTGTCTGTCACGCGCTCGTTATGATCACGGGCTTGGTTGTCAACCTGTACATGCTCATCAGGCTCCACTGTTCCTGTTCAAAGGACTCTGGTAGGCGAAAGAAAGGCCTTGGTGATCTCGACGTTTTTTTTTCACATATGGGAGTCTGTGACATAGTCAGGTTGCTGACTACCCCGCTCTGGGTTACTCAGACCATTCTCATGAAGGGCTGGGTGTTTGGCCACGTGGTGTGCAAACTGATGAAGGGAGTGATTACGGTACGTAGCACCGGTCTTACTCCTTGAAAAGGTGTACACACAAGCATGTCCCACCAGCTCAGCTACTGACATCTGTCGTTTGTGCTTCTATTTCCACAGTTCAGTTTCCAGTACGGAATACTTATCATGGTCTATATCAACATCGAGCGATACGTAACTGTGGTACACAACAGGACAACTCTCAAGTGCATGGCGTCCAGACGTAGGTCGAGCAGAAGGAGAACCGTGTCTCGATTGTGCGCCTGTGTGCCAGCCGTCTCGGCTCTCTTGGACATATGCTATTACACCGTTCGCCCCATATCCGGGACTACCATGATGTGTTTGAACGTTATGCATCCTCATTCTCAAATTGCCACCTTGTGG
This sequence comes from Coregonus lavaretus, assembly GCF_964263955.1. Classification (NCBI taxonomy): domain Eukaryota; kingdom Metazoa; phylum Chordata; class Actinopteri; order Salmoniformes; family Salmonidae; genus Coregonus; species Coregonus lavaretus. The sequence continues at coordinate 985,239 of NC_140019.1, forward strand.
GGTAGGATGGCACTTTGTTTCATGTTACCCATAGTTGTTCTTGTTTACTGCAACGGAATGATAGTGTACAGTGTCAGAAAGCACGTGAACCGGAATGCGTTTGGGGGTAAGATGACAAGGGCTCAAGTCCTGCCCTTCCTCACGGCTGCGTTCTTTGTGTGCTGCTGGATCCCCTGGATGGGCAGCACCCTATATTACCGATGGCATATGGAGTGTGAGGAAGTGAAGTACGTGGTCCTCAATGTCTGCATGGCTATAGGGAACATGCACTGTATCACAAGTCCTACTCTGTATATATTTATGAGGGTCCGCAGGGACACAAAGAGCTCCTTTAGTCTCCGAACTGCACATACTCCTCCATCTCACCAAAGGCGCATTACCGGGAGACGGTCTGTCTCTGATGAATAACAATGAATAAGAGTGAGACTGGATGAATCCACTGATTTGTTTTGTTGGTCTATGGTAAACGAAATGCTGATATATTGGTGTGCCATATTAGTGTGAATAGTAGTGGTCTCCTACTGTGTGGTATACATCCCTGTGTAATAAATAAACTATCTGTCCAAACTACTACCTGTGTTGTGTATTGGGGTATCAGCTGAGTGAGGTAACAATACACGCACATCAATAAACACACCAATACTCTCAAAGGGTGCCAGAGTAACTCGACTTTATTGTACAACGTTTCAGGTATCAACACGGATACCTCACACACATAACTGACTGACACATCATTCCATTCCCCTTTTCTAACACAACCCCAGTAGCCCCAGAGTAGTTCTCATATAGTCAAACGGTCATAGACATATAGGCAGGCGATGTCTCTCGGTCCCACTAGGGTGATACCTGGACACATAGACACAACCCTATACATAAATATAATATAGGTATGGACACACGACACACTACACAATACTTTTGGCTACATGTCTACATATACACCAACACCCAAACCCAAACCCAAGCACACCACCCACAACACCCAGACTCATTAGTTAGTGTCCTCCAAGGTTTACCCATCCACCCTTGCTCGTTTTCTCTTTCTCACTCTCACATCAACTGAGGCTCTCCGCTGCTGCTGCTGAGCGTTATTAGTCCTTTTACGGCCCTGGACCTGGCCACTTGTCATTGGCATGGGTATCTCTCCCATATCCAAATGTTGAGTCCTAGGCTCTTGAACAGGCGTCATACCCTTTCGTATGGCGAGCGCTGCAAGGCCGTTTGTCTCACGCAGAGCCCCTATCATGGCACTGAGGTTGGGTGACTTCCGAGCCCTGGCACTTATCAACTCTCCCTTTGAGACCATCATGGTCGCAGCGTAGTCCCGTTTCAACATCTCCACAGAGAACACGTCAGAGCCGTGAACACTGTTAAACACCTCGGCTGCGTCCATCCACTCCCAATCCTCCTCTAGCTCGACTAAGTGACCACGGTTATCACGGTTGACTGTCAAAAGCATCTTGTCCTGGTGATACACAGTCCGCGTTGTACAAAAAGAGCTCACGTTTTTCACGGGTACACCCGAGTACTCGGTTGTGTACACACTCAGTCTGGGCCTGTGGAAGGCTCCTCTAGGGCCTCGTCTAGATTCTCTCAGGTGCCCTTTGTCGTAAGCTTCCTTAGGTGTATTCCGAGACATCGCCCTTTTGATAACCGCCCCGTAATACAAGGGAGCGGAGCACTGGAACATCTCCCCTCCCAGCACGCACTTGTTGAACGTAAGTTCGTTCAAAGGTTCTATGGCAGCCGTGGCCTCAAGTATCACAGAGCGCACCGGGTCATTGTTGAAGTCCAAGGTGAATAGCAATCTGGGCGTAGAAGGCTGCTCATCGCCACACCCCTCGCCGCTATCGTTCGCACACTGGCCGAAAGCATTGACGCCTTCAAAGTCTCCCTTTTCGTAGGCGTCCAACATCGCTGTGCCCAACTGGTCCCAAAAGCCAGAGTGGGAACTGGGTGCATATATGGCTATCATATCGTACACTGCTTCAAGTGGCACAGTGATAGACCCTACTTTCTTGTAGGGATTCGACTGGCCTTTCCTGAGGTGTGGAGCATTTTGGTTCGTGGCGTATCTGTACGTGCACAGCTTGTAGTTCTTCATTGCAAGGTTCCTACCCTGTCGAGCTGGGACCTTGCATGTTGAGCAGAGCATCAGCATGTTGTGCGCCACGTCATTGCCGCCCTTGATCTCTTTCTCAGGGAAACACATACCATCTATACCAAAAATGCATAAGTGTCCATTTTTCAAACTAGTCTTCAGGTGCTGCTCATGGATCTGGGTTAAGATGTACCCTAGCACCTTGCAGGCAAAGCGACCCTGTATGTCGACCGCACGGGGACATATGTCCGGAAGACATGCAGCAGCACACAGCTTGTAGACAGCATTGGTCTCTAGGCATATTTGTCCGAAGGATAGCTGGTTCAGAGCTTTCAGTCTGTTCCTGTTCATTTGCATCATGTAACCCCTCAAGTCTGGCAAAAAACTCTCATCGGGGATCTTGGTCCATGGAGGGATCCAAATGTCAAAGACAAAGTGGCACGCCAACTTCATGGCCTCGGCAAACACCAGCTGGTTGATGCAGAAAGAAACCCTCCGGCTGGTGACTCCTGCGCACACAATGTGGCTAGCGTACAGGGCAGCCACGCAGGCGTCTCTGGCGGTGTCGAACCTCAACCCGAACTGCATAATCTCAGACTCTGCAATCATTGTAGCGGACTGGATCAGGTTCTGCCTGTACAGGCACACTGCAGCTATACGATCCATGTTCAGTTTCTCCACGGTGTCCTGTATCTGCTTGGTGCTACGCGTGCGGGTCACATGCTCTGGGAACTCTGATTCCATGATCATAGACCGATCGGCCCAAGCGTCGCTCACAAACCCCATAGTGTTGGTGTTCCACACAAAGCCGCAGTTGTGCACGGCGTTGTACTTGACTGTGTCCACCTTGCCGCTGCTCATGTCTCTGGTCACCACATCGCTCTCCAGTACGCTGGTGTCCAGGAGGTTCTTGAACGTATTGGGGATCACGTTGGACTCCTTGTCTACGGATTTAATGTTCTTCTCGTGGGTTATATGAGCGTCGTCTATCATCACCACGCAGGAGGTCCGCTTCTGCTTGTACTTGAACACTTGCGGGGTGAAAGACGTCAGCGTCTCTATGCACCCTCTTACCCTCCTGAACTGGTAGTTGAGCACGTTGTTTGCGTAACTCTTACCTTCACCGGGTCCAGTGACATTGAAGAGCATAACCCGTTCGATTGTGTACCTGGGAGCGGTGTTTGTGATAATGTAATTGAATGTGGTAGACGCCTGAAACAACCTGCCCACTTGCAGGCTGTCACAAAACAGGTAGCGCACCAATGCTTGGTCGTACACTTTAATCGGATCCAGAGTGGTGGCCTGTACCGAGTTGTCATCTTGATCGCCCGGTGATAGGTACAATGACTCGTGGATCTCGGCTAGGCTGTGACCGAGAGACAAGCTAGAGTTGCTCATTTTGTCGTCTATCACGTCGCTCAAACCTTTGTACAGGGAGTCTGTGTCGTTGACCTGGTGCTTGACAAGCATATTGATGACAGTGTCAGCTATGCTGTCGAACTGCCTGCGTCCTCTGTACTTGACTTTCATTTCTTTGCTCAGGCGCTCCAGTTTACCCAGATGAGGGTACAGGTGCGCAAAGTAGTAGCTGTGGTCGTCTTTGCTCACCATGAAGGGGTGACGCTCGGATGAGTTGTAGAAACACGAGTACGCTGTCTGACACTCTCCGCTGCAAGCTCTGGAAGGGTCCTTGGAGCGCGTTGGCTTGCAGTAGCACTGTCCGTTGTTCAGCAAAGATGCCAGAGCTCGCGTCCTGCGTCTGCTCTTGATGTCGCATAACACCCTGTCAATGCGGGTTGTTGTGATAGGCATGTGCCTATGGAGCAGTGATTTCACAAATAGGTCCGGGTTCTCCCTGTCTATGAGTGTATCCAGAGTGTACCTGAATACCAAGAGTCCTCTGATGTTCACCTCGCTGCTTCCCAAGGAACCGTTGAGGTCACTGGTGAACGCTTTCACTCTTTCCAGGAACCACAGGTCCTCCGCTATGTTCGCGTTATACCCAGATTGCATAACGGTCTGGTTCAGCCATTGAGTACTGGTGAGTTTAGACACAAGCGATAGGAACAACTCCTTGCCTTCTCCTTCACTGGCGCTGTCGGTAATCCTGCCTATAGAGTTCTCCAGAGCCTTCAGATTTAGGTCCACAATAGGCTCTGGTAAGAGGATCACCTGCCTCCCAGATTGGCAGGACGGTGTGTACATGGAACCCTGGAGCTCCTTGACTTTCTTCTTGTCGACCATGTTTGAGTTCAGTGTGTCGCTGCGGATATCCACCCAGTTGAAAATTGAGCCAAGCTCTCCCTTGCTGTCTCTCATGGCTATCATAGCGTTGTTGAGGGATGATGCCTTTTTCCTAACCAGTTGCAGTCGCATGAAGGCGTTGTACGCTTCCTCCAGCGTTTCATTCACAGCCGCTGATGTTGCTGGCATGGATGAGGTATTGTCGTTGTTGATGTCCTCCGTGTCATCTCGTCTGAACACGTCCATGTTGACACTCATATTCATGAGACTGAGCAGGTGGGTACCGGACATGTACTCGTCCGTATCATCTGAGGCTGCGGCCTGTGTGTCCAACTGGGATTGCGGGTCCTCGGTGCTCATGTCTAGTACGAAACAAAATAGGCGCCCTCTAGCGAAGTCCTCTCTGATAGGTGGTGACATGCTGCAGAAATCTGTGTTCTCAAGAGTGACTTGGAAAACCTCCCCTTTGAAGCAATATGTCAGGTATAAGAGGAACTGAAAGGTTGCTCTGTCGTTTGGTGACAAAGCGCCGAAAGACGACTCCTCAGACAACCGGTCGTGTAATATGTCAGAGTCAACCGCTAAAAACAACGCTCTCCTACTGGAAGGCACCTTGGCCCTTTGTACCACAGCTGTGTTTGCCTCTCTGTGAGGCACTATGTTACACTCTGTGGACATGGCCTTGACTTTCGTAGCTGCTGCCATGGTAGTCTGGGCTTGTCTGGTCTAACATATATTGAGCCCTGTGCCTTTCTCTCCTAACCCTAGTATCCCCAGCCTTGGTCTGATGGATCATCTGTGTTCTGATAGTTGTGAGCCCTGTGCTGATGGTTCAGCTATTGTCTGATGGTTGAGCCCTGTGTGGATACTCAGCATTAGCGGATGATTCAGCCCTATGCATATGGTGGATATTTGAGCCCTGTGCTAATAGTTCAGCTATGGTTGGAGAGAAGAGGCTTGTGTGGATACTCAGCATTGTAGGATGATTCAGCCCTATGGGGATATGTTTGGAGAGAAGAGGCCTGTGTGGATATGTGAATAATCAGCACTGGCAGACAGTTTAGGCCTGTGTGAATATTCAGCTGTGCGGGGACAGTTGAGCCCTGTGCTGATGGTTCAGCTATGGTCGGATGGTTCAGCTCTGAGTGGATAAGTCAGCATTAGCGGATGATTCAGCCCTATGCATATGGTCGGATTGTTGAGCCCTGTGCTGATGGTTCAGCTATGGTCTGATGGTTGAGCCCTATGGGGATATGATCGGACAAAAACAGCCCTGTGTGGATACTCAGCATTGTAGGATGATTCAGCCCTATGGGGATATGTTTGGAGAGAAGAGGCCTGTGTGGATATGTGAATAATCAGCACTGGCAGACAGTTTAGGCCTGTGTGAATATTCAGCTGTGCGGGGACAGTTGAGCCCTGTGCTGATGGTTCAGCTATGGTCGGATGGTTCAGCTCTGAGTGGATAAGTCAGCATTAGCGGATGATTCAGCCCTATGCATATGGTCGGATTGTTGAGCCCTGTGCTGATGGTTCAGCTATGGTCTGATGGTTGAGCCCTATGGGGATATGATCGGACAAAAACAGCCCTGTGTGGATACTCAGCATTGTAGGATGATTCAGCCCTATGGGGATATGTTTGGAGAGAAGAGGCCTGTGTGGATATGTGAATAATCAGCACTGGCAGACAGTTTAGGCCTGTGTGAATATTCAGCTGTGCGGGGACAGTTGAGCCCTGTGCTGATGGTTCAGCTATGGTCGGATGGTTCAGCTCTGAGTGGATAAGTCAGCATTAGCGGATGATTCAGCCCTATGCATATGGTCGGATTGTTGAGCCCTGTGCTGATGGTTCAGCTATGGTCTGATGGTTGAGCCCTATGGGGATATGATCGGACAAAAACAGCCCTGTGTGGATACTCAGCATTGTAGGATGATTCAGCCCTATGGGGATATGTTTGGAGAGAAGAGGCCTGTGTGGATATGTGAATAATCAGCACTGGCAGACAGTTTAGGCCTGTGTGAATATTCAGCTGTGCGGGGACAGTTGAGCCCTGTGCTGATGGTTCAGCTATGGTCGGATGGTTCAGCTCTGAGTGGATAAGTCAGCTGTGGTCGAATGGTTCAGTCGCCGATCAGCCCCTTGGTCGTGTATGCTCCTTTCTCACCCCAGCTCGGATGCCTCATGCCTCATCCTAATACATTGGCTATCCGGATCTCATATAAACTACTTTTATTGCCAGCAGATGTCACTAGGCTTCGTACACCGTAGATCCCTAGAGTGTGAATCATGAACAAAGCTTTGCCGTTCGTGGACATTTTCCCTGACATCTACCCTGAGCGCAGAACTGTCAACCCTGAACTGGAACCTAATCTGGTTGGGGTTATGATCAAATCTGTCTTCTTTCACAGACAGGAAGAGGTGCTCTTGTGCAGAGGTTTGGTGGTGCAGGCTCGAGACAGCATCATCTACACTACAGTACACTTTAAGGTTACTGGTATAGCGCCTGTTGTGGCCTATGACCTAGACTTGATTTGTGATCAGGATGGTGAGGAAGAGACCTGGGAGCTGGTACGGAACACTTGGTCCAGACACTTAGTTGCGGAGCCAGTGCCTGTCCGCACTCTCCACGATGACATTAAGCGAAAAGTAAATGCTCTGGTATTCCCGCTCAAATCTATATCATTGGCCACAAAGTACTTGGAAACCGTAAGGGGCTCGCTGACTTTCGGAGACTTCTGCCCGGACAGGGGCTACTACATTGCTCGGGACGGTAACACGCCTGCCCTATGCTCCGATGTCATGTTTGGAAGGGTGTATTTCATACCTGCAGACAGGCTGAACGATGTCCTCTCAGCCTCAGACCTCATCTATGATCATGACAAGTCGGAGGCTGAGGCTGAGCTCTTTGACAGTAAACACATGCCCTATTTCTACAAGGCAGCGTGTCTGGACATCGAGACGGTGTTTGACAAGTCATACCGGAATATGGCCCTAAGATGTGAGTCTTTCGCCTACAAGTTCCCCTACTGCACCGAGCGCATGGTAGAGGACATGACAGAGTACAGGAATAAGCTGGTCCAAATACTAGACACTGGCAGGAAACAGCTGCCCCGACAGAGTAAACACGTTTCCATACCAGCTCTGTCGCTAGACATGCCAGGTCAGCAGCACGAGATAACTTGCGTCTCTCTCGTGATCATCAACTCCCATATACCCAAGACATCACCCGAGCAGCACAGGAAGCTGCTGATAGTTGTCTATAACAAATGTAAGGTAACACAGAACTGTTACCCAGAGGCCAACCACGAACTGGCAAGGGGCGCAGGTGTAGATGATGTCAAGAGGATTTCAATACACCCGTGCTCCGGAGAGCTCGCACTCCTGGAGACAATGATCCAAGTGCTCTACCACCAGGAAATAGAACTCCTGTACGTGTACAACGCCGAATTCGACATCAGGGTGATTGAGCAGCGTGTGCATTTCTACGCTGAATCAAACTACGCCAAGCGCCTCGACAGCGCTACCCAGAAACGATGTTCCTCTCTATTGCAAGCCTGGCACGGGCTCTTTATGACCAGGGCCCTGGCAAAGGATGTGTTGCCTTTCTTCCAGTTTGAAAACGTACGTTACCTGGACATGTACAAGGACATGCTGAAGAACCTAGACTCTGTGTTGATGCACGGGACCTTGACCGAGTACAAGCTCCAAATGATATCTGTGCACATCGAAAGGTTCAACAAAGGCAAGGCCAAGCTGGGCCACTTCAAAATGAACAGCTGCGGTATGAACATCATCGATCTGTACAGGATGGCTGGGACTAGAGAGATCAAGTTTCAGTGCACCAGCATGAAGTTGAACGACGTTGCGCCCTTTGTCATCGCAAAAGCCAGGGCGCTGCACAGAAAGCCTCCGAAGGACACCAGAAAGCTTTGCAAGCTGGCAGACGTTGGTTACTGTCAAATGGACGAGATGATCAGGATGGGGGGAAAGAGTCTCTTTGCTGTGCTAGTCTACAACTTGGTCGACTCGCAGTTGTGCGCCAGGCTGGCTAAAGTCTTCAGGCCCGTATCAAATCTGTTCCATCGATGTAGGACCACTCTCAACATAGACGTCGTGGTGCACGGGCGAGGGGATATGTTTGGTGGATTCGTGCAGAGCATTCACTCGGTTCAGCTCCCTCAGCTTAAGTTTACACTCGATACTCTCAGAGTGAAAGCCGGACCATTGGGTATGGAATTAAACAGCCGCTTGAGATGGGACCCGAGGCTCCACTCTGACAATGGTGATAGCGAGAAGTGGAAGGGGGGAGCTGTGTGTGATCCTCTCACGGGCCTACACTATTCCGGTCCCGGAATGGGACTTGAGCTTTCGTTTGACTTCTCGAGTATGTACCCGTCCATCATGTGCGCTCTCAACATCTCACCGGAGACCACCATCCCTTGGCCTCCCGTGAACTTCCCCCATGATCTATCTGGTTGGGTTTGTTACAACTGGGAAGCTGAGGGGTTTGAGTACGCATCGCTCATTCTCAAATACGACCAGACCCAAGGATGTTTTGTACGTGCGCCGGCCGTATTCGCTTCCTCGGTGGAGTACTACCTCAACCAGCGAGCCGAGTTCAAGAGGAAGCTCAAGAACCCTGACATCAGTGAGGCCGAGCGGGCCTACTACAAGATGCAGGAGGGAGAGTGTAAAGTCCTTGCCAACTCCTTCTACGGAACGGCTCCTCACCCTTGCGGGCCTCTCATATCTGGCCACGGCAGGCAACAGATTGCCGTGGTAAACAGCTGCGTGGCTACCTTTTACAAGCACCGCTGCCCCGTTGTATACGGAGACACCGACAGCGTCATGGTCTCAGCTGGATACGGACCCGGAGACCTTCCTGAGAGTGACGTGCCCGACCTATTCGTCGTGTGCAGAGACAACGCGCCCGGTCGGGATAGTGAAAACAAACTCCTCGAGAGCTTCGCGTGTAAGGCCCGGACGGCTTTGGGTGACAAGTTTAAACGGGCTGGCGAGCAGGTGCCTGCCTTTCTGGACTATGTGCACACCGCCTTGGTGGAGGACACTCTCCAGAGGATGTACGTGATAGGCCGAGGTAACACACACCAAAATGTAGTCAGAGACCCGAGAGGAACATTCACCAAGGAAGGCTATCCCGTCTACGCGGCCAGAGTCCCTGGGTCTGACGAATACACGGACGTAACGGGACCCTTCGTAAAACACAGGCGAGTCAAGCTGGAATATGAAAACAGTTGCTCCATATACTGCCACGTAGCTAAGAAGACCTATGTGGCTCTCACTCACAGCTTAGACGACAAGGGGGATCTGTCCTCTGTCTCCGTGAAAGTTAGGGGCCTGTCGGCCTTCAAAAGCATGCGGTCCCCTTGCGATTCTGCAGTTACGGACACCTTCATAGCTTGCGTAATGAGGGGAGACTGCATCAAACTGGAGACTGACAATGTCTCCTGCTTCTCCACTTCTCCCTGGCACAAGCTCAAGCCCGGCGATGTCATCTTGTACCTGGAGCGGGAACCCCTCGTTGACGATATCGGCCGGTGGTTAGAGCTGCATCGAGCTAGCTCCTTTCTCATCCCCTACAGAGTGGAGGATGTTCTAACCTTGCAGCTGGACTCTGGATTCTCTGGGGTCTCCACGACAATAGTTCCTGCTGGCGCCTCCGGGTCTGACTCGGTCGATGCCGTAAAAGTGAGAACGCTGTACAAGGACTGGACATACTGCATGAACCACATGTTCTCTAGCAAGCAAGCCATCCTCAGAGACTTGCTCACGTGCAAAGCGTCTGAGCTCATTGCGTCCAAGATGGGAGCGGGGTTCTTTCCTTGGAGCACTCTCATCAAATCCTCAAAGAACAAGTGCTTTAGTCAACAAACACTGGATCGCTTTAAAGTTGCCAACTCCAGCGTGAAAACCACCTACGTAGAAACTGTAAAGACGTGGCTACAGCAGATCACGGGACTCTCCGTCAAGCCTGTCGAGTGCATCGAGTATCACAAGTGCAACCCATGCGAAGCCGCTTTCTACAGATACCCGTTGAACCTCCAGGCTAACACAGGGTGTATCACGGCCATGTTCGGAGGCTCGCTCATGTGCGAGGCCAAAGTCTCAGAATCCGGAAAGGTCCCTGAGAGCGATAGGGAGTACGGATGCGACCTTCAATCAGACCTTAACACCGCCCAATGCGATGATACCTCGGACCAGGTTCGCCAAGCACACCAGGCCACATTCATAGGTTCCTCCTCTTGTCACACGGAGCTCATAGCTCACCCCTACCAGCCTTTCAACAAATGTTTCGCCAACTCTAGGGTGTTGATAGCTCACTACTCAGACTGTACCTTGGTCAACCGCTCCGGGAAGCTTGTGGCTCACTGCATTATAGACTACTGCTTGCCTCGCTACATGTACAGCTCTGCTCTGGGTGCCCAAAGCCTGGATGATTGTAAGGAGCACCTGCTCACCTCCGTCGCCTCTATCAGAGAGAGGTTGAAGAGGGGCACTGTGACTTTCAACACCGTAATGAACAACTGCCCCGAACACATGATACCGGCATGCGGGACTCGGGAGTTGGAACACCTAAGGATAAACAGGGAGACAGTAGCTCGTCTACCGGGTGAGAAACTCGAGACATGCCTCAAGGTGATCACCGAGGACATGTCCCTAAAGCCCCGAGACGTCTACAGGAACCTAAGCGCTTTGCTCGGGAAAAGGCTCACCGAAGCCATCTCTGAAGGCATAGTGTCTCTCAGAAACGACGACTCTTTACCTCGTCCCTGCTCGGACACCTTCATCTCGATTTCCGTGCCGACTGTCATGCTGACAGACGCGGGCATTGACTCCTCTACCGGGAGCCTGTCCATAGCGAGAAGCGAGCTGTGTGAGAGGACTCTAGTTGACCTGGCCGGTCTTCTGTATCAGACCGTACTGGTGTTGCATGTGCACACTCCCGAAGCGTTCAGCTCAGCGGCCCCTATGTACCCCGGCTCGGTTCTTTGCATCATGCCCTACTCCTGTGCCGACACCACACTCATGAGCACGTGGATGGAGACCTTCAGGGAGAAGAAGTGGCTCATACCCATCCAAGCCAAGCTCGGCAAGAGGACGCGTCCTCCCGTAGATTGCAGACAGGTTACATATCATTGCGCAGGCTGTAAAAACTTCTACAGAGACCTGTTTGCAAACAACGTACCGGCCCACAAGCTTATCCAGCACGTCTACGGCCAAGACAAGAGGAGAAAGATAGGACAGTGTGTCAACGAAAAACGCTGGCTCTCTTGATCCTCGCTCTCCTCCACATTGCCCCAAGCAACCCTCTGCTAAACGTTGACTGAGATGAAAATCCCCATATATATGAATCCGTAGATACGCGTCAATCAAACACTGGAAAAGGTGTATCCCCCCTTTCAAACCCAGCTTACACCCGATTAAGAATGTCTTTCAGTCAGAAGGAGTACGTTTTCTCCCACACCATGACCAGGGTCAGTCAGGCCCATCAGCCTGCTACATTCAGAATCGACCTGAACGGCCTCATACCCTTCGGAGACTGCAGCACCCTGTTCACAATTGACAACATGAGTGTTACAGCGTACAAGCAAGGCACTTTGGAAAGAATACCAGTCAAGTTCACTGTACTCAACGATAACAAGACAAGGGTCCTGACGAACGATCCGTGTAAGCTTTCCTCAAAGTGGCAGGTGGACATTGACTGTGGATCCTGTATGAAGATAGCCGGCACCGACGCAGTACCTTTTACACGCAACCCATCTATGTACGATGAAGAAAACAGGCAGGCTCTCGTCAATGTCTTGGCGTTCATGATGTCAAACAGCCTCTGGACCTCGGACAGAGCGAGAGGGGCTCTCGATGTCCTCCTTGGCTTTACTCGAGGGCAGTTTGAATTCACCTGCGACCTGTGTTCTGAGATTGGCGTCGCCTGCATCATGAAAGGCCAAGGTGGACTTCCGTCATTCTCTTTCCCTCGGTGTGCGGACGGTTACGTGTGTATACCTTCCCACCAACCCAGCTCTGACAATGACTATGTGGCTCTCAGAAATCTCCTAGCACTCTTGAGATCTGCTTCCCTTGACAACCTTGACATTGTAACACGTGTCACTCAGGAGATGGCAACGGACCGTTCATTGCGAGAGCTTGAATGTACATCTTTCCCTACTAGAAACAAATACAAGGGAGACATTTCAATATCATACGCGGCGATGAAATACATTTCATCCCTGTACCATACCATGAGCGAGTACGCTGATAACATGGCCATAGTAGACAGCCGTACGCCTCACATCAGAGTCTTGGTCGAGAGCCCCTCTGGGAACATAGGTGAAATAACCGGGTCTATGTCCCTAACCATAATATACGGATCAACTATCTCTGCCATCTATGGAAGACTCATCAATGGCTTGCGGCCTGCGGACGATGACCAATTAGAGAGTATTGCAAACATCTCACAGTTGAGCACAGACGTGGTCATCAGGAGGACTCCGTTGAAGTTTATGTTCAATAAGCATATGACGTTAAACGATTGGTGTACCTTCTACTATGGGTGAAATGGGCAGGCTGGCAAGTGAATGGTATATGTAATGTGTTGTTTTTTGTTTGTGTATAAATAAAACAGATCATGAAACGGATGGTTATGCACTGTTGTGTATTGATGGCAAGTCATATACTATTGTCAATGACGTGATGAGACTGTCCATCTGATGTTCGTACATCTCTGTGACTACATACTCTAAAGCCAGGTATATAGGTTTGCAAACAGATATTGCCATCACCAAGCTGACCACACATGTGTTGTTGATGATATATCCAAGTCTATTCGAAATGATATGTTGAATAATCCCGTAACGTTACTTAGGATTGGTAAACATGGTATGGGTGAGGACAGGTGTATATTATTGTACAGTGTGTGAATAAAGAGTCAAGCATCACCACACGGATGGTCATTTATGTATTTATTTATGCCAGGACATAACAGGTTACACGGTACACTTCAATTAAACTCATACAGGCTGACACATGTTCATCATTGCACATCCAGCTCCTTTGGACCTATTGCATCACAGGCAAGGGTCTTGTCACAAAGGTGACGTTTTTAACCGTTGTCATGTATACCACAACATCTCTAATGGTAGATGCCTTTAACTCGTACCCAAACTCAAACCCAGACGTGTCAAACGTAACAGAGTATATATGTCCTTTGGACGTTAAAATTTCAAACAGCTATCCAGGACTGTTGTCATCCATATGACAGATTGCTGCAGCATTGAAAATTACAACCATGTTGTATCCAATGTATGCCAGTTTCCATCATTTTCGGTACTGTATGGAACAGGCTTGCGGGATTTGTTACGGCCACGGAGCGAGTCAACATTGCTTGCCATAGTCACACACCCTAGTTCTGTATATGTGTAATGCTCATCAGAGGTCCTTTGCTGGTTGCCACATGCTACTTGATACACACATCAGTAGTACTACAGGTGTAAATAATTCCGTTGAGATGTGCTATGCATAGCATTCTACGGTTTCCTCCATCTCTGTTCACGTTCATAAGGGCTTGCCTTTATGAAGCGTTGTAGCTGAGGTGGCATGTCACCCTCGATATACTCAGCCCTTTCCATTGTGCTCCTGCAGAGCTCTTGCATCGTAGGAAAGGGCCTGGTTACAAATGTCAAATTTTCAAACGTTGTCATGTAGTACAGCAAACCTATCAATGTGGGGAAGGGGTCACCGGTCCCACAAGTAAACCCCGAACGATCAAAGGTTACCTTATATATTTTGTCTTTTGCTGTTACAATTTCAAAGAGGTAGCCAGGACGCTCTTCATCCATATAACAGATTGAGGCAGCCGGATTTTGGTATTCCTCTTCCATCTTTTCTAGATCCTTTATCACTTCTATGTGCTCGCATGACCCTGGGGAACTGCCAGGTGAAAGTCCCCACCATGCACCTTTCAGGGACTGTATCATGTCACGCATGTCTTCCACTATGCGTTTGCAGCAGGAACCCAGGTTCGGAGGTTCCGGAATGTCTCCCGGTCTAGCCATCAAGTACCCGTGTGGGACTTCTGCAATCAGATCTTGTATCATTCTAACTGGGTTTTTATATTGGAATTGTACAAAGTCGGTGCATCTGTAATGTCCTCTTGTGAGGTATACACCAAATGTGATCACGGTATTCTCATCATATTTCACCATACCTGAACACACTCCTCCAGGCATTGAACCAAAGTATCCTGCCATTACAATGGCTCCTACATTAACCTCAGGTCTGTTCATCAGAGACATAATCTGCTGTTGAGATACGGATCCCCACCAACATCGGTCTTGCATCCAGCCTACAAATGACGCCCATGTGTTGTTCAATAGATGCCAGTTGCCATAGTTGTTGTCCATTCCTACTCTTTGCCTACAGAAACGGAGTGAATCGAAGTTGCTTGTCTTCACATACGCCATAGTCCCTAATATATTTGCTATATGTTTCATGTGCATCGGCTATAGTATGCTACACGCATCGTAAGTAGTACGTACTGGTAAAGTGATTGAGCTAAATTAACATTTCGGTACTGATCTTGGGTTACTATATCCAATGGGTATACACCTGTATATCGTTCACTCAACCCATTGTTCATATCACAGTCTGCATGATGTCTGAGGAGAGTGGTATAGAAACCGAAACCAGCGAGCTCAGCGCGGTAGGATAAAGTCATTACACCCTAGGTTACGCACTATGCTTGTACACGAGATGATACTCCTAAGTACTTGGTATGCTTTCTGAAATTACTCTCCACTCCACAGGTGTCTACCGTACTACTGAGCCGTTCCGTAGGTACTCAGATATATTGTGGATGACTTTGCTGATCATATTGCATGCACTGTTGTACATACCATGACCATTTGCAAATTCTACTTTGCTATTTCTTTCCATACAATATACATCTTAGGAGAGCGATTACATACTAACGTCTGACAGAGAGGAACCTCAACATCCTGAGTTACACCAACTGCATCCCCTGTTGCACCCCGAGGTCCTCAACCATGCACAACCTCACCCTCAACCAGCGTTGCCTCCTCTTCACCAGGGTAACAATGCAGAGGATGACATGGTAGATATTGAAATGTGTAATGTGATGGCACATTCACTGTGTGTATGGACTATGGGTAATGTGATTACTCTTCTGTATCCCAAGTACATGGCCGATGACGAAGAAGAGTATGAGGACGCCTACGTGCCAATTGAGGAAGATGACTAAGGAGAAGCCCTGTTTATTCCTTTGATGACCCATTGTATGATTATGTATGTTTATGTTCCAGATTGTATATTCTGCAAAGTCACTGTTTGTGTATGGATATTGTCAGACTGAAGGGTCCAATGTACTATTTCAATAAACGTGAATGGACATTCGTAGTTTCACAAGTGTTTTGTTTTTATTCACAGATATCCATAGACATGTATTACAACACAAGGAGGCTTACATTACAATGTACATGACATAGTACAACAGGGATACACCACTCATCACATAAGCACCTATAGTTGCAATAGATTACAGGTTGCTCGTGAGTGTACGACGCGCTGTGGATTGGCAATGTAATCTACATCCCCTAAGCTCTGGTCCGCGTGCATCAGGGAACAGGGTGGAGATACAAATGTGACTCTGTCAATCCTGCTGATGTAGGACAGCACACCTGCGATATCTGAGAAGTGTGCCCTTGTCCCTACTGTAAAACCAAACTCTATTCCCAAATGCAGTGACAATGTCAAACAGGTATCCCAGGCTGACATCGTCCATATAATGAATTGCTGCAGCCGGGTTCTCGTACATTGGTCCTTTCTTTCGTAGATGCTCTATTACTTCACGGTAATGGGGTGACCATACTTCGTTGCCGTATGACGCTCCCCACCATGAGTCTTTCAGCACCTTCATCATGTAACACATTTGTCCCGCTATATGTGTCACGGAAAAGTAGTCTGGGTTGTGAGGTATTGACCAATGTTGACGCAGAATGCGCCCTTCACCCAGCTTATCGACCAGATGTCGTATTATGTCAATTGGCGTAGAGAAGTCGCCCTCTACCAAGTCCTTACATATGTAACTGCCTCCACAGATGGCCACATGAAATGTCAGTACTTCGTTCTGAGTCTTCGCCGTAACCGAACATACTCCTCCGGGCATGTCACCAAAGTGTGCCGCAATAACAATATCTCCAAAGCGAATCTTACGTCCACCCATGAAGGAGCTAATCTGATCTGCAGAGACTGAGCCCCACCAGCGCGCACCTAGCCATTCTAGAAAGGAGTGCCACGTTCTGTTCAATATCGACCACTTAAGCATGAGATCTATCTGCTGATGTTTTTTAGCATCCTCCTCGGCTCGAACCATATCTTCAACATCGTCATCGTCAACGTCGAAGTAGTCCTCAACCGCTTCTTTGTAAACATTGTCCCTGTCCACATGTCTGGTGTTTGACCCGTACTGGGGAGGGGTGTCCTCCTCCTGACTCCTGGTGTCTTCCACGGTATCACTTAGAGTGTCGTGTTCGTGCTCATACGTCCAATCATTGTAGTCACCTGCCATTGTTGCTTGGCAATCGGTCTCTGAATCGGACCGGTTGGAATCTGCAGGGCTGAATGTGTGTTGTCTAAAACTGTTCCCGCATGCATCTGAGTCATATAGGTGCTGGTCGTCCACAGGGCTGTTGTTTGACTCGTACTGGTCACCGGGTTCTGTTTCCTGAAGCCTGGTGTCCTCCAGTTGATCACCTAGAGTTTCGTATTCAAATGGATACATCATACTTCCTTCCCAATCGATCTCGGAATCGCACCTATCGGAATCGGAAGGGTTGAATGTTTTTTGCGTACAACCGTTCTCGCATGAATCTGCTCCGTAAAACATTTGGTCGTCTACAGGGCTGTTGTTTGACAAGTACTGGTCATGGGGTTCAGCTTCCTGAAGCATGGTGTCGTCAACATTATCACCTAGAGTTTCATATACATTTCCATTGTCCTCTATTGGGTCTCCGTGATGTTCCTCACACGTCCAATCATTGTGGTAACTTGAGCTTGGTGATAGCCTTGCACTCTCAAAATCGGACCAGAGTGAGGCTGAACACTCGTCTCTTAGTGGCGTAACACTGGTCCTACTTCTATCTACTTTGCAGTACCCGTAGCAAGACAGCATCTGATGCCTCTGGACGCAAACAACTGTATCAAAGTGGTTACCAACATTCTCCAAATAGATCCCCTGGCTAGACACCTTTACACCATTACAACGGTGTATAAGCCACCTCCCGGTGTAGTATGTATATATGCTTACACCCAAACAATCTGCAGCTGCTTGAATCTCCACTTCCGTAGCCCAAGTACCTAGAGAGGCCATTTGTGATTTGGTAATGTAGTCTGATACTGAACGGTAGCCACTTCTCAACATGCTGGTGTATATCACATCATTGCTTTGTAGCTGCTCCACGACGACATTTCGAATGGTTCTATGAAACTCATCTGTACCACAAACCGCTTCACTGACCGCTCTGAAGAAACAATTGCCGTCGCCTTTTATCGGTATGTTTTTGCACGGAGCCCCTAACTTACCAGTGACTGTACTCAGTACAGACTGGTCCTTGAAGCAATTCACCTTCAGCCTGTTGCAAAGAACCTGCGCATCTGCAGCCCCGATAGGGTTGAACTGCTTCTCTCTACATGGGTCCCCAGTAGCAAGCATAGTATCCTGACACCCCGCCATCAATTAGTCTATTCTACTCTAGAAATCTTTGCTATTGTCATTGGTAAAGTCATTAATACCTGCTTCACCGGCTTGTGGACTGTGTGAGTTTGGGTATGCGATTTAAAAACACCCCCCTATTGGACCACATTCCGTGGACTGTACCGCTGTACTGTTTGAGTATGGATGATAACCCTCCCGTTGTCCTGGTACTCTGTACACACGCCGTGCCCTCCGGGTCGAACTGTCCCCCTCTCACTAAAGGCCCAGTTGGAACATGTGGGACAGTATGGGTGCGAGCAGCCTTTGCAGATGTATTTGTTACACCTGGTGCACACCGTGTGTGTTTTATAGTCCTTCTTTGTGGGGCAGACCTGACACCTCTTCCTCTTACTGGGTTGTGCGGGGTTGGGTGCTTGGGCCGGTGGTGCTGCGTGGTCCGGTGCTGCGGGGGCGTGATCCCGCCGGGGCTGATCACGATACGTAGCCCTCTGAACAGCTTTGACGAGCGCCACAGAGGCTTCGGTGCGAGGGAGACGGGCCCTTCTTTGTATGAACGGAGTCACTAGTGCCTTTCCCAGCTGCTCGAGGAACACCCTCCTCTTGTTTCGCTTGCCAGGCATCCAAGTGGGGTTGAGCTCTCGCCATATGACAAAAGCGTTGTAAGAGGACACGTCAAGGATGTTGTGGAAGATGACCAGGGGCCAGCGCGCGGTCATCCTCCTGCAGCTGTAGGTTCCAATCACCTTGTCTAGGTTGTCCACACCTCCCTTGTTGCTGTTGTAGTCTAGGACGATGGCCGGCTTCTTGTCCTGGCGACGGCTAACGTGAGCCTCGGTGTGCAGCGTGCTCAGGAGTAAGACGTTCTTGTTTTTCTTTGCCAGGTAGGACACTAGAGCGGTGGTGGACGTGAAGGCGAACTTGGAGGAGAAGAGGAGCCTGTCCTTTGAGGCGAGCAGCGCCTGCGGGAGCTCTGGCTTGTTCTTTCTGACTGTGCCGACCACGGTGACGTTCCTGGTCAGGAGCTGGCGCGCGAGCTCGTATGAGGTGAAGAAATTGTCGCAGGTGACGTTGTGACCCCTGAGTCCCTGCGTCAAATCGAGCACGACCCTCATCCCCTGGTTCTTCTCGGGGCCTCCGCATGTGGCCTTGCCGGTGTAGACCTGCATCTTCCAGGCGTAGCTGGATTTGGAGTCGCAGGCCACCCATGTCTTGATGCCGTATTTGGCCGGCTTGCTTGGGATATACTGGCGGAAAGGACATCGGCCTGGAGGAGAGAGAGAGAGAGAGAGAGAGAGAGAGAGAGAGAGAGAGAGAGAGAGAGAGAGAGAGAGAGAGAGAGAGAGAGAGAGAGAGAGAGAGAGAGAGAGAGAGAGAGAGAGAGAGGAGAGGAAAAACAAGAGATTAGCTTTAGCGTGTTGTGTTGTGTTGTGTTGTGTTCAGTGTTGTGTTCAGTGTTGTTGTTGTTGTGCTCTTGTACGGTGTTGTTGGCCCCGGCACACCTCTGAAAGGGACCAGTTGCTCGTCCACCGTCACGTCGGGCCCGGGGTTGTAGAGGAGCGGCAGCCTCTCGACCCACTTCTCCCAGACCTCTCTCACGGCCGCAAGTTTGTCACCGCCGCCTGCTGCGCGTCTCTCTGCTCTGGTCTGGCGGTCGTCGAAGCGAAGGAGTCTCGAGTAAGCGTGAAAGACTTTGAGCGGCATGGTTGCGCGGAAAATGGTCCTTCCGCTCTCGGCGTCCCAGAGACTAGAGGCAGCTTCGCCTCGGGACCTGTACACGCCGGCTAGGATGAGCAGCCCTACGTAGGCTCTCAGGTCTGTGGAGTCCATCGCTTTCCAGCGGCCGCCGCCGCGGTCGCGGTCTTCGTGGTCTTCGTGGTCTTCGTGGCCGTCGTCGGCGACGGCGTAGTGGCGGTCGTCGCCGTCGCCGTCGCCGTCCCCGTCGCCTCGGGCTCCGTATTTTCGAACGCCCTCCAGATTGGTCATCTCCAGGATGATGTCTTCTATCTCGGGTGTGAAAAACAAGCGAAACGTGGAGAGGATGTCGCGGGCTTGGCCTACGGCCTGCCTAGTAGGCCCGGGCCTCATGTCCTCCGGCACCTCAGCAACCGGCCTGTTACTTTTTGCCGCTGCGGCGGCCCCTCCGACGCCCCGATTGTTGTCACAGGGCACCGAGCACCATTGGATTTGGCCGTTTCTCGACACGAATGTCTCTCTTTCCACTCGAGGGATATCGTGTTGTGTTCTGGGGCTGATGCTGTGGCGGCGGCTGCGGCAGCGGCGGAGGTCTCCTCGCTCTCCTCGCTCTCCTTCACCTTCCCCTTGTTCTTCCCCTTGTTCTTCTTCTTCTTCTTCTTCTTCTTCTTCTTCTTGTTGGTCGTCGTCGTCGTCGTCATCGTCTCGTTCGTCTTCTACGCCTTGACCTTGTTCTACTTGGACATTGTCCTCGTCGTCGGCGGCGGCAGCGGCTGCGGCGTCGTAGTCGTCGTCGTCGTCGTCGTCCTCTGTGGTCTCCTCGTCCTCTGGGTTGTATTCCTCCCCGTCTTCTTCTTCGGACGCTTCCTCGTCCGCATCCTCGTCGCAGTCAGAGTCATTGGAAAATATCTGTTCTAGGACCTGTTTGGCCGTGAATCGCACAGCACTCATAATAGCTTCGGCACCCAGGCTGGGGAAGTCCCCAAGACCTCTCTCTTCGGCACGTGTCCGGACATGCCACGGAGGCAATATTAGTAGTAGTAGTAGTAGTAGTAGTAGTAGTAGTAGTAGTAGTAGTAGTAGTAGTAGTAGTAGTAGTAGTAGTAGTAGTAGTAGTAGTAGTAGGCTTACCTAGTACCTCTGGCTCAGAGCTTATGCCTCTAACGTGTAGCCTGGGTCGTTTTGACCCAGACAGGACAGGACAGGATAGGACAACGCTAGGGGTTATACAGCAACTCGCTCTAACACTCTGACATGTAGCCTGGGTCTTTTTGACCCGGTCAGGACAGCAGGTGGAGACATAGAGCGAGTTGCTCTAACACCTAGGCTCTAACACGTAGCCTGGGTCTTTTTGACCCGGTCAGGACAGCGGGAGGGGATATACAGCCACTCGCTCTAACACCTAGGCTCTAACACGTAGCCTGGGTCCTTTTGACCCGGACAGGACAGGACAGGACAACGCTAGGAGATATACAGCCACTCGCTCTAACACCTAGGCTCTAACACGTAGCCTGGGTCTTTTTGACCCGGTCAGGACAGCGGGAGGGGATATACAGCCACTAGCTCAAACACATAGGCTCTAACACGTAGCCTGGGTCTTTTTGACCCGGTCAGGACAGCAGGAGGAGGATATACAGCCACTCGCTCTAACACCTAGGCTCTAACACGTAGCCTGGGTCCTTTTGACCCGGACAGGACAGGACAGGACAGGACAGGACAGCGGGAGGAGATATACAGCGAGCCACTCGCGCTAACACCTAGGCTCTAACATTAACCCTCGAAAATAAATAAATAAATGAATATAATATAATTTATTATTTTTATGGGAGTGGTCATTGAATCCACAATATAACAGGTTCGTGTCTCACAGACAAACAACATCCATCCATCGAAGCTATGTCGACTTTCCAGAACACAGAAAACGCAAAGGGCGATTCTCACTGCATCACTGCAGTGTTTGACATACACACGTCGGACTCCAGTCACGTAACTACTACTACCGACAATACCACCACCACCACCACCGTCGTCGGCACCGTGATCGGTCTGGGCATCGTCGGAGGGTCGACTCGACTGAATCTGAGCACCATCAACTTCAACGACATCTATTCTGCGTTCAATCGAGTAGTGAACAACATACCCATACTTCTCGGCTACACGGTGAAAAGCCTCTCGGTCATGCCCAACAACAAACTGGAGGTGAGACTATTTGTCGAACCCAAATATAGTCTGTTGAGGTATGAGCTGTGGCTCGTTCGGGTCGTAGGACAGGCTCTGCTCTTGTGGTTTTACCACGGTGCAGTGTCACACATCATGGTGACACACCGGGACCATGTGCAGAAGATACACCGTGAAGCTGTGGGATGGTGTCCCTGTGCTGCAACGTTGACCGGTTTCGACGACAGCGAGTCTTGTACTTGTGCTTTGTACTGGGACATGGACGTTCGTCACAGCCACGTCCGAGACCATTTGTTGACATATTATCGGACATATCGGCAAATGCCATGCGACATCTCATCCGTGTGTAGCGGTGTCCACATGACAGATCTCTCAGATGAGGAACAGACACTTCTGATGAAGAAAGTCGCCTGGATATTTCAAGGCTTTTCTGTTGGCCCCAAACAACACGCCATGATGGGGATCCGTGCGAGCCTAGGCATACCTTGTGATTTCACGAAAACCCAAAATGTTGTACCGCAAGTCTACAAGTTGACAGACTGTCAGAATGAAACACGTGCGGAGATGTTCAATTGTCAGCAAGCCGAAGAGCAGATGACATATATTCACTTGTCGAGGAAATGGTTATCTTGGGTTTCCAGCATTGTCCTCGACTAGTGACACACACACACACCTACAATATTACAAGGGAATCACCAGATTCTTTACCAAGTAACACTTTTCACTGTAATGTCTGTACCTACAATGTGACCAATAAAAGTTGATTTAATTTCATTTGCAAGGGTCCCGTTCACAGCACAGCACACACTCGCTCTAACACTCTAACACGTAGCCTGGGTCGTTTTCACCCCAGCCAGGACACGAGAGGACAACGCTAGGGGTCATACAGCCACTCGCTCTAACACATAGGCACTGACACGTAGCCTGGGTCTTTTTTGTTGTTGTTGTTGACCCGGACAGGACAGCGGGAGGAGATATACAGCCACACGCTCTAACACATAGGCACTGACACGTAGGCTGGGTCGTTTTGACCCCGGACAGGACAGGACAGGACAGGACAGGACAGCGGCACGGGATATACAGCCACTCCCTCTAACACATAGGCACTGACACGTAGCCTGGGTCTGTCTGACCCCGGACAAGACAGGGCAACGCTAGGGGTTACACAGCCACTCACTCTAACACGTAGCCTGGGTCTTTTTGACCCGGACAGGACAACGGGAGGGTTATCAAAGACCTATCATTTTACAGCGGTACAATGCCGACATCTAGTGGTCATACAACATACAGGGTGAACGAAAACACATGCAAACACAACGCATAACCGCCAGGGGGGCTTCACCGGCTTGTGGACTGTGGCTTCACCGGCTTGTGGACTGTGTGAGTTTGGGTATGCAATTTAAAAACACCCCCCTATTGGACCACATTCCGTGGACTGTACCGCTGTACTGTTTGAGTATGGATGATAACCCTCCCGTTGTCCTGGTATTCTGTACACACGCCGTGCCCTCCGGGTCGAACTGTCCCCCTCTCACTAAAGGCCCAGTTGGAACATGTGGGACAGTATGGGTGCGAGCAGCCTTTGCAGATGTATTTGTTACACCTGGTGCACACCGTGTGTGTTTTACAGTCCTTCTTTGTGGGGCAGACCTGACACCTCTTCCTCTTACTGGGTTGTGCGGGGTTGGGTGCTTGGGCCGGTGGTGCTGCGTGGTCCGGTGCTGCGGGGGCGTGATCCCGCCGGGGCTGATCACGATACGTAGCCCTCTGAACAGCTTTGACGAGCGCCGCAGAGGCTTCGGTGCGAGGGAGACGGGCCCTTCTTTGTATGAACGGAGTCACTAGTGCCTTTCCCAGCTGCTCGAGGAACACCCTCCTCTTGTTTCGCTTGCCAGGCATCCAAGTGGGGTTGAGCTCTCGCCATATGACAAAAGCGTTGTAAGAGGACACGTCAAGGATGTTGTGGAAGATGACCAGGGGCCAGCGCGCGGTCATCCTCCTGCAGCTGTAGGTTCCAATCACCTTGTCTAGGTTGTCCACACCTCCCTTGTTGCTGTTGTAGTCTAGGACGATGGCCGGCTTCTTGTCCTGGCGACGGCTAACGTGAGCCTCGGTGTGCAGCGTGCTCAGGAGTAAGACGTTCTTGTTTTTCTTTGCCAGGTAGGACACTAGAGCGGTGGTGGACGTGAAGCCGAACTTGGAGGAGAAGAGGAGCCTGTCCTTTGAGGCGAGCAGCGCCTGCGGGAGCTCTGGCTTGTTCTTTCTGACTGTGCCGACCACGGTGACGTTCCTGGTCAGGAGCTGGCGCGCGAGCTCGTATGAGGTGAAGAAATTGTCGCAGGTGACGTTGTGACCCCTGAGTCCCTGCGTCAAATCGAGCACGACCCTCATCCCCTGGTTCTTCTCGGGGCCTCCGCATGTGGCCTTGCCGGTGTAGACCTGCATCTTCCAGGCGTAGCTGGATTTGGAGTCGCAGGCCACCCATGTCTTGATGCCGTATTTGGCCGGCTTGCTTGGGATATACTGGCGGAAAGGACATCGGCCTGGAGGAGAGAGAGAGAGAGAGAGAGAGAGAGAGAGAGAGAGAGAGAGAGAGAGAGAGAGAGAGAGAGAGAGAGAGAGAGAGAGAGAGAGAGAGAGAGAGAGAGAGAGGAGAGGAAAAACAAGAGATTAGCTTTAGCGTGTTGTGTTGTGTTGTGTTGTGTTCAGTGTTGTGTTCAGTGTTGTTGTTGTTGTGCTCTTGTACGGTGTTGTTGGCCCCGGCACACCTCTGAAAGGGACCAGTTGCTCGTCCACCGTCACGTCGGGCCCGGGGTTGTAGAGGAGCGGCAGCCTCTCGACCCACTTGTCCCAGACCTCTCTCACGGCCGCAAGTTTGTCACCGCCGCCTGCTGCGCGTCTCTCTGCTCTGGTCTGGCGGTCGTCGAAGCGAAGGAGTCTCGAGTAAGCGTGAAAGACTTTGAGCGGCATGGTTGCGCGGAAAATGGTCCTTCCGCTCTCGGCGTCCCAGAGACTAGAGGCAGCTTCGCCTCGGGACCTGTACACGCCGGCTAGGATGAGCAGCCCTACGTAGGCTCTCAGGTCTGTGGAGTCCATCGCTTTCCAGCGGCCGCCGCCGCGGTCGCGGTCTTCGTGGTCTTCGTGGTCTTCGTGGCCGTCGTCGGCGACGGCGTAGTGGCGGTCGTCGCCGTCGCCGTCGCCGTCCCCGTCGCCTCGGGCTCCGTATTTTCGAACGCCCTCCAGATTGGTCATCTCCAGGATGATGTCTTCTATCTCGGGTGTGAAAAACAAGCGAAACGTGGAGAGGATGTCGCGGGCTTGGCCTACGGCCTGCCTAGTAGGCCCGGGCCTCATGTCCTCCGGCACCTCAGCAACCGGCCTGTTACTTTTTGCCGCTGCGGCGGCCCCTCCGACGCCCCGATTGTTGTCACAGGGCACCGAGCACCATTGGATTTGGCCGTTTCTCGACACGAATGTCTCTCTTTCCACTCGAGGGATATCGTGTTGTGTTCTGGGGCTGATGCTGTGGCGGCGGCTGCGGCAGCGGCGGAGGTCTCCTCGCTCTCCTCGCTCTCCTTCACCTTCCCCTTGTTCTTCCCCTTGTTCTTCTTCTTCTTCTTCTTCTTCTTCTTCTTCTTGTTGGTCGTCGTCGTCGTCGTCATCGTCTCGTTCGTCTTCTACGCCTTGACCTTGTTCTACTTGGACATTGTCCTCGTCGTCGGCGGCGGCAGCGGCTGCGGCGTCGTAGTCGTCGTCGTCGTCGTCGTCCTCTGTGGTCTCCTCGTCCTCTGGGTTGTATTCCTCCCCGTCTTCTTCTTCGGACGCTTCCTCGTCCGCATCCTTGTCGCAGTCAGAGTCATTGGAAAATATCTGTTCTAGGACCTGTTTGGCCGTGAATCGCACAGCACTCATAATAGCTTCGGCACCCAGGCTGGGGAAGTCCCCAAGACCTCTCTCTTCGGCACGTGTCCGGACATGCCACGGAGGCAATATTAGTAGTAGTAGTAGTAGTAGTAGTAGTAGTAGTAGTAGTAGTAGTAGTAGTAGTAGTAGTAGTAGTAGGCTTACCTAGTACCTCTGGCTCAGAGCTTATGCCTCTAACGTGTAGCCTGGGTCGTTTTGACCCAGACAGGACAGGACAGGACAGGACAGGACAACGCTAGGGGTTATACAGCAACTCGCTCTAACACTCTGACATGTAGCCTGGGTCTTTTTGACCCGGTCAGGACAGCAGGTGGAGACATAGAGCGAGTTGCTCTAACACCTAGGCTCTAACACGTAGCCTGGGTCTTTTTGACCCGGTCAGGACAGCGGGAGGGGATATACAGCCACTCGCTCTAACACCTAGGCTCTAACACGTAGCCTGGGTCCTTTTGACCCGGACAGGACAGGACAGGACAACGCTAGGAGATATACAGCCACTCGCTCTAACACCTAGGCTCTAACACGTAGCCTGGGTCTTTTTGACCCGGTCAGGACAGCGGGAGGGGATATACAGCCACTAGCTCAAACACATAGGCTCTAACACGTAGCCTGGGTCTTTTTGACCCGGTCAGGACAGCAGGAGGAGGATATACAGCCACTCGCTCTAACACTTAGGCTCTAACACGTAGCCTGGGTCCTTTTGACCCGGACAGGACAGGACAGGACAGGACAGGACAGCGGGAGGAGATATACAGCGAGCCACTCGCGCTAACACCTAGGCTCTAACATTAACCCCCGAAAATAAATAAATAAATGAATATAATATAATTTATTATTTTTATGGGAGTGGTCATTGAATCCACAATATAACAGGTTCGTGTCTCACAGACAAACAACATCCATCCATCGAAGCTATGTCGACTTTCCAGAACACAGAAAACGCAAAGGGCGATTCTCACTGCATCACTGCAGTGTTTGACATACACACGTCGGACTCCAGTCACGTAACTACTACTACCGACAATACCACCACCACCACCACCACCACCGTCGTCGGCACCGTGATCGGTCTGGGCATCGTCGGAGGGTCGACTCGACTGAATCTGAGCACCATCAACTTCAACGACATCTATTCTGCGTTCAATCGAGTAGTGAACAACATACCCATACTTCTCGGCTACACGGTGAAAAGCCTCTCGGTCATGCCCAACAACAAACTGGAGGTGAGACTATTTGTCGAACCCAAATATAGTCTGTTGAGGTATGAGCTGTGGCTCGTTCGGGTCGTAGGACAGGCTCTGCTCTTGTGGTTTTACCACGGTGCAGTGTCACACATCATGGTGACACACCGGGACCATGTGCAGAAGATACACCGTGAAGCTGTGGGATGGTGTCCCTGTGCTGCAACGTTGACCGGTTTCGACGACAGCGAGTCTTGTACTTGTGCTTTGTACTGGGACATGGACGTTCGTCACAGCCACGTCCGAGACCATTTGTTGACATATTATCGGACATATCGGCAAATGCCATGCGACATCTCATCCGTGTGTAGCGGTGTCCACATGACAGATCTCTCAGATGAGGAACAGACACTTCTGATGAAGAAAGTCGCCTGGATATTTCAAGGCTTTTCTGTTGGCCCCAAACAACACGCCATGATGGGGATCCGTGCGAGCCTAGGCATACCTTGTGATTTCACGAAAACCCAAAATGTTGTACCGCAAGTCTACAAGTTGACAGACTGTCAGAATGAAACACGTGCGGAGATGTTCAATTGTCAGCAAGCCGAAGAGCAGATGACATATATTCACTTGTCGAGGAAATGGTTATCTTGGGTTTCCAGCATTGTCCTCGACTAGTGACACACACACACACCTACAATATTACAAGGGAATCACCAGATTCTTTACCAAGTAACACTTTTCACTGTAATGTCTGTACCTACAATGTGACCAATAAAAGTTGATTTAATTTCATTTGCAAGGGTCCCGTTCACAGCACAGCACACACTCGCTCTAACACTCTAACACGTAGCCTGGGTCGTTTTCACCCCAGCCAGGACACGAGAGGACAACGCTAGGGGTCATACAGCCACTCGCTCTAACACATAGGCACTGACACGTAGCCTGGGTCTTTTTTTTGTTGTTGTTGACCCGGACAGGACAGCGGGAGGAGATATACAGCCACACGCTCTAACACATAGGCACTGACACGTAGGCTGGGTCGTTTTGACCCCGGACAGGACAGGACAGGACAGGACAGGACAGCGGCACGGGATATACAGCCACTCCCTCTAACACATAGGCACTGACACGTAGCCTGGGTATGTCTGACCCCGGACAAGACAGGGCAACGCTAGGGGTTACACAGCCACTCACTCTAACACGTAGCCTGGGTCTTTTTGACCCGGACAGGACAACGGGAGGGTTAAGCTGAGTTCCATGAACATTGTCCAAAATCATGTTTTAGGCCAAATCCACATTGCGACCAGATCAGCATATGACAGGAGACACTGTTTGAGTGTAACAAACGTGAAACAATTCTTTTAGCCTTTTCGCATGAAAACAGGGTCCAAAATCATGGGTTTTCGTTCAGCAGTGGAAGTAGGAGGCGCGCTCTACAATAGGCAAGGGTTTTCAAGTCTGCAAGTACGTTTTAAGCTGAGTTCCATGAACATTGTCCAAAATCATGTTTTAGGCCAAATCCACAATGCGACCAGTTCAGCATATGAGAGGAGACACTGTTTGAGTGTAACAAGCGTGAAACATTTCTTTTAGCCTTTTCGCATGAAAACAGGGTCCAAAATCATGGGTTTTCGTTCAGCAGTGGAAGTAGGAGGCGCGCTCTACAATAGGCAAGGGTTTTCAAGTCTGCAAGTACGTTTTAAGCTGAGTTCCATGAACATTGTCCAAAATCATGTTTTAGGCCAAATCCACATTGCGACCAGATCAGCATATGACAGGAGACACTGTTTGAGTGTAACAAACGTGAAACAATTCTTTTAGCCTTTTCGCATGAAAACAGGGTCCAAAATCATGGGTTTTCGTTCAGCAGTGGAAGTAGGAGGCGCGCTCTACAATAGGCAAGGGTTTTCAAGTCTGCAAGTACGTTTTAAGCTGAGTTCCATGAACATTGTCCAAAATCATGTTTTAGGCCAAATCCACAATGCGACCAGTTCAGCATATGAGAGGAGACACTGTTTGAGTGTAACAAACGTGAAACATTTCTTTTAGCCTTTTCGCATGAAAACAGGGTCCAAAATCATGGGTTTTCGTTCAGCACTGGAAGTAGGAGGCGCGCTCTACAATAGGCAAGGGTTTTCAAGTCTGCAAGTACATTTTAAGCTGAGTTCCATGAACATTGTCCAAAATCATGTTTTAGGTCAAATCCACATTGCGACCAGATCAGCATATGACAGGAGACACTGTTTGAGTGTAACAAACGTGAAACAATTCTTTTAGCCTTTTCGCATGAAAACAGGGTCCAAAATCATGGGTTTTCGTTCAGCAGTGGAAGTAGGAGGCGCGCTCTACAATAGGCAAGGGTTTTCAAGTCTGCAAGTACGTTTTAAGCTGAGTTCCATGAACATTGTCCAAAATCATGTTTTAGGCCAAATCCACATTGCGACCAGATCAGCATATGACAGGAGACACTGTTTGAGTGTAACAAACGTGAAACAATTCTTTTAGCCTTTTCGCATGAAAACAGGGTCCAAAATCATGGGTTTTCGTTCAGCAGTGGAAGTAGGAGGCGCGCTCTACAATAGGCAAGGGTTTTCAAGTCTGCAAGTACGTTTTAAGCTGAGTTCCATGAACATTGTCCAAAATCATGTTTTAGGCCAAATCCACAATGCGACCAGTTCAGCATATGAGAGGAGACACTGTTTGAGTGTAACAAACGTGAAACATTTCTTTTAGCCTTTTCGCATGAAAACAGGGTCCAAAATCATGGGTTTTCGTTCAGCACTGGAAGTAGGAGGCGCGCTCTACAATAGGCAAGGGTTTTCAAGTCTGCAAGTACGTTTTAAGCTGAGTTCCATGAACATTGTCCAAAATCATGTTTTAACCAAAATCCACAATGCGACCAGTTCAGCATATGAGAGGAGACACTGTTTGAGTGTAACAAACGTGAAACATTTCTTTTAGCCATTTTGCATGAAAACAGGGTCCAAAATCACGGGTTTTCATTCAGCAGTGGAAGTAGGAGGCGCGCTCTACAATAGGCAAGGGTTTTCAAGTCTGCAAGTACGTTTTAAGCTGAGTTCCATGAACATTGTCCAAAATCATGTTTTAGGCCAAATCCACATTGCGACCAGTTCAGCATATGACAGGAGACACTGTTTGAGTGTAACAAACGTGAAACAATTCTTTTAGCCTTTTCTTATGAAAACAGGGTCCAAAATCATGGGTTTTCGTTCAGCAGTGGAAGTAGGAGGCGCGCTCTACAATAGGCAAGGGTTTTCAAGTCTGCAAGTACGTTTTAAGCTAAGTTCCATGAACATTGTCCAAAATCATGTTTTAGGCCAAATCCACAATGCGACCAGTTCAGCATATGAGAGGAGACACTGTTTGAGTGTAACAAACGTGAAACATTTCTTTTAGCCTTTTCGCATGAAAACAGGGTCCAAAATCATGGGTTTTCGTTCAGCAGTGGAAGTAGGAGGCGCGCTCTACAATAGGCAAGGGTTTTCAAGTCTGCAAGTACGTTTTCAGCTGAGTTCCATGAACATTGTCCAAAATCATGTTTTAACCAAAATCCACAATGCGACCAGTTCAGCATATGAGAGGAGACACTGTTTGAGTGTAACAAACGTGAAACATTTCTTTTAGCCTTTTCGCATGAAAACAGGGTCCAAAATCATGGGTTTTCGTTCAGCAGTGGAAGTAGGAGGCGCGCTCTACAATAGGCAAGGGTTTTCAAGTCTGCAAGTACGTTTTAAGCTGAGTTCCATGAACATTGTCCAAAATCATGTTTTAACCAAAATCCACAATGCGACCAGTTCAGCATATGAGAGGAGACACTGTTTGAGTGTAACAAACGTGAAACATTTCTTTTAGCCTTTTCGCATGAAAACAGGGTCCCAAAATCATGGGTTTTCGTTCAGCAGTGGAAGTAGGAGGTGCGCTCTACAATAGGCAAGGGTTTTCAAGTCTGCAGGTACGTTTTAAGCTGAGTTCCATGAACATTGTCCAAAATCATGTTTTAGGCCAAATCCACATTGCGACCAGATCAGCATATGACAGGAGACACTGTTTGAGTGTAACAAACGTGAAACAATTCTTTTAGCCTTTTCGCATGAAAACAGGGTCCAAAATCATGGGTTTTCGTTCAGCAGTGGAAGTAGGAGCCGCGCTCTACGATAGGCAAGGGTTTTCAAGTCTGCAAGTACGTTTTAAGCTGAGTTCCATGAACATTGTCCAAAATCATGTTTTAACCAAAATCCACAATGCGACCAGTTCAGCATATGAGAGGAGACACTGTTTGAGTGTAACAAACGTGAAACATTTCTTTTAGCCTTTTCGCATGAAAACAGGGTCCAAAATCATGGGTTTTCGTTCAGCAGTGGAAGTAGGAGGCGCGCTCTACAATAGGCAAGGGTTTTCAAGTCTGCAAGTACGTTTTAAGCTGAGTTCCATGAACATTGTCCAAAATCATGTTTTTTTTATTTATTTTTTATAATATGTTTATTATTTTCCAATAAAAATAAAGTAAAAGAGACAGCAATACAAACAATGACATTCATTGTACTGTTGGATGGGATGGCCAGTTTAGAGGACAAAACAAAAGTTAACTCACACATACACAAAATAAAACAAAATCCTATTAGGTGGTACGTGTATAAGAAGACAGCATATAGTCATTACAAGCAGTGTAGTTCAGCCAAAAATAAATATTGAGTGGAGTACAGCACAGAGTAGCAGCAGATCGTCAGCCCAGTTATGAAGCGGGACTAGACCATTTATCCAGTATCGGCTGCCATATTTTGTAAAACAATGGACTTCTATTGGAGGTGTTGTATCGAATCTTTTCCATATGGATTACATTCCCTAAATCCCGTAACCACATTTCAAAGGTAGGTACAGTCTCCAATTTCCAAAATTGCAATATGAGCCTTTTGGCTAATAGAGTACAAAGAGAGACAGCTTTCCCCTCCTGGTTATTCCCATCAACTGTACCAAACAGAGCGATCAATGGGTCTGTGGCTAGAACTCTATCAAAGGCCTTAGATAAGTAATCAAAAATGAGAGCCCAGTAAGCCTGTAATTTAGGGCATGTCCAGAATAAGTGGGACAACGTCCCCTCCTCCTGCTTGCACCTCTCACACAGTGGTGAGGTGTCCGGGAATATTTTATGCAGTTTTACTTTTGAGTAGTGTAACCTGTGTATCACCTTAAACTGTACAAGGTTGTGTCTGGCATTCACTGAACTGTGGTTTATATTCCTGAGAGCTTCTATCCAGTCCTCATTTGAGATTTCTGAACCAAGTTCTTGTTCCCAAGCCCTTTTAATGGTGTCTGTGGATATCTCTATGTGGGCCTGTAGCACATCATACAGTCTGGAGACCGACCCTTTTGAATGGGGTTTGACAAGGATCAAGCTATCTAATGTAGGACTATTTGGCTTCATGCCATACTGTGGGATGTGTGTCCTTAAGAAATTCCTGATTTGGAGGTATCTGAAAAAATGTGTTGTTGGCATGTTGAACTTTGCCTGTAGTTGTTGAAATGAAGCTAACTGACCATCTATGTATAGATTACCAATTGTTGTGAGGCCCTTCTCCCTCCACTGTGAAAACACCACATCGTCCATTGCAGGGTGGAAAGCATGATTCCGGCTAATCGGGCTGTCTATGTACACAGTGGGTATGTTAAGAAAATCCCTAATCTGTTTCCAGATCCTAAGAGTATGACAAATGACTGGATTGGAGTCATAAGTGGCTTTTTTCACATATGATGGGCTATTAACAAGTGCAGGGAGTGAGGAACGTTGACAGGAGGCCTGCTCAATCAAAAGCCATGAAGGCATATCCTTCCGTCTCAAAATCATGTTTTAACCAAAATCCACAATGCGACCAGTTCAGCATATGAGAGGAGACACTGTTTGAGTGTAACAAACGTGAAACATTTCTTTTAGCCATTTTGCATGAAAACAGGGTCCAAAATCATGGGTTTTCATTCAGCAGTGGAAGTAGGAGGCGCGCTCTACAATAGGCAAGGGTTTTCAAGTCTGCAAGTACGTTTTAAGC
Organism: Coregonus lavaretus; assembly: GCF_964263955.1. Taxonomy (NCBI): domain Eukaryota; kingdom Metazoa; phylum Chordata; class Actinopteri; order Salmoniformes; family Salmonidae; genus Coregonus; species Coregonus lavaretus. The sequence goes on from NC_140019.1 coordinate 1,018,375, forward strand.
TGAGTTCCATGAACATTGTCCAAAATCATGTTTTAACCAAAATCCACAATGCGACCAGTTCAGCATATGAGAGGAGCCACTGTTTGAGTGTAACAAACGTGAAACATTTCTTTTAGCCTTTTCTTATGAAAACAGGGTCCAAAATCATGGGTTTTCGTTCAGCAGTGGAAGTAGGAGGCGCGCTCTACAATAGGCAAGGGTTTTCAAGTCTGCAAGTACGTTTTAAGCTGAGTTCCATGAACATTGTCCAAAATCATGTTTTAGGCCAAATCCACATTGCGACCAGTTCAGCATATGACAAGAGACACTGTTTGAGTGTAACAAACGTGAAACAATTCTTTTAGCCTTTTCTTATGAAAACAGGGTCCAAAATCATGGGTTTTCGTTCAGCAGTGGAAGTAGGAGGCGCGCTCTACAATAGGCAAGGGTTTTCAAGTCTGCAAGTACGTTTTAAGCTGAGTTCCATGAACATTGTCCAAAATCATGTTTTAACCAAAATCCACAATGCGACCAGTTCAGCATATGAGAGGAGACACTGTTTGAGTGTAACAAACGTGAAACATTTCTTTTAGCCTTTTCGCATGAAAACAGGGTCCAAAATCATGGGTTTTCGTTCAGCACTGGAAGTAGGAGGCGCGCTCTACAATAGGCAAGGGTTTTGAAGTCTGCAAGTACGTTTTAAGCTGAGTTCCATGAACATTGTCCAAAATCATGTTTTAACCAAAATCCACAATGCGACCAGTTCAGCATATGAGAGGAGACACTGTTTGAGTGTAACAAACGTGAAACATTTCTTTTAGCCATTTTGCATGAAAACAGGGTCCAAAATCATGGGTTTTCATTCTGCAGTGGAAGTAGGAGGCGCGCTCTACAATAGGCAAGGGTTTTCAAGTCTGCAAGTACGTTTTAAGCTGAGTTCCATGAACATTGTCCAAAATCATGTTTTAGGCCAAATCCACATTGCGACCAGATCAGCATATGACAGGAGACACTGTTTGAGTGTAACAAACGTGAAACAATTCTTTTAGCCTTTTCGCATGAAAACAGGGTCCAAAATCATGGGTTTTCGTTCAGCAGTGGAAGTAGGAGGCGCGCTCTACAATAGGCAAGGGTTTTCAAGTCTGCAAGTACGTTTTAAGCTGAGTTCCATGAACATTGTCCAAAATCATGTTTTAACCAAAATCCACAATGCGACCAGTTCAGCATATGAGAGGAGACACTGTTTGAGTGTAACAAACGTGAAACATTTCTTTTAGCCTTTTCGCATGAAAACAGGGTCCAAAATCATGGGTTTTTGTTCAGCAGTGGAAGTAGGAGGCGCGCTCTACAATAGGCAAGGGTTTTCAAGTCTGCAAGTACGTTTTAAGCTGAGTTCCATGAACATTGTCCAAAATCATGTTTTAACCAAAATCCACAATGCGACCAGTTCAGCATATGAGAGGAGACACTGTTTGAGTGTAACAAACGTGAAACATTTCTTTTAGCCATTTTGCATGAAAACAGGGTCCAAAATCATGGGTTTTCATTCAGCAGTGGAAGTAGGAGGCGCGCTCTACAATAGGCAAGGGTTTTCAAGTCTGCAAGTACGTTTTAAGCTGAGTTCCATGAACATTGTCCAAAATCATGTTTTAGGCCAAATCCACATTGCGACCAGTTCAGCATATGACAGGAGACACTGTTTGAGTGTAACAAACGTGAAACAATTCTTTTAGCCTTTTCTTATGAAAACAGGGTCCAAAATCATGGGTTTTCGTTCAGCAGTGGAAGTAGGAGGCGCGCTCTACAATAGGCAAGGGTTTTCAAGTCTGCAAGTACGTTTTAAGCTAAGTTCCATGAACATTGTCCAAAATCATGTTTTAGGCCAAATCCACAATGCGACCAGTTCAGCATATGAGAGGAGACACTGTTTGAGTGTAACAAACGTGAAACATTTCTTTTAGCCTTTTCGCATGAAAACAGGGTCCAAAATCATGGGTTTTCGTTCAGCAGTGGAAGTAGGAGGCGCGCTCTACAATAGGCAAGGGTTTTCAAGTCTGCAAGTACGTTTTAAGCTGAGTTCCATGAACATTGTCCAAAATCATGTTTTAACCAAAATCCACAATGCGACCAGTTCAGCATATGAGAGGAGACACTGTTTGAGTGTAACAAACGTGAAACATTTCTTTTAGCCATTTTAAATGAAAACAGGGTCCAAAATCATGGGTTTTCATTCAGCAGTGGAAGTAGGAGGCGCGCTCTACAATAGGCAAGGGTTTTCAAGTCTGCAAGTACGTTTTAAGCTGAGTTCCATGAACATTGTCCAAAATCATGTTTTAGGCCAAATCCACAATGCGACCAGTTCAGCATATGAGAGGAGCCACTGTTTGAGTGTAACAAACGTGAAACATTTCTTTTAGCCTTTTTGCATGAAAACAGGGTCCAAAATCATGGGTTTTCGTTCAGCACTGGAAGTAGGAGGCGCGCTCTACAATAGGCAAGGGTTTTCAAGTCTGCAAGTACATTTTAAGCTGAGTTCCATGTACATTGTCCAAAATCATGTTTTAGGCCAAATCCACAATGCGACCAGTTCAGCATATGAGAGGAGACACTGTTTGAGTGTAACAAACGTGAAACATTTCTTTTAGCCTTTTCGCATGAAAACAGGGTCCAAAATCATGGGTTTTCGTTCAGCACTGGAAGTAGGAGGCGCGCTCTACAATAGGCAAGGGTTTTCAAGTCTGCAAGTACATTTTAAGCTGAGTTCCATGAACATTGTCCAAAATCATGTTTTAGGCCAAATCCACATTGCGACCAGATCAGCATATGACAGGAGACACTGTTTGAGTGTAACAAACGTGAAACAATTCTTTTAGCCTTTTCGCATGAAAACAGGGTCCAAAATCATGGGTTTTCGTTCAGCAGTGGAAGTAGGAGGCGCGCTCTACAATAGGCAAGGGTTTTCAAGTCTGCAAGTACGTTTTAAGCTGAGTTCCATGAACATTGTCCAAAATCATGTTTTAACCAAATCCACAATGCGACCAGTTCAGCATATGAGAGGAGACACTGTTTGAGTGTAACAAACGTGAAACATTTCTTTTAGCCTTTTCGCATGAAAACAGGGTCCAAAATCATGGGTTTTTGTTCAGCAGTGGAAGTAGGAGGCGCGCTCTACAATAGGCAAGGGTTTTCAAGTCTGCAAGTACGTTTTAAGCTGAGTTCCATGAACATTGTCCAAAATCATGTTTTAACCAAAATCCACAATGCGACCAGTTCAGCATATGAGAGGAGACACTGTTTGAGTGTAACAAACGTGAAACATTTCTTTTAGCCATTTTGCATGAAAACAGGGTCCAAAATCATGGGTTTTCATTCAGCAGTGGAAGTAGGAGGCGCGCTCTACAATAGGCAAGGGTTTTCAAGTCTGCAAGTACGTTTTAAGCTGAGTTCCATGAACATTGTCCAAAATCATGTTTTAGGCCAAATCCACATTGCGACCAGTTCAGCATATGACAGGAGACACTGTTTGAGTGTAACAAACGTGAAACAATTCTTTTAGCCTTTTCTTATGAAAACAGGGTCCAAAATCATGGGTTTTCGTTCAGCAGTGGAAGTAGGAGGCGCGCTCTACAATAGGCAAGGGTTTTCAAGTCTGCAAGTACGTTTTAAGCTAAGTTCCATGAACATTGTCCAAAATCATGTTTTAGGCCAAATCCACAATGCGACCAGTTCAGCATATGAGAGGAGACACTGTTTGAGTGTAACAAACGTGAAACATTTCTTTTAGCCTTTTCGCATGAAAACAGGGTCCAAAATCATGGGTTTTCGTTCAGCAGTGGAAGTAGGAGGCGCGCTCTACAATAGGCAAGGGTTTTCAAGTCTGCAAGTACGTTTTCAGCTGAGTTCCATGAACATTGTCCAAAATCATGTTTTAACCAAAATCCACAATGCGACCAGTTCAGCATATGAGAGGAGACACTGTTTGAGTGTAACAAACGTGAAACATTTCTTTTAGCCTTTTCGCATGAAAACAGGGTCCAAAATCATGGGTTTTCGTTCAGCAGTGGAAGTAGGAGGCGCGCTCTACAATAGGCAAGGGTTTTCAAGTCTGCAAGTACGTTTTAAGCTGAGTTCCATGAACATTGTCCAAAATCATGTTTTAACCAAAATCCACAATGCGACCAGTTCAGCATATGAGAGGAGACACTGTTTGAGTGTAACAAACGTGAAACATTTCTTTTAGCCTTTTCGCATGAAAACAGGGTCCAAAATCATGGGTTTTCGTTCAGCAGTGGAAGTAGGAGGTGCGCTCTACAATAGGCAAGGGTTTTCAAGTCTGCAGGTACGTTTTAAGCTGAGTTCCATGAACATTGTCCAAAATCATGTTTTAGGCCAAATCCACATTGCGACCTGATCAGCATATGACAGGAGACACTGTTTGAGTGTAACAAACGTGAAACAATTCTTTTAGCCTTTTCGCATGAAAACAGGGTCCAAAATCATGGGTTTTCGTTCAGCAGTGGAAGTAGGAGGCGCGCTCTACAATAGGCAAGGGTTTTCAAGTCTGCAAGTACGTTTTAAGCTGAGTTCCATGAACATTGTCCAAAATCATGTTTTAACCAAAATCCACAATGCGACCAGTTCAGCATATGAGAGGAGACACTGTTTGAGTGTAACAAACGTGAAACATTTCTTTTAGCCTTTTCGCATGAAAACAGGGTCCAAAATCATGGGTTTTCGTTCAGCAGTGGAAGTAGGAGGCGCGCTCTACAATAGGCAAGGGTTTTCAAGTCTGCAAGTACGTTTTAAGCTGAGTTCCATGAACATTGTCCAAAATCATGTTTTAACCAAAATCCACAATGCGACCAGTTCAGCATATGAGAGGAGACACTGTTTGAGTGTAACAAACGTGAAACATTTCTTTTAGCCATTTTGCATGAAAACAGGGTCCAAAATCATGGGTTTTCATTCAGCAGTGGAAGTAGGAGGCGCGCTCTACAATAGGCAAGGGTTTTCAAGTCTGCAAGTACGTTTTAAGCTGAGTTCCATGAACATTGTCCAAAATCATGTTTTAGGCCAAATCCACATTGCGACCAGTTCAGCATATGACAGGAGACACTGTTTGAGTGTAACAAACGTGAAACAATTCTTTTAGCCTTTTCTTATGAAAACAGGGTCCAAAATCATGGGTTTTCGTTCAGCAGTGGAAGTAGGAGGCGCGCTCTACAATAGGCAAGGGTTTTCAAGTCTGCAAGTACATTTTAAGCTGAGTTCCATATACATTGTCCAAAATCATGTTTTAGGCCAAATCCACAATGCGACCAGTTCAGCATATGAGAGGAGACACTGTTTGAGTGTAACAAACGTGAAACATTTCTTTTAGCCTTTTCGCATGAAAACAGGGTCCAAAATCATGGGTTTTCGTTCAGCAGTGGAAGTAGGAGGCGCGCTCTACAATAGGCAAGGGTTTTCAAGTCTGCAAGTACGTTTTCAGCTGAGTTCCATGAACATTGTCCAAAATCATGTTTTAACCAAAATCCACAATGCGACCAGTTCAGCATATGAGAGGAGACACTGTTTGAGTGTAACAAACGTGAAACATTTCTTTTAGCCTTTTCGCATGAAAACAGGGTCCAAAATCATGGGTTTTCGTTCAGCAGTGGAAGTAGGAGGTGCGCTCTACAATAGGCAAGGGTTTTCAAGTCTGCAGGTACGTTTTCAGCTGAGTTCCATGAACATTGTCCAAAATCATGTTTTAACCAAAATCCACAATGCGACCAGTTCAGCATATGAGAGGAGACACTGTTTGAGTGTAACAAACGTGAAACATTTCTTTTAGCCTTTTCGCATGAAAACAGGGTCCAAAATCATGGGTTTTCGTTCAGCAGTGGAAGTAGGAGGCGCGCTCTACAATAGGCAAGGGTTTTCAAGTCTGCAAGTACGTTTTAAGCTGAGTTCCATGAACATTGTCCAAAATCATGTTTTAACCAAAATCCACAATGCGACCAGTTCAGCATATGAGAGGAGACACTGTTTGAGTGTAACAAACGTGAAACATTTCTTTTAGCCTTTTCGCATGAAAACAGGGTCCAAAATCATGGGTTTTCGTTCAGCAGTGGAAGTAGGAGGCGCGCTCTACAATAGGCAAGGGTTTTCAAGTCTGCAAGTACGTTTTAAGCTGAGTTCCATGAACATTGTCCAAAATCATGTTTTAACCAAAATCCACAATGCGACCAGTTCAGCATATGAGAGGAGACACTGTTTGAGTGTAACAAACGTGAAACATTTATTTTAGCCATTTTGCATGAAAACAGGGTCCAAAATCATGGGTTTTCATTCAGCAGTGGAAGTAGGAGGCGCGCTCTACAATAGGCAAGGGTTTTCAAGTCTGCAAGTACGTTTTAAGCTGAGTTCCATGAACATTGTCCAAAATCATGTTTTAGGCCAAATCCACATTGCGACCAGTTCAGCATATGACAGGAGACACTGTTTGAGTGTAACAAACGTGAAACAATTCTTTTAGCCTTTTCTTATGAAAACAGGGTCCAAAATCATGGGTTTTCGTTCAGCAGTGGAAGTAGGAGGCGCGCTCTACAATAGGCAAGGGTTTTCAAGTCTGCAAGTACGTTTTAAGCTAAGTTCCATGAACATTGTCCAAAATCATGTTTTAGGCCAAATCCACAATGCGACCAGTTCAGCATATGAGAGGAGACACTGTTTGAGTGTAACAAACGTGAAACATTTCTTTTAGCCTTTTCGCATGAAAACAGGGTCCAAAATCATGGGTTTTCGTTCAGCAGTGGAAGTAGGAGGCGCGCTCTACAATAGGCAAGGGTTTTCAAGTCTGCAAGTACGTTTTCAGCTGAGTTCCATGAACATTGTCCAAAATCATGTTTTAACCAAAATCCACAATGCGACCAGTTCAGCATATGAGAGGAGACACTGTTTGAGTGTAACAAACGTGAAACATTTCTTTTAGCCTTTTCGCATGAAAACAGGGTCCAAAATCATGGGTTTTCGTTCAGCAGTGGAAGTAGGAGGCGCGCTCTACAATAGGCAAGGGTTTTCAAGTCTGCAAGTACGTTTTAAGCTGAGTTCCATGAACATTGTCCAAAATCATGTTTTAACCAAAATCCACAATGCGACCAGTTCAGCATATGAGAGGAGACACTGTTTGAGTGTAACAAACGTGAAACATTTCTTTTAGCCTTTTCGCATGAAAACAGGGTCCAAAATCATGGGTTTTCGTTCAGCAGTGGAAGTAGGAGGTGCGCTCTACAATAGGCAAGGGTTTTCAAGTCTGCAGGTACGTTTTAAGCTGAGTTCCATGAACATTGTCCAAAATCATGTTTTAGGCCAAATCCACATTGCGACCTGATCAGCATATGACAGGAGACACTGTTTGAGTGTAACAAACGTGAAACAATTCTTTTAGCCTTTTCGCATGAAAACAGGGTCCAAAATCATGGGTTTTCGTTCAGCAGTGGAAGTAGGAGGCGCGCTCTACAATAGGCAAGGGTTTTCAAGTCTGCAAGTACGTTTTAAGCTGAGTTCCATGAACATTGTCCAAAATCATGTTTTAACCAAAATCCACAATGCGACCAGTTCAGCATATGAGAGGAGACACTGTTTGAGTGTAACAAACGTGAAACATTTCTTTTAGCCTTTTCGCATGAAAACAGGGTCCAAAATCATGGGTTTTCGTTCAGCAGTGGAAGTAGGAGGCGCGCTCTACAATAGGCAAGGGTTTTCAAGTCTGCAAGTACGTTTTAAGCTGAGTTCCATGAACATTGTCCAAAATCATGTTTTAACCAAAATCCACAATGCGACCAGTTCAGCATATGAGAGGAGACACTGTTTGAGTGTAACAAACGTGAAACATTTCTTTTAGCCATTTTGCATGAAAACAGGGTCCAAAATCATGGGTTTTCATTCAGCAGTGGAAGTAGGAGGCGCGCTCTACAATAGGCAAGGGTTTTCAAGTCTGCAAGTACGTTTTAAGCTGAGTTCCATGAACATTGTCCAAAATCATGTTTTAGGCCAAATCCACATTGCGACCAGTTCAGCATATGACAGGAGACACTGTTTGAGTGTAACAAACGTGAAACAATTCTTTTAGCCTTTTCTTATGAAAACAGGGTCCAAAATCATGGGTTTTCGTTCAGCAGTGGAAGTAGGAGGCGCGCTCTACAATAGGCAAGGGTTTTCAAGTCTGCAAGTACGTTTTAAGCTAAGTTCCATGAACATTGTCCAAAATCATGTTTTAGGCCAAATCCACAATGCGACCAGTTCAGCATATGAGAGGAGACACTGTTTGAGTGTAACAAACGTGAAACATTTCTTTTAGCCTTTTCGCATGAAAACAGGGTCCAAAATCATGGGTTTTCGTTCAGCAGTGGAAGTAGGAGGCGCGCTCTACAATAGGCAAGGGTTTTCAAGTCTGCAAGTACGTTTTAAGCTGAGTTCCATGAACATTGTCCAAAATCATGTTTTAACCAAAATCCACAATGCGACCAGTTCAGCATATGAGAGGAGACACTGTTTGAGTGTAACAAACGTGAAACATTTCTTTTAGCCATTTTGCATGAAAACAGGGTCCAAAATCATGGGTTTTCATTCAGCAGTGGAAGTAGGAGGCGCGCTCTACAATAGGCAAGGGTTTTCAAGTCTGCAAGTACGTTTTAAGCTGAGTTCCATGAACATTGTCCAAAATCATGTTTTAGGCCAAATCCACAATGCGACCAGTTCAGCATATGAGAGGAGCCACTGTTTGAGTGTAACAAACGTGAAACATTTCTTTTAGCCTTTTTGCATGAAAACAGGGTCCAAAATCATGAGTTTTCGTTCAGCACTGGAAGTAGGAGGCGCGCTCTACAATAGGCAAGGGTTTTCAAGTCTGCAAGTACATTTTAAGCTGAGTTCCATGTACATTGTCCAAAATCATGTTTTAGGCCAAATCCACAATGCGACCAGTTCAGCATATGAGAGGAGACACTGTTTGAGTGTAACAAATGTGAAACATTTCTTTTAGCCTTTTCGCATGAAAACAGGGTCCAAAATCATGGGTTTTCGTTCAGCACTGGAAGTAGGAGGCGCGCTCTACAATAGGCAAGGGTTTTCAAGTCTGCAAGTACATTTTAAGCTGAGTTCCATGAACATTGTCCAAAATCATGTTTTAGGCCAAATCCACATTGCGACCAGATCAGCATATGACAGGAGACACTGTTTGAGTGTAACAAACGTGAAACAATTCTTTTAGCCTTTTCGCATGAAAACAGGGTCCAAAATCATGGGTTTTCGTTCAGCAGTGGAAGTAGGAGGCGCGCTCTACAATAGGCAAGGGTTTTCAAGTCTGCAAGTACGTTTTAAGCTGAGTTCCATGAACATTGTCCAAAATCATGTTTTAACCAAATCCACAATGCGACCAGTTCAGCATATGAGAGGAGACACTGTTTGAGTGTAACAAACGTGAAACATTTCTTTTAGCCTTTTCGCATGAAAACAGGGTCCAAAATCATGGGTTTTTGTTCAGCAGTGGAAGTAGGAGGCGCGCTCTACAATAGGCAAGGGTTTTCAAGTCTGCAAGTACGTTTTAAGCTGAGTTCCATGAACATTGTCCAAAATCATGTTTTAACCAAAATCCACAATGCGACCAGTTCAGCATATGAGAGGAGACACTGTTTGAGTGTAACAAACGTGAAACATTTCTTTTAGCCATTTTGCATGAAAACAGGGTCCAAAATCATGGGTTTTCATTCAGCAGTGGAAGTAGGAGGCGCGCTCTACAATAGGCAAGGGTTTTCAAGTCTGCAAGTACGTTTTAAGCTGAGTTCCATGAACATTGTCCAAAATCATGTTTTAGGCCAAATCCACATTGCGACCAGTTCAGCATATGACAGGAGACACTGTTTGAGTGTAACAAACGTGAAACAATTCTTTTAGCCTTTTCTTATGAACACAGGGTCCAAAATCATGGGTTTTCGTTCAGCAGTGGAAGTAGGAGGCGCGCTCTACAATAGGCAAGGGTTTTCAAGTCTGCAAGTACGTTTTAAGCTAAGTTCCATGAACATTGTCCAAAATCATGTTTTAGGCCAAATCCACAATGCGACCAGTTCAGCATATGAGAGGAGACACTGTTTGAGTGTAACAAACGTGAAACATTTCTTTTAGCCTTTTCGCATGAAAACAGGGTCCAAAATCATGGGTTTTCGTTCAGCAGTGGAAGTAGGAGGCGCGCTCTACAATAGGCAAGGGTTTTCAAGTCTGCAAGTACGTTTTCAGCTGAGTTCCATGAACATTGTCCAAAATCATGTTTTAACCAAAATCCACAATGCGACCAGTTCAGCATATGAGAGGAGACACTGTTTGAGTGTAACAAACGTGAAACATTTCTTTTAGCCTTTTCGCATGAAAACAGGGTCCAAAATCATGGGTTTTCGTTCAGCAGTGGAAGTAGGAGGCGCGCTCTACAATAGGCAAGGGTTTTCAAGTCTGCAAGTACGTTTTAAGCTGAGTTCCATGAACATTGTCCAAAATCATGTTTTAACCAAAATCCACAATGCGACCAGCTCAGCATATGAGAGGAGACACTGTTTGAGTGTAACAAACGTGAAACATTTCTTTTAGCCTTTTCGCATGAAAACAGGGTCCAAAATCATGGGTTTTCGTTCAGCAGTGGAAGTAGGAGGTGCGCTCTACAATAGGCAAGGGTTTTCAAGTCTGCAGGTACGTTTTAAGCTGAGTTCCATGAACATTGTCCAAAATCATGTTTTAGGCCAAATCCACATTGCGACCTGATCAGCATATGACAGGAGACACTGTTTGAGTGTAACAAACGTGAAACAATTCTTTTAGCCTTTTCGCATGAAAACAGGGTCCAAAATCATGGGTTTTCGTTCAGCAGTGGAAGTAGGAGGCGCGCTCTACAATAGGCAAGGGTTTTCAAGTCTGCAAGTACGTTTTAAGCTGAGTTCCATGAACATTGTCCAAAATCATGTTTTAACCAAAATCCACAATGCGACCAGTTCAGCATATGAGAGGAGACACTGTTTGAGTGTAACAAACGTGAAACATTTCTTTTAGCCTTTTCGCATGAAAACAGGGTCCAAAATCATGGGTTTTCGTTCAGCAGTGGAAGTAGGAGGCGCGCTCTACAATAGGCAAGGGTTTTCAAGTCTGCAAGTACGTTTTAAGCTGAGTTCCATGAACATTGTCCAAAATCATGTTTATTTTTATTTATTTTTTATAATATGTTTATTATTTTCCAATAAAAATAAAGTAAAAGAGACAGCAATACAAACAATGACATTCATTGTACTGTTGGATGGGATGGCCAGTTTAGAGGACAAAACAAAAGTTAACTCACACATACACAAAATAAAACAAAATCCTATTAGGTGGTACGTGTATAAGAAGACAGCATATAGTCATTACAAGCAGTGTAGTTCAGCCAAAAATAAATATTGAGTGGAGTACAGCACAGAGTAGCAGCAGATCGTCAGCCCAGTTATGAAGCGGGACTAGACCATTTATCCAGTATCGGCTGCCATATTTTGTAAAACAATGGACTTCTATTGGAGGTGTTGTATCGAATCTTTTCCATATGGATTACATTCCCTAAATCCCGTAACCACATTTCAAAGGTAGGTACAGTCTCCAATTTCCAAAATTGCAATATGAGCCTTTTAGCTAATAGAGTACAAAGAGAGACAGCTTTCCCCTCCTGGTTATTCCCATCAACTGTACCAAACAGAGCGATCAATGGGTCTGGGGCTAGAACTCTATCAAAGGCCTTAGATAAGTAATCAAAAATGAGAGCCCAGTAAGCCTGTAATTTAGGGCATGTCCAGAATAAGTGGGACAACGTCCCCTCCTCCTGCTTGCACCTCTCACACAGTGGTGAGGTGTCCGGGAATATTTTATGCAGTTTTACTTTTGAGTAGTGTAACCTGTGTATCACCTTAAACTGTACAAGGTTGTGTCTGGCATTCACTGAACTGTGGTTTATATTCCTGAGAGCTTCTATCCAGTCCTCATTTGAGATTTCTGAACCAAGTTCTTGTTCCCAAGCCCTTTTAATGGTGTCTGTGGATACCTCTATGTGGGCCTGTAGCACATCATACAGTCTGGAGACCGACCCTTTTGAATGGGGTTTGACAAGGATCAAGCTATCTAATGTAGGACTATTTGGCTTCATGCCATACTGTGGGATGTGTGTCCTTAAGAAATTCCTGATTTGGAGGTATCTGAAAAAATGTGTTGTTGGCATGTTGAACTTTGCCTGTAGTTGTTGAAATGAAGCTAACTGACCATCTATGTATAGATTACCAATTGTTGTGAGCCCCTTCTCCCTCCACTGTGAAAACACCACATCGTCCATTGCAGGGTGGAAAGCATGATTCCGGCTAATCGGGCTGTCTATGTACACAGTGGGTATGTTAAGAAAATCCCTAATCTGTTTCCAGATCCTAAGAGTATGACAAATGACTGGATTGGAGTCATAAGTGGCTTTTTTCACATATGATGGGCTATTAACAAGTGCAGGGAGTGAGGAACGTTGACAGGAGGCCTGCTCAATCAAAAGCCATGAAGGCATATCCTTCCGTCTCAAAATCATGTTTTAACCAAAATCCACAATGCGACCAGTTCAGCATATGAGAGGAGACACTGTTTGAGTGTAACAAACGTGAAACATTTCTTTTAGCCATTTTGCATGAAAACAGGGTCCAAAATCATGGGTTTTCATTCAGCAGTGGAAGTAGGAGGCGCGCTCTACAATAGGCAAGGGTTTTCAAGTCTGCAAGTACGTTTTAAGCTGAGTTCCATGAACATTGTCCAAAATCATGTTTTAGGCCAAATCCACATTGCGACCAGTTCAGCATATGACAGGAGACACTGTTTGAGTGTAACAAACGTGAAACAATTATTTTAGCCATGTCGCATGAAAACAGGGTCCAAAATCATGGGTTTTCGTTCAGCAGTGGAAGTAGGAGGCGCGCTCTACAATAGGCAAGGGTTTTCAAGTCTGCAAGTACGTTTTAAGCTGAGTTCCATGAACATTGTCCAAAATCATGTTTTAACCAAAATCCACAATGCGACCAGTTCAGCATATGAGAGGAGACACTGTTTGAGTGTAACAAACGTGAAACATTTCTTTTAGCCTTTTCGCATGAAAACAGGGTCCAAAATCATGGGTTTTCATTCAGCAGTGGAAGTAGGAGGCGCGCTCTACAATAGGCAAGGGTTTTCAAGTCTGCAAGTACGTTTTAAGCTGAGTTCCATGAACATTGTCCAAAATCATGCTTTAGGCCCAATCCACATTGCGACCAGTTCAGCATATGACAGGAGACACTGTTTGAGTGTAACAAACGTGAAACAATTCTTTTAGCCATGTCGCATGAAAACAGGGTCCAAAATCATGGGTTTTCGTTCAGCAGTGGAAGTAGGAGGCGCGCTCTACAATAGGCAAGGGTTTTCAAGTCTGCAAGTACGTTTTAAGCTGAGTTCCATGAACATTGTCCAAAATCATGTTTTAGGCCAAATCCACATTGCGACCAGTTCAGCATATGACAGGAGACACTGTTTGAGTGTAGCAAACGTGAAACAATTCTTTTAGCCATGTCGCATGAAAACAGGGTCCAAAATCATGGGTTTTCGTTCAGCAGTGGAAGTAGGAGGCGCGCTCTACAATAGGCAAGGGTTTTCAAGTCTGCAAGTACGTTTTAAGCTGAGTTCCATGAACATTGTCCAAAATCATGTTTTAGGCCAAATCCACATTGCGACCAGTTCAGCATATGACAGGAGACACTGTTTGAGTGTAACAAACGTGAAACAATTCTTTTAGCCATGTCGCATGAAAACAGGGTCCAAAATCATGGGTTTTCGTTCAGCAGTGGAAGTAGGAGGCGCGCTCTACAATAGGCAAGGGTTTTCAAGTCTGCAAGTACGTTTTAAGCTGAGTTCCATGAACATTGTCCAAAATCATGTTTTAGGCCAAATCCACATTGCGACCAGTTCAGCATATGACAGGAGACACTGTTTGAGTGTAACAAACGTGAAACGATTCTTTTAGCCATGTCGCATGAAAACAGGGTCCAAAATCATGGGTTTTCGTTCAGCAGTGGAAGTAGGAGGCGCGCTCTACAATAGGCAAGGGTTTTCAAGTCTGCAAGTACGTTTTAAGCTGAGTTCCATGAACATTGTCCAAAATCATGTTTTATCCAAAATCCACAATGCGACCAGTTCAGCATATGAGAGGAGACACTGTTTGAGTGTAACAAACGTGAAACATTTCTTTTAGCCTTTTCGCATGAAAACAGGGTCCAAAATCATGGGTTTTCGTTCAGCACTGGAAGTAGGAGGCGCGCTCTACAATAGGCAAGGGTTTTCAAGTCTGCAAGTACGTTTTAAGCTGAGTTCCATGAACATTGTCCAAAATCATGTTTTAGGCCAAATCCACAATGCGACCAGTTCAGCATATGAGAGGAGACACTGTTTGAGTGTAACAAACGTGAAACATTTCTTTTAGCCTTTTCGCATGAAAACAGGGTCCAAAATCATGGGTTTTCGTTCAGCAGTGGAAGTAGGAGGTGCGCTCTACAATAGGCAAGGGTTTTCAAGTCTGCAGGTACGTTTTAAGCTGAGTTCCATGAACATTGTCCAAAATCATGTTTTAGGCCAAATCCACATTGCGACCAGATCAGCATATGACAGGAGACACTGTTTGAGTGTAACAAACGTGAAACAATTCTTTTAGCCTTTTCGCATGAAAACAGGGTCCAAAATCATGGGTTTTCGTTCAGCAGTGGAAGTAGGAGGCGCGCTCTACAATAGGCAAGGGTTTTCAAGTCTGCAAGTACGTTTTAAGCTGAGTTCCATGAACATTGTCCAAAATCATGCTTTAGGCCAAATCCACATTGCGACCAGTTCAGCATATGACAGGAGACACTGTTTGAGTGTAACAAACGTGAAACAATTCTTTTAGCCATGTCGCATGAAAACAGGGTCCAAAATCATGGGTTTTCGTTCAGCAGTGGAAGTAGGAGGCGCGCTCTACAATAGGCAAGGGTTTTCAAGTCTGCAAGTACGTTTTAAGCTGAGTTCCATGAACATTGTCCAAAATCATGTTTTAGGCCAAATCCACATTGCGACCAGTTCAGCATATGACAGGAGACACTGTTTGAGTGTAACAAACGTGAAACAATTCTTTTAGCCATGTCGCATGAAAACAGGGTCCAAAATCATGGGTTTTCGTTCAGCAGTGGAAGTAGGAGGCGCGCTCTACAATAGGCAAGGGTTTTCAAGTCTGCAAGTACGTTTTAAGCTGAGTTCCATGAACATTGTCCAAAATCATGTTTTAGGCCAAATCCACAATGCGACCAGTTCAGCATATGAGAGGAGACACTGTTTGAGTGTAACAAACGTGAAACATTTCTTTTAGCCTTTTCGCATGAAAACAGGGTCCAAAATCATGGGTTTTCGTTCAGCAGTGGAAGTAGGAGGCGCGCTCTACAATAGGCAAGGGTTTTCAAGTCTGCAAGTACGTTTTAAGCTGAGTTCCATGAACATTGTCCAAAATCATGTTTTAACCAAAATCCACAATGCGACCAGTTCAGCATATGAGAGGAGACACTGTTTGAGTGAAACAAACGTGAAACATTTCTTTTAGCCTTTTCGCATGAAAACAGGGTCCAAAATCATCGGTTTTCGTTCAGCAGTGGAAGTAGGAGGCGCGCTCTACAATAGGCAAGGGTTTTCAAGTCTGCAAGTACGATTTAAGCTGAGTTCCATGAACATTGTCCAAAATCATGTTTTAGGCCAAATCCACAATGCGACCAGTTCAGCATATGAGAGGAGACACTGTTTGAGTGTAACAGACGTGAAACATTTCTTTTAGCCTTTTCGCATGAAAACAGGGTCCAAAATCATGGGTTTTCGTTCAGCAGTGGAAGTAGGAGGCGCGCTCTACAATAGGCAAGGGTTTTCAAGTCTGCAAGTACGTTTTAAGCTGAGTTCCATGAACATTGTCCAAAATCATGTTTTAGGCCAAATCCACATTGCGACCAGTTCAGCATATGACAGGAGACACTGTTTGAGTGTAACAAACGTGAAACAATTCTTTTAGCCATGTCGCATGAAAACAGGGTCCAAAATCATGGGTTTTCGTTCAGCAGTGGAAGTAGGAGGCGCGCTCTACAATAGGCAAGGGTTTTCAAGTCTGCAAGTACGTTTTAAGCTGAGTTCCATGAACATTGTCCAAAATCATGTTTTATCCAAAATCCACAATGCGACCAGTTCAGCAAATGAGAGGAGACACTGTTTGAGTGTAACAAACGTGAAACATTTCTTTTAGCCTTTTCGCATGAAAACAGGGTCCAAAATCATGGGTTTTCGTTCAGCAGTGGAAGTAGGAGGCGCGCTCTACAATAGGCAAGGGTTTTCAAGTCTGCAAGTACGTTTTAAGCTGAGTTCCATGAACATTGTCCAAAATCATGTTTTAGGCCAAATCCACATTGCGACCAGTTCAGCATATGACAGGAGACACTGTTTGAGTGTAACAAACGTGAAACAATTCTTTTAGCCATGTCGCATGAAAACAGGGTCCAAAATCATGGGTTTTCGTTCAGCAGTGGAAGTAGGAGGCGCGCTCTACAATAGGCAAGGGTTTTCAAGTCTGCAAGTACGTTTTAAGCTGAGTTCCATGAACATTGTCCAAAATCATGTTTTATCCTAAATCCACAATGCGACCAGTTCAGCATATGAGAGGAGACACTGTTTGAGTGTAACAAACGTGAAACATTTCTTTTAGCCTTTTCGCATGAAAACAGGGTCCAAAATCATGGGTTTTCGTTCAGCACTGGAAGTAGGAGGCGCGCTCTACAATAGGCAAGGGTTTTCAAGTCTGCAAGTACGTTTTAAGCTGAGTTCCATGAACATTGTCCAAAATCATGTTTTAACCAAAATCCACAATGCGACCAGTTCAGCATATGAGAGGAGACACTGTTTGAGTGTAACAAACGTGAAACATTTCTTTTAGCCTTTTCGCATGAAAACAGGGTCCAAAATCATGGGTTTTCGTTCAGCAGTGGAAGTAGGAGGCGCGCTCTACAATAGGCAAGGGTTTTCAAGTCTGCAAGTACGTTTTAAGCTGAGTTCCATGAACATTGTCCAAAATCATGTTTTAACCAAAATACACAATGCGACTAGTTCAGCATATGACAGGAGACACTGTTTGAGTGTAACAAACGTGAAACAATTCTTTTAGCCATGTCGCATGAAAACAGGGTCCAAAATCATGGGTTTTCGTTCAGCAGTGGAACTAAGAGGCGCGCTCTACAATAGGCAAGGGTTTTCAAGTCTGCAAGTACGTTTTAAGCTGAGTTCCATGAACATTGTCCAAAATCATGTTTTATCCAAAATCCACAATGCGACCAGTTCAGCATATGAGAGGAGACACTGTTTGAGTGTAACAAACGTGAAACATTTCTTTTAGCCTTTTCGCATGAAAACAGGGTCCAAAATCATGGGTTTTCGTTCAGCAGTGGAAGTAGGAGGCGCGCTCTACAATAGGCAAGGGTTTTCAAGTCTGCAAGTACGTTTTAAGCTGAGTTCCATGAACATTGTCCAAAATCATGTTTTATCCAAAATCCACAATGCGACCAGTTCAGCAAATGAGAGGAGACACTGTTTGAGTGTAACAAACGTGAAACATTTCTTTTAGCCTTTTCGCATGAAAACAGGGTCCAAAATCATGGGTTTTCGTTCAGCAGTGGAAGTAGGAGGCGCGCTCTACAATAGGCAAGGGTTTTCAAGTCTGCAAGTACGTTTTAAGCTGAGTTCCATGAACATTGTCCAAAATCATGTTTTAGGCCAAATCCACATTGCGACCAGTTCAGCATATGACAGGAGACACTGTTTGAGTGTAACAAACGTGAAACAATTCTTTTAGCCATGTCGCATGAAAACAGGGTCCAAAATCATGGGTTTTCGTTCAGCAGTGGAAGTAGGAGGCGCGCTCTACAATAGGCAAGGGTTTTCAAGTCTGCAAGTACGTTTTAAGCTGAGTTCCATGAACATTGTCCAAAATCATGTTTTAACCAAAATCCACAATGCGACCAGTTCAGCAAATGAGAGGAGACACTGTTTGAGTGTAACAAACGTGAAACATTTCTTTTAGCCTTTTCGCATGAAAACAGGGTCCAAAATCATGGGTTTTCGTTCAGCAGTGGAAGTAGGAGGCGCGCTCTACAATAGGCAAGGGTTTTCAAGTCTGCAAGTACGTTTTAAGCTGAGTTCCATGAACATTGTCCAAAATCATGTTTTATCCAAAATCCACAATGCGACCAGTTCAGCAAATGAGAGGAGACACTGTTTGAGTGTAACAAACGTGAAACATTTCTTTTAGCCTTTTCGCATGAAAACAGGGTCCAAAATCATGGGTTTTCGTTCAGCAGTGGAAGTAGGAGGCGCGCTCTACAATAGGCAAGGGTTTTCAAGTCTGCAAGTACGTTTTAAGCTGAGTTCCATGAACATTGTCCAAAATCATGTTTTAGGCCAAATCCACATTGCGACCAGTTCAGCATATGACAGGAGACACTGTTTGAGTGTAACAAACGTGAAACAATTCTTTTAGCCATGTCGCATGAAAACAGGGTCCAAAATCATGGGTTTTCGTTCAGCAGTGGAAGTAGGAGGCGCGCTCTACAATAGGCAAGGGTTTTCAAGTCTGCAAGTACGTTTTAAGCTGAGTTCCATGAACATTGTCCAAAATCATGTTTTAACCAAAATCCACAATGCGACCAGTTCAGCAAATGAGAGGAGACACTGTTTGAGTGTAACAAACGTGAAACATTTCTTTTAGCCTTTTCGCATGAAAACAGGGTCCAAAATCATGGGTTTTCGTTCAGCAGTGGAAGTAGGAGGCGCGCTCTACAATAGGCAAGGGTTTTCAAGTCTGCAAGTACGTTTTAAGCTGAGTTCCATGAACATTGTCCAAAATCATGTTTTATCCAAAATCCACAATGCGACCAGTTCAGCAAATGAGAGGAGACACTGTTTGAGTGTAACAAACGTGAAACATTTCTTTTAGCCTTTTCGCATGAAAACAGGGTCCAAAATCATGGGTTTTCGTTCAGCAGTGGAAGTAGGAGGCGCGCTCTACAATAGGCAAGGGTTTTCAAGTCTGCAAGTACGTTTTAAGCTGAGTTCCATGAACATTGTCCAAAATCATGTTTTAGGCCAAATCCACATTGCGACCAGTTCAGCATATGACAGGAGACACTGTTTGAGTGTAACAAACGTGAAACAATTCTTTTAGCCATGTCGCATGAAAACAGGGTCCAAAATCATGGGTTTTCGTTCAGCACTGGAAGTAGGAGGCGCGCTCTACAATAGGCAAGGGTTTTCAAGTCTGCAAGTACGTTTTAAGCTGAGTTCCATGAACATTGTCCAAAATCATGTTTTAACCAAAATCCACAATGCGACCAGTTCAGCATATGAGAGGAGACACTGTTTGAGTGTAACAAACGTGAAACATTTCTTTTAGCCTTTTCGCATGAAAACAGGGTCCAAAATCATGGGTTTTCGTTCAGCAGTGGAAGTAGGAGGCGCGCTCTACAATAGGCAAGGGTTTTCAAGTCTGCAAGTACGTTTTAAGCTGAGTTCCATGAACATTGTCCAAAATCATGTTTTAACCAAAATCCACAATGCGACCAGTTCAGCATATGAGAGGAGACACTGTTTGAGTGTAACAAACGTGAAACATTTCTTTTAGCCTTTTCGCATGAAAACAGGGTCCAAAATCATGGGTTTTCGTTCAGCAGTGGAAGTAGGAGGCGCGCTCTACAATAGGCAAGGGTTTTCAAGTCTGCAAGTACGTTTTAAGCTGAGTTCCATGAACATTGTCCAAAATCATGTTTTAGGCCAAATCCACATTGCGACCAGTTCAGCATATGACAGGAGACACTGTTTGAGTGTAACAAACGTGAAACAATTCTTTTAGCCATGTCGCATGAAAACAGGGTCCAAAATCATGGGTTTTCGTTCAGCAGTGGAAGTAGGAGGCGCGCTCTACAATAGGCAAGGGTTTTCAAGTCTGCAAGTACGTTTTAAGCTGAGTTCCATTAACATTGTCCAAAATCATGTTTTAGGCCAAATCCACATTGCGACCAGTTCAGCATATGACAGGAGACACTGTTTGAGTGTAACAAACGTGAAACAATTCTTTTAGCCATGTCGCATGAAAACAGGGTCCAAAATCATGGGTTTTCGTTCAGCATTGGAAGTAGGAGGCGCGCTCTACAATAGGCAAGGGTTTTCAAGTCTGCAAGTACGTTTTAAGCTGAGTTCCATGAACATTGTCCAAAATCATGTTTTAACCAAAATCCACAATGCGACCAGTTCAGCATATGAGAGGAGACACTGTTTGAGTGTAACAAACGTGAAACATTTCTTTTAGCCTTTTCGCATGAAAACAGGGTCCAAAATCATGGGTTTTCGTTCAGCATTGGAAGTAGGAGGCACGCTCTACAATAGGCAAGGGTTTTCAAGTCTGCAAGTACGTTTTAAGCTGAGTTCCATGAACATTGTCCAAAATCATGTTTTATCCAAAATCCACAATGCGACCAGTTCAGCATATGAGAGGAGACACTGTTTGAGTGTAACAAACGTGAAACATTTCTTTTAGCCTTTTCGCATGAAAACAGGGTCCAAAATCATGGGTTTTCGTTCAGCACTGGAAGTAGGAGGCGCGCTCTACAATAGGCAAGGGTTTTCAAGTCTGCAAGTACGTTTTAAGCTGAGTTCCATGAACATTGTCCAAAATCATGTTTTAACCAAAATCCACAATGCGACCAGTTCAGCATATGAGAGGAGACACTGTTTGAGTGTAACAAACGTGAAACATTTCTTTTAGCCTTTTCGCATGAAAACAGGGTCCAAAATCATGGGTTTTCGTTCAGCAGTGGAAGTAGGAGGCGCGCTCTACAATAGGCAAGGGTTTTCAAGTCTGCAAGTACGTTTTAAGCTGAGTTCCATGAACATTGTCCAAAATCATGTTTTAACCAAAATCCACAATGCGACTAGTTCAGCATATGACAGGAGACACTGTTTGAGTGTAACAAACGTGAAACAATTCTTTTAGCCATGTCGCATGAAAACAGGGTCCAAAATCATGGGTTTTCGTTCAGCAGTGGAAGTAAGAGGCGCGCTCTACAATAGGCAAGGGTTTTCAAGTCTGCAAGTACGTTTTAAGCTGAGTTCCATGAACATTGTCCAAAATCATGTTTTATCCAAAATCCACAATGCGACCAGTTCAGCATATGAGAGGAGACACTGTTTGAGTGTAACAAACGTGAAACATTTCTTTTAGCCTTTTCGCATGAAAACAGGGTCCAAAATCATGGGTTTTCGTTCAGCACTGGAAGTAGGAGGCGCGCTCTACAATAGGCAAGGGTTTTCAAGTCTGCAAGTACGTTTTAAGCTGAGTTCCATGAACATTGTCCAAAATCATGTTTTAACCAAAATCCACAATGCGACCAGTTCAGCATATGAGAGGAGACACTGTTTGAGTGTAACAAACGTGAAACATTTCTTTTAGCCTTTTCGCATGAAAACAGGGTCCAAAATCATGGGTTTTCGTTCAGCAGTGGAAGTAGGAGGCGCGCTCTACAATAGGCAAGGGTTTTCAAGTCTGCAAGTACGTTTTAAGCTGAGTTCCATGAACATTGTCCAAAATCATGTTTTAACCAAAATCCACAATGCGACTAGTTCAGCATATGACAGGAGACACTGTTTGAGTGTAACAAACGTGAAACAATTCTTTTAGCCATGTCGCATGAAAACAGGGTCCAAAATCATGGGTTTTCGTTCAGCACTGGAAGTAGGAGGCGCGCTCTACAATAGGCAAGGGTTTTCAAGTCTGCAAGTACGTTTTAAGCTGAGTTCCATGAACATTGTCCAAAATCATGTTTTAACCAAAATCCACAATGCGACCAGTTCAGCATATGAGAGGAGACACTGTTTGAGTGTAACAAACGTGAAACATTTCTTTTAGCCTTTTCGCATGAAAACAGGGTCCAAAATCATGGGTTTTCGTTCAGCAGTGGAAGTAGGAGGCGCGCTCTACAATAGGCAAGGGTTTTCAAGTCTGCAAGTACGTTTTAAGCTGAGTTCCATGAACATTGTCCAAAATCATGTTTTAACCAAAATCCACAATGCGACCAGTTCAGCATATGAGAGGAGACACTGTTTGAGTGTAACAAACGTGAAACATTTCTTTTAGCCTTTTCGCATGAAAACAGGGTCCAAAATCATGGGTTTTCGTTCAGCAGTGGAAGTAGGAGGCGCGCTCTACAATAGGCAAGGGTTTTCAAGTCTGCAAGTACGTTTTAAGCTGAGTTCCATGAACATTGTCCAAAATCATGTTTTAACCAAAATCCACAATGCGACTAGTTCAGCATATGACAGGAGACACTGTTTGAGTGTAACAAACGTGAAACATTTCTTTTAGCCTTTTCGCATGAAAACAGGGTCCAAAATCATGGGTTTTCGTTCAGCAGTGGAAGTAGGAGGCGCGCTCTACAATAGGCAAGGGTTTTCAAGTCTGCAAGTACGATTTAAGCTGAGTTCCATGAACATTGTCCAAAATCATGTTTTAGGCCAAATCCACAATGCGACCAGTTCAGCATATGAGAGGAGACACTGTTTGAGTGTAACAGACGTGAAACATTTCTTTTAGCCTTTTCGCATGAAAACAGGGTCCAAAATCATGGGTTTTCGTTCAGCAGTGGAAGTAGGAGGCGCGCTCTACAATAGGCAAGGGTTTTCAAGTCTGCAAGTACGTTTTAAGCTGAGTTCCATGAACATTGTCCAAAATCATGTTTTAACCAAAATCCACAATGCGACCAGTTCAGCATATGAGAGGAGACACTGTTTGAGTGTAACAAACGTGAAACATTTCTTTTAGCCTTTTCGCATGAAAACAGGGTCCAAAATCATGGGTTTTCGTTCAGCACTGGAAGTAGGAGGCGCGCTCTACAATAGGCAAGGGTTTTCAAGTCTGCAAGTACGTTTTAAGCTGAGTTCCATGAACATTGTCCAAAATCATGTTTTAACCAAAATCCACAATGCGACCAGTTCAGCATATGAGAGGAGACACTGTTTGAGTGTAACAAACGTGAAACATTTCTTTTAGCCTTTTCGCATGAAAACAGGGTCCAAAATCATGGGTTTTCGTTCAGCATTGGAAGTAGGAGGCGCGCTCTACAATAGGCAAGGGTTTTCAAGTCTGCAAGTACGTTTTAAGCTGAGTTCCATGAACATTGTCCAAAATCATGTTTTATCCAAAATCCACAATGCGACCAGTTCAGCATATGAGAGGAGACACTTTTTGAGTGTAACAAACGTGAAACATTTCTTTTAGCCTTTTCGCATGAAAACAGGGTCCAAAATCATGGGTTTTCGTTCAGCACTGGAAGTAGGAGGCGCGCTCTACAATAGGCAAGGGTTTTCAAGTCTGCAAGTACGTTTTAAGCTGAGTTCCATGAACATTGTCCAAAATCATGTTTTAACCAAAATCCACAATGCGACCAGTTCAGCATATGAGAGGAGACACTGTTTGAGTGTAACAAACGTGAAACATTTCTTTTAGCCTTTTCGCATGAAAACAGGGTCCAAAATCATGGGTTTTCGTTCAGCAGTGGAAGTAGGAGGCGCGCTCTACAATAGGCAAGGGTTTTCAAGTCTGCAAGTACGTTTTAAGCTGAGTTCCATGAACATTGTCCAAAATCATGTTTTAACCAAAATCCACAATGCGACTAGTTCAGCATATGACAGGAGACACTGTTTGAGTGTAACAAACGTGAAACAATTCTTTTAGCCATGTCGCATGAAAACAGGGTCCAAAATCATGGGTTTTCGTTCAGCAGTGGAAGTAAGAGGCGCGCTCTACAATAGGCAAGGGTTTTCAAGTCTGCAAGTACGTTTTAAGCTGAGTTCCATGAACATTGTCCAAAATCATGTTTTATCCAAAATCCACAATGCGACCAGTTCAGCATATGAGAGGAGACACTGTTTGAGTGTAACAAACGTGAAACATTTCTTTTAGCCTTTTCGCATGAAAACAGGGTCCAAAATCATGGGTTTTCGTTCAGCACTGGAAGTAGGAGGCGCGCTCTACAATAGGCAAGGGTTTTCAAGTCTGCAAGTACGTTTTAAGCTGAGTTCCATGAACATTGTCCAAAATCATGTTTTAACCAAAATCCACAATGCGACCAGTTCAGCATATGAGAGGAGACACTGTTTGAGTGTAACAAACGTGAAACATTTCTTTTAGCCTTTTCGCATGAAAACAGGGTCCAAAATCATGGGTTTTCGTTCAGCAGTGGAAGTAGGAGGCGCGCTCTACAATAGGCAAGGGTTTTCAAGTCTGCAAGTACGTTTTAAGCTGAGTTCCATGAACATTGTCCAAAATCATGTTTTAACCAAAATCCACAATGCGACTAGTTCAGCATATGACAGGAGACACTGTTTGAGTGTAACAAACGTGAAACAATTCTTTTAGCCATGTCGCATGAAAACAGGGTCCAAAATCATGGGTTTTCGTTCAGCAGTGGAAGTAAGAGGCGCGCTCTACAATAGGCAAGGGTTTTCAAGTCTGCAAGTACGTTTTAAGCTGAGTTCCATGAACATTGTCCAAAATCATGTTTTATCCAAAATCCACAATGCGACCAGTTCAGCATATGAGAGGAGACACTGTTTGAGTGTAACAAACGTGAAACATTTCTTTTAGCCTTTTCGCATGAAAACAGGGTCCAAAATCATGGGTTTTCGTTCAGCACTGGAAGTAGGAGGCGCGCTCTACAATAGGCAAGGGTTTTCAAGTCTGCAAGTACGTTTTAAGCTGAGTTCCATGAACATTGTCCAAAATCATGTTTTAGGCCAAATCCACAATGCGACCAGTTCAGCATATGAGATGAGACACTGTTTGAGTGTAACAAACGTGAAACATTTCTTTTAGCCTTTTCGCATGAAAACAGGGTCCAAAATCATGGGTTTTCGTTCAGCAGTGGAAGTAGGAGGCGCGCTCTACAATAGGCAAGGGTTTTCAAGTCTGCAAGTACGATTTAAGCTGAGTTCCATGAACATTGTCCAAAATCATGTTTTAGGCCAAATCCACAATGCGACCAGTTCAGAATATGAGAGGAGACACTGTTTGAGTGTAACAGACGTGAAACATTTCTTTTAGCCTTTTCGCATGAAAACAGGGTCCAAAATCATGGGTTTTCGTTCAGCAGTGGAAGTAGGAGGCGCGCTCTACAATAGGCAAGGGTTTTCAAGTCTGCAAGTACGTTTTAAGCTGAGTTCCATGAACATTGTCCAAAATCATGTTTTAACCAAAATCCACAATGCGACCAGTTCAGCATATGAGAGGAGACACTGTTTGAGTGTAACAAACGTGAAACATTTCTTTTAGCCTTTTCGCATGAAAACAGGGTCCAAAATCATGGGTTTTCGTTCAGCAGTGGAAGTAGGAGGCGCGCTCTACAATAGGCAAGGGTTTTCAAGTCTGCAAGTACGTTTTAAGCTGAGTTCCATGAACATTGTCCAAAATCATGTTTTAGGCCAAATCCACAATGCGACCAGTTCAGCATATGAGAGGAGACACTGTTTGAGTGTAACAAGCGTGAAACATTTCTTTTAGCCTTTTCGCATGAAAACAGGGTCCAAAATCATGGGTTTTCGTTCAGCAGTGGAAGTAGGAGGCGCGCTCTACAATAGGCAAGGGTTTTCAAGTCTGCAAGTACGTTTTAAGTTGAGTTCCATGAACATTGTCCAAAATCATGTTTTAACCAAAATCCACAATGCGACTAGTTCAGCATATGACAGGAGACACTGTTTGAGTGTAACAAACGTGAAACAATTCTTTTAGCCATGTCGCATGAAAACAGGGTCCAAAATCATGGGTTTTCGTTCAGCAGTGGAAGTAAGAGGCGCGCTCTACAATAGGCAAGGGTTTTCAAGTCTGCAAGTACGTTTTAAGCTGAGTTCCATGAACATTGTCCAAAATCATGTTTTATCCAAAATCCACAATGCGACCAGTTCAGCATATGAGAGGAGACACTGTTTGAGTGTAACAAACGTGAAACATTTCTTTTAGCCTTTTCGCATGAAAACAGGGTCCAAAATCATGGGTTTTCGTTCAGCACTGGAAGTAGGAGGCGCGCTCTACAATAGGCAAGGGTTTTCAAGTCTGCAAGTACGTTTTAAGCTGAGTTCCATGAACATTGTCCAAAATCATGTTTTAGGCCAAATCCACAATGCGACCAGTTCAGCATATGAGATGAGACACTGTTTGAGTGTAACAAACGTGAAACATTTCTTTTAGCCTTTTCGCATGAAAACAGGGTCCAAAATCATGGGTTTTCGTTCAGCAGTGGAAGTAGGAGGCGCGCTCTACAATAGGCAAGGGTTTTCAAGTCTGCAAGTACGATTTAAGCTGAGTTCCATGAACATTGTCCAAAATCATGTTTTAGGCCAAATCCACAATGCGACCAGTTCAGAATATGAGAGGAGACACTGTTTGAGTGTAACAGACGTGAAACATTTCTTTTAGCCTTTTCGCATGAAAACAGGGTCCAAAATCATGGGTTTTCGTTCAGCAGTGGAAGTAGGAGGCGCGCTCTACAATAGGCAAGGGTTTTCAAGTCTGCAAGTACGTTTTAAGCTGAGTTCCATGAACATTGTCCAAAATCATGTTTTAACCAAAATCCACAATGCGACCAGTTCAGCATATGAGAGGAGACACTGTTTGAGTGTAACAAACGTGAAACATTTCTTTTAGCCTTTTCGCATGAAAACAGGGTCCAAAATCATGGGTTTTCGTTCAGCAGTGGAAGTAGGAGGCGCGCTCTACAATAGGCAAGGGTTTTCAAGTCTGCAAGTACGTTTTAAGCTGAGTTCCATGAACATTGTCCAAAATCATGTTTTAGGCCAAATCCACAATGCGACCAGTTCAGCATATGAGAGGAGACACTGTTTGAGTGTAACAAGCGTGAAACATTTCTTTTAGCCTTTTCGCATGAAAACAGGGTCCAAAATCATGGGTTTTCGTTTAGCAGTGGAAGTAGGAGGCGCGCTCTACAATAGGCAAGGGTTTTCAAGTCTGCAAGTACGTTTTAAGCTGAGTTCCATGAACATTGTCCAAAATCATGTTTTAACCAAAATCCACAATGCGACCAGTTCAGCATATGAGAGGAGACACTGTTTGAGTGTAACAAACGTGAAACATTTCTTTTAGCCATTTTGCATGAAAACAGGGTCCAAAATCATGGGTTTTCATTCAGCAGTGGAAGTAGGAGGTGCGCTCTACAATAGGCAAGGGTTTTCAAGTCTGCAAGTACGTTTTAAGCTGAGTTCCATGAACATTGTCCAAAATCATGTTTTAGGCCAAATCCACATTGCGACCAGATCAGCATATGACAGGAGACACTGTTTGAGTGTAACAAACGTGAAACAATTCTTTTAGCCTTTTCGCATGAAAACAGGGTCCAAAATCATGGGTTTTCGTTCAGCAGTGGAAGTAGGAGGCGCGCTCTACAATAGGCAAGGGTTTTCAAGTCTGCAAGTACGTTTTAAGCTGAGTTCCATGAACATTGTCCAAAATCATGTTTTAGGCCAAATCCACATTGCGACCAGATCAGCATATGACAGGAGACACTGTTTGAGTGTAACAAACGTGAAACAATTCTTTTAGCCTTTTCGCATGAAAACAGGGTCCAAAATCATGGGTTTTCGTTCAGCAGTGGAAGTAGGAGGCGCGCTCTACAATAGGCAAGGGTTTTCAAGTCTGCAAGTACGTTTTAAGCTGAGTTCCATGAACATTGTCCAAAATCATGTTTTAGGCCAAATCCACAATGCGACCAGTTCAGCATATGAGAGGAGACACTGTTTGAGTGTAACAAGCGTGAAACATTTCTTTTAGCCTTTTCGCATGAAAACAGGGTCCAAAATCATGGGTTTTCGTTCAGCAGTGGAAGTAGGAGGCGCGCTCTACAATAGGCAAGGGTTTTCAAGTCTGCAAGTACGTTTTAAGTTGAGTTCCATGAACATTGTCCAAAATCATGTTTTAACCAAAATCCACAATGCGACCAGTTCAGCATATGAGAGGAGACACTGTTTGAGTGTAACAAACGTGAAACATTTCTTTTAGCCTTTTCGCATGAAAACAGGGTCCAAAATCATGGGTTTTCGTTCAGCAGTGGAAGTCGGAGGCGCGCTCTACAATAGGCAAGGGTTTTCAAGTCTGCAAGTACGTTTTAAGCTGAGTTCCATGAACATTGTCCAAAATCATGTTTTAACCAAAATCCACAATGCGACCAGTTCAGCATATGACAGGAGACACTGTTTGAGTGTAACAAACGTGAAACATTTCTTTTAGCCTTTTCGCATGAAAACAGGGTCCAAAATCATGGGTTTTCGTTCAGCAGTGGAAGTAGGAGGCGCGCTCTACAATAGGCAAGGGTTTTCAAGTCTGCAAGTACGTTTTAAGCTGAGTTCCATGAACATTGTCCAAAATCATGTTTTAGGCCAAATCCACATTGCGACCAGTTCAGCATATGACAGGAGACACTGTTTGAGTGTAACAAACGTGAAACAATTCTTTTAGCCATGTCGCATGAAAACAGGGTCCAAAATCATGGGTTTTCGTTCAGCAGTGGAAGTAGGAGGCGCGCTCTACAATAGGCAAGGGTTTTCAAGTCTGCAAGTACGTTTTAAGCTGAGTTCCATGAACATTGTCCAAAATCATGTTTTAGGCCAAATCCACATTGCGACCAGTTCAGCATAAAACAGGAGACACTGTTTGAGTGTAACAAACGTGAAACAATTCTTTTAGCCATGTCGCATGAAAACAGGGTCCAAAATCATGGGTTTTCGTTCAGCAGTGGAAGTAGGAGGCGCGCTCTACAATAGGCAAGGGTTTTCAAGTCTGCAAGTACGTTTTAAGCTGAGTTCCATGAACATTGTCCAAAATCATGTTTTAACCAAAATCCACAATGCGACTAGTTCAGCATATGACAGGAGACACTGTTTGAGTGTAACAAAAGTGAAACATTTCTTTTAGCCTTTTCGCATGAAAACAGGGTCCAAAATCA